>NC_046284.1:71486631-71827714 GCF_004115265.2 Rhinolophus ferrumequinum | reverse complement strand
TTAGGATTATATGTTCTATTTCTGTGAAAAACGTCGTTGGTAGTTTCATAGGAATTGTGTTGAATATGTATATTGCCTTAGGCAGTATGGACATTTTAACTACATTAATTCTTCCTATCCATGAAAATGATATGTGTTTCCATCTATTTATATCTTCTTTCATTCCTTTCTTCAGTGTCTTATAATTTTCTGAGTACAGATCTTTTACTTCTTTGGTTAAATTTATTCCCAGGTATTTTATAGTCTTTGGAGCAATTGTAAATGGGATGGTTTTTTTAATTTCTTCTTCTGATGTTTTATTATTGGTATATACAAATGCAACTGATTTCTGAATATTAATTTTGTATCCTGCTGCTTTACTAAATTCATCTATCAGCTCTAATAGCGTCTTGGTGGAGTCTTTAGGGTTCTCTATATATAGTATCATATCATCTGCATATAATGATAATTTTACTTTCTCCTTACCTATTTGGATGCCTTTTATTTCTTTTTCTTGTCTGATTGCTGTGGCTAGAACTTCCAGCACTATGTTGAATAGAAGCAGAGATAGTGGGCAATCTTACCTTGTTGCTGATCTTAGGGGGAATGGTTTTAGCTTTTCCCCATTGAGTATGATGTTAGCTGTGGGTTTGTCATATATGGCCTTTATTATGTTGAGATATGATCCCTCTATTCCCACTTTCTTAAGGGTTTTTATCATAAACGGCTGTTGGTTTTTATCAAATGCTTTTTCTGCATCTATTGATATGATCATGTGATTTTTATTTTTCATTCTGTTAATGTGGTGTATCACATTAATTGATTTGTGGATGTTGAACCACCCTTGCATACCAGGGAGGAGTCCCACTGGATCATGGTGTATGATCTTTTTAATGTATTGCTGAATTCTGTTCGCTAATATTTTGTTGAGGATTTTTGCATCTATGTTCATTAGCGATATCGGCCTGTAGTTTTCTTTTTTTGTGGTGTCTTTGTCTGATTTTGGGATCAGGGTGATAGTGGCTTTGTAAAAAGTGTTTGGGAGCCTTCCCTCCTTCTGGATATTTTGGAAGAGCTTAAGGAGAATAGGTGATAAGTCTTTTTTGAACGTTTTGTAAAATTCACCTGTAAAGCCATCTGGTCCAGGGCGTTTGTTTGTTGGGAGATTGTTGATTACTGATTCAATTTCCCTGGTGGTAATCAGACTATTCAGGCTTTCTGTTTCTTCTTGAGTTAGCTTTGGAAGGTTGTACGCCTCTAGATAATTGTCCATTTCTTCCAGATTGTCAAATTTGTTGGCATAGAGTTGCTCATAGTAATTTCTTAATACTTTTTGTATTTCTGTGGTGTCCGTTGTCACTTCTCCTCTATCATTTCTGATTTTATTAATTTGGGTCCTCTCTCTCTTTTTTTTAATGAGTCTGGCTAAAGTTTTGTGGATTTTGTTTATCTTCTCTAAGAACCAACTCTTGGATTCATCGATCTTTTGTATTGTTTTTCTGGTTTCTATTTCATTTACTTCTGCTCTAATCTTTATTATCTCCTTCCTTGTGCACCCTTTGGGCTTATTTTGCTGTTCTTTTTCCAGATCCCTTAAGTGTGAAGATAAACTGTTAGTTAGTGATGTTTCTTGTTTCTTTAGGTAGGCCTGCAAAGCTATGAATTTCCCTCTTAGGACTGCTTTTGCGGCATAACATAGATTTTGGTTCATTGTGTTTTTATTTTCGTTTTTCTCGAGATATCTTTTGATTTCTTCCTTGATCTCCTGCTTGACCCATTCATTATTTAGTAATAAGTTATTCAGCCTCCATGAATTGGTGTGTCTTCCAGTTTTTTTCCTGTAGTTCATTTCTAATTTCATAGCATTCTGATCAGAGAAGACAATTGGTATGATTTCAATTTTCTTAAATTTATCAAGACTTGTTTTGTGGCCTAACATATGGTCTATCTTGGAAAATATTCCATGTGCGCTTGAGGAAAACGTGCATTTTGCCGCATTGGGGTGAAATGTTCTAAAAATATCAATTAAATCCAAGTGGTCCAATGTATCATTTAAGGCTGTTGTTTCCATATTGATTTTCTGTCTGGAAGACCTGTCCCTTGTTGTCAGAGGTGTGTTGAAGTCACCTAGTATGATAGTATTACTGTTGATTTCTGTATTTATGTCAGTCAGTACCTGTTTTATATATTTAGGTGCTCCTATGTTGGGTGCATAGATGTTTACTAGGGTTATGTCCTCTTGTCATATCTATCCCTTTATTATTATATAGTGCCTATCTTTATCTTTTAATATGTTCTTCATTTTAAAGTCTATTTTGTCAGATATAAGTATTGCAACTCCAGCTTTTTTCTCATTTCCATTTGCATGAAATATCTTACTCCAACCCTTCACTTTCAGCCTGTGTGTGTCGTTTGTTGTGAGGTGAGTCTCTTGTATACAGCATATACAAGGTCTTGCTTTCTTATCCAGTCAGCCACCCTATGTCTCTTGATTGGAGCATTTATTCCGTTTACATTTATAGTGATTATTGATAGGTACATAGTTATTGCCATTTTTAAATTTGTAGTTAGGTTGTTTTGATCTTTCTTCTATTTACAGAAGTCCTTTTAGTATTTCTTACAATGCTGGCTTGGTGGTAATAAATTCCTTTAGCTTATTTTTTTATGGAAAGCTCTTTATCTCTCCATCAACTTTAAATGATATCCTTGCTGGATGAAGCAATCTAGGTTGTATGCCTTTGTTTTCCATCACTTTGAGTATCTCCTGCCACTCCCTCCTGGCCTTCAATGTTTCTGTAGAAAAGTCATTTGACAGTCTTATGGGAGTTCCCTTGTATGTAACCCTCTGTCTTTCTCTTGCTGCTTTTAGGATTCTCTCTTTGTCTTTAAGCTTTGCCATTTTAACTATAATGTGTCTTTGTGTGGACCTGTTTGGGTTTACCCTGGTTGGGACTCTCTGCACTTCCTGGGCTTGTATGTTGGTTTCCTTCATCATGTTGGGGAAGTTTTCGGACATTATTACTTCAAATATGTTCTCAATCCCTTGCTTCCTCTCTTCACCTTCTGGTATTCCTATAATGCGCATATTGTTGCGCTTGATGTTATCCCAGAGGTCTCTTAAGCCATCCTCATTGTTTTTTATTCTTTTTTCTTTCTGTTGTTCCGTTTGGGTGATCTCTGCTACCTTGTCTTTTAAGTCGCTGATTCGATCCTCTGCTTCATCTAACCTGCTGGTAACTCCTTCAAGTGAGTTCTTAATTTCGGTAATTGTGTTCTTTAATTCTAACTGGTTGTTTGTTGTGATTTCTACATCCTTCTTTATGTCTTCTCTAAGCTCCTTAAACATTCTTATCATCAGTGTTCTGAACTCTGTCTCTGAAAGGTTGCTTACCTCTGCTTCATTTGGTTCCAGTTGTGGAGGTTTCTTCTGTTGTTTTCTTTGGGACGTGTATCTTTGTTTCCCCATTCTGGCTGACTCTGTTTTTGGTTTGATGTATTAGGTAGATCCCCTAGAGTTCTTAGTTCTTCTAGGTTATCTTATGTAGTTTGTAGCCTTTATATTTGACTTGCACTACTTCGTTCTTCTCCTCTGCGTGTGCTCCAAAGGTGACTCTTGTGTTGTGTATATTGCGCCATTCAAGAAGATCTTTAATTGCTTTTTGCTTGTGCATAGTTGGGGTTAAGTCCTGGGCTGACTCATTGTGAGACTTTGCTCTGCCCACCGCAGGGCGTTCTGCTGCGTGAGGGTTGACCACTTAAATGTGGTTTGGCCTCTTTGGGCTGTAGTTCCTGCAGAGAATTCCCTCTGGGTGTGTGACTTGTAGGTCAAACCCAGTAGTACTCTGGTTTGGTCTGGAGCTGGCCTCTGGATATGTTGAATCTTGTGCCTCTTAAGCTGGGCCCTGGTAGAGCAGTTTCAGAACAAAGCAAATCACCAAGCACAACAACAACAACAACAACAACAAAGAAAAAAATCAAATACATTCACATGTAAAAACACCTGATAACCCCCACTCGACACAGGCAAAGATATCAAAGATATAAAGATAAAGCAAAACAGAACAAAACAAACCAAAACAAAAAGCTGCAACAGTCTTGGCTTAAGCCCACCAAGTAATGTCCAGGTTGTCCCCTGCAGTACCAAAGAATCCCCTGCTTATTGCGCAGGCAGAGCCAGTCACCTGGTGCCCAGAGTGACTTTGGGACTGTAGATTTAAATGTGTGGGCCTGAGGGGTCTGGATGATAATTTTTACAAAGTCAGTGCAGTTTCTGCCCTTGCCTGCACATATGCACACTGCAAGTAGCACCACCAGCCCCGTGTCCAGTACTGCTGAGTCTTAAGGCACTTCTTCAGTTTGTGTGTGTATGGGGGGGTGCGGGCGGAAATTTCTGAGCTGCTGAAAGCCCAGAGCTGCGTCTGCGGCTTACTGCTGATCCCTGGGAGTGTCTCGGCAGTTGCACTTGCCGCGCCCTAGGCAGGCCAGAAAGGGTGGGGGCTGGGGATGGAGGAGTGTTCTCTCTTCCAGCCCAGCCGCGCGTCACCCTCTTCTCGCAGGCCAGAAAAGGTGGTGGCTGGGGGTGGAGGAGTCTCTTCTCTCCTAGCCCAGCCAAAATCACACTCTTCCCAGCCTCTTCCCTGGGTCAGGGTTCCTGTCAGTTTTCCCAGAGTCTGAGCACTACTATGGCTCCTCTGTAATCTGACACTTCCCCTCAGTTCAGGGGCCAGTTTAAGTCTCTGGAAGGGTGGGGGTAGGATTGGAAGAGCGGGGGGGAGGGGCCCAGGTATGGAGTCTGTGTTCTTTGTCCGCCGTAGTGCCCACTAGCCGCCCTCCAGCTGGGAGAAATCAGCTGTGGGATGCAGGGAAAGAGCCCACCTCCTGGTCTCTGTGCTCTCCGTTCCGCCCTGGGATCCCGTGCGTGCCTGGAACTGCGGGTGCCACTGCGGTTTTCGCCGCCGCCGCCGCCGCCGCCGCCGCCGCCACCGCCGCTGCGGGCCGGGATTTCCCCACCACGCTGCCGCCGCCGGCCGCATGCTTTCACTCCGCTCCCTTCCTTCCTTCCCCTGCTCGTCCAATTAGCGCACCTTAAAGTAATCCTTCCACGAGTCTCTTAGCTGTTCTGTGTGATGAGCAAAGAGTTCTTTAATGGTTATAGGTCCCGTTTGTAATAAGATCCAGAGGAGAACTCAGAAAGTGTGCCCCGCTGCCACCATTCCTATGACGTCCTGTAATGGACTTTTGTACGTTGATTTTGTAGCCAGCAACTTTACTGTATTCATTGATTGTTTATAGTAGCTTTTTAGTGGAATCTTTAGGGTTTTCTATATATATAGCATCAGGTCATCTGCAAAGAGTGAGAATTTAACTGCTTCATTCCCAATTTGGATGCCTTTTATTTCTTTCTCTTGCCTGATTGCTCTGGCAAGGACTTCCAACACTATGTTGAAAAGCAGAGGTGATAGGGGACAGCCCTGTCATGTTCCTGAGCGTACAGCAAAGGATCCAGTTCTGTGCACAATTTTGGGAAGTTCTCATCGATAATTTGTTTGAATATATTCTCTGTTCCCTTCTCTCTTTGTTCTCCTTCTGGAATGCCGTTTGTTCTTATATTGCTCTTTCTGATGGAGTCAGAAACTTCTTATAGAGTTATTTCATTTCTTTTAAGTCTCAAGTCTATTTCTTCTTCCATCTGTGTGATTTCCAGGTATCTATCTCCGATGTCACTGATTCTTTCCTCCATCTGGTTAGCTCTGCTACCTAAGCTGGCTATTTCATTCTTCATTTCTTCTATTGAGTACTTAATCTCCAGAAATTCTATTTGGTTCTTTTTGAAAATTTCAGTCTCTTTCATAAAATGCTCATGTTGTTCTTTGATTGTGTTTCTGAGTGCATTAAACTGCCTCTCTGTGTTTTCTTGCATCTCGTTGAGTTTTTTCAGGATGCATTCTTACATCTCTCTCATTTAAGTCATATATTTCCATATATTTAAGTTCCTTTTCTGGAGACTTTTCACTTTCTTTCTGAGCTGTCTTGTTGCCTTGCTTATTCATCGCAATTACTGATTTATTATTTCTCTTCCTAGACATCTACAGGAGTGGCTTCTGCAACAGGTTGATAAGAAGAGGTCTTTCTTTTGTTTTCCAGTACTTGTTGGTAGAAAGTTTTATTTTCTCTCTGACTGTAGCCTTTTTTTCTCCCTCACACTATAGTGCTATGTTTTCTCTGCACTATTCCAGCTTCTCACACAATGGGGGGATTCCCTGGGAGACAGCTTCTCCTCTGTTAACAGTTCACCTGGGTCACAGGGCAGAGTGTCCATGTGGGTATGCGGAGAGCTTTTGAAGTTCCAAAGCTCTTCCTGGAGCAGATTCAGAGCCTTTATGTTTCAGCAGTTCAGTTTACTCCTGCAGGGATCCACCCAGATAGGTGGGGCCAGGGTCGGGGTGAGTTGTGAGTGGTGGCCCAGAACAGTGGAGGTGACCACCATCACAGCCGGTTCTGCTACCACAGCTCCCTCCCCTTTGCCGGAACTAGTTGGGCTGCAAATCTGTTTCTGGGGTCCACAGTTCTCAGAACAGCAAATATTCTGTTCTTTTGATATGACACTGCTACTGTTCCGCTTCTAACACCGGCAGGTGGTGGCGTGGCGAGCTCTGGGAGGGTAGGGAGGGGGCGGATAGTCTCAGTGCCTAAGGCTTCCATTCTCAGCTCAGCAGTGAGGGCTTAAACCACTGTTTTCCGCTTTCTTCCCTCAGTCTTTTCTCCGAGGTCTCTGCAGTGAGCGTTGGTTTCAACTGTGTTATGTGCTGTCCACTCAGCCCTACAGGCCATAAATGGAGCCCTAGCAGTCTGAATTCTTCCCTCTCCTGCAACTGCAGTAGTTCCAGGATGCAGCGAGCTTGGAGCACTGAGCTAGTTCTGCATCCTACGCCCATGCAGCTCCATCTCCGCACTACTCCCTTACCACCTCCCCCGCCTGTGTGATTCGCCCACCTTTAGATGAATTCAGTAGTGAGCCTCTTCATCTTGCCTGTCTGCTGTGCAGGGAGTCCTTTGTGGAGTTATAGTTCTTCGGTTAGTTGTAAATTCCAGGGGAGATTTACAGAGGCTCACCTCACGCTGCCATTTTGATGGCACATACATTGAGGGTGACTTTTATTTCTTTCTCTTGTGTGATCACTCTGGCTGGGACTTCCAAAACTATGTTTAAAGCAAAGGTGATGGAAGAAGCCCTGTTGTTTTCCTGAATGTATAGCAAAGGCCTTCAGCTTTTCACCGTTGATTATGATTTTAGGTGAGGGTTCGTCATATATGGCCTTTATTATGTTAAGGCATTTTCCTTCTTTACCTATTTTATTAGTGTTTTAATCATATATAGGTGTTTTATCTTGAGAAACACATTTTCTGCATCTATTGATATAATCATATGATTTTTTTCCGTGATTTTGTTTATGTGATGTACCATGTTGATCTATTTGCCTATGTTCAACCATCCTTGTGCCCCTGGAATGAAACCCACTTGGTGGTGATGTATAATCTTTTTAATGCATTGATACTTTTGATTTGCTAGAATTTTGTTTCAAATTTTTGCATCTGTATTCATCAGAGATATTGGTCTGTAATTTAGATTTTTTTGTGTTATCCTTACCAGGTTGTGGTATCAGGGTGATACTGGCCTCATAAAATGAGCTAGGGAGTATTGTCTCTTCCTCAATTTTTTGGAAGAGTTTGAGTAGAAGACGTATTAGATCCTCTTTGAATTTTTGGTAGAATTCACTAGTGAAGCCATCTGGTCCCAGACTTTACTTTTGGGGAGGTTTCTGAAGACTGATTCAATTTCTTTACCGTTCATAGTTTTGTTTAGATTTTCCAATTCTTCATGATTTAGCCTAGGAAAGCCATATGTTTCTAAGAACTTGTCCATTTCTTCTAGGTTATTGAATTTGCTGGCATATAGTCCTTCATAGTTTTCTTGGATGATCTGTGTATTTCTGTGGCGTCCGTGATAACTTCCCCTCTTTCATTTCTGATTTTGTTTATTTGTGTCTTTTCTCTTTTTATGTTAGTGAGTCTAGCCAAAGGTTTGTCAATTTCATTAATCTTCTCAAAGAACCAGCTCTTTGTCACATTTAACTTTTTCTATTGTCTTTTTGTTCTCTACTTCACTGAGTTCTGCTCTGATTTTTATCATTTCCTTCCTTCTGCTGACTTTGGTTTTCATTTGTTCTGTTTCTAGTTCTTTAAGGTGTAATGTGCGGTTATTTTTTTCTGTTTTTTTTTTCCTGTTTCTTGAGATAGGCCTGTAATGATATAAATTTCCCTCTTAAAACTGCTCTCACTGCATCCCAAAATTTCAGTACGATGTATTTTCATTCTCATTTGTTTCTATATATATTTTGATCTCTCCTCTTATTTCTTTTTTGACCAAGTCATTCCTTAAAAGTATATTGTTTAATCTCCATATATTTGTATTTTTTCCTGGTTTCTTTTTGCAGTTTGTATCCAATTGCAAAGCCTTGTAATCAGAGAATATACTTGGTATGATTTCAATCTTCTTAAATTTGCTGAGGCTAATTTTATGTCCCAATATATGATCTATCCTTTAGAATGGCCCATGTACACTGGAACAGATTGTATAGGCAGATGTTCTAGGATGAAGGGCTCTGTTAATGTCATTATGTCCATTTCATCAAAGGTGTCTTTAGGGCTAATATTTCTTGATTTATTTTCTGTTTGGATGATCTATTCATAACTGCCAATGATGTATTTAAGTCCCCTACTATAATTGTGTTTTGGTCAATGTCTCCGTTTAGTTCTGTTAGTAGTTGCTTGGTATATTTTTGTGCTCCCTGATTGGGGGCATAGATATTGATGATTGTTATGTCTTCTTGTTGTATAGTCCCCTTTATACTTATGAAATGTCCGTCTTTGTCTCTTGTTACCTTTTTTATCCTTAAGTCTATTTCATCTGATATCAGTATGGTTACGCCTGATTTTCCCTGGATACCATTTGCTTGGAGTGTCAATTTCCACCCTTTCACTTTGAGTCTATATTTGTCCTTATAGCTGAAATGTGTCTCTTGAAGGCTGTGTATGGTTGAGTTTAGTTTTTTGATCCATTCTGTGACTCTGTGCCTTTTTATTGTAGAGTTCAGTCCATTTACATTTAGGGTGATTACTGATATATGAGGATTTTCTATCATTCTGTATGTAGTTTTCTAGTAGGACTGTGTCTCCATTTTTCTTTGCCTTTTTGTTGCTGTCAATTAGTTCAGTGTGGTAATCTTGATATTTCTCTCTGTTTTTTCTTTTATTACATTATATATTTCAGTGCGTCCCTGCACTTGCTGCTTCCCTCCTTGCCCAGCTCACCCAGTTCTCCCACCTTTAGGTGAAATCAGTTGTGAGCCTCTTAGCCTTGCCTGTCTGCTGTGCAGGGAGTCTTGTGTTGAATTATAGTTTTTCAATTTGTTGTAAATTCCAGGTGAGATTTCAAGACGCTCACCTCAAGCAGGTATTTCTATGATGTCCTCTCTTGACAAAATAGTAAACTTGAAGAGGCAGTCTCCCTTTCCATCTATAAGTAACAATTTTTCTTGAAGGATGTCATCTCAAGTCTCTGGAATCCAAAATAAGAATTTACAACCGTAATGTTTTCTATTTTTATTTTATCACCTTGGTAATAATATTTTTCTGACATTATTTACAATGAAGTTATTCTAATAGTAACATAATTATACCAAGATGCAAAAACTCAGTCCTTTCTATTTGCTGAATATAAAATTATTTCTGACACAAAATACATTATTATAATTTTCATAAAGGCTAGTACATCTAGGAGCACTCAATTAATATGTAGTTTTTGAGGCACATGAACCCTTTGTACTCTGACATACCTGGAAATGAGAAGTTCTGTTTAACAGAATAATTTTGTAATATGCATTTACCATATATAACAATGATTCAGTGTTTCAGAAGGTCTTGAAATGTCATAAATATAAGTATCAATTTTAATTGTACTGTGGATGTTCAGAAGTGTTCGCTAATAAATATCCCCATGTCTGCTGATAGAGAATTTACTATGTTTTTGGAACAGACAAGCAACTAATACATATTGATTTTTATTACTCTTGATATAGAGAGGATCTGGATCTACACAGATCAGTACTCTCTCTCTCTCTCTCTCTCTCTCTCTCTCTCTCTCTCTATATATATATATATATATATATATATATATATATATATATATATATATATATATGAACATGTATTTATTTTTCATATTGTTCCTCTGTTATTTGAACAAGGCAAATTGTCAGATAAGATACTGAAGATAACTAAAGGGGTTGGTTTATCTGAAAAGACAAGGAAGAAACAAAACACTTTTTATGTTCATCTTTTGGGTTCAGACACTTTGTTTGTAAATATTTAAATTCAGTCAACATTTATTGAACACCTACTAAGTGTCAAAAAAATAACTAGGCTACTGCATCTGGAGCTAGATAGACCTATTTAATTCAGCAAATCACTATTAAAATAACTATGGCTGTGAAAAAGGCATATGAAATTTTCAACATCTATTATTTAAACAAAACAACATTAGAAAAAGAGTATACACAGTATAAGAAATGTTTTAACCATGATAAAGTCTACCTATTTGAAACCCAAAGCAAATATAGCCAATAAGCAAAAACAAAACAAAACAAACAAACAAAAGGACCCGGCTCAAGTCAGTCTTGCAAAATATGTTAAATTAAGCTTTGCTTTTATGACTGAACTGGTTTTGTCTACTCAGGGAATTTTTGAGGCTAGTCTGCATTTATTTTTTTTTTATGTTAACAATTTCCCCCTTTTGGTCACACTCTCAGTCTGCTCAAGTGATATAAAATTATTCTTGATTACCACCAGTAATGTAATCAGGCTGAAGAGTCACATATTTCCTGTGTCCATTAGTTGAATTGTCAGGCTGGAGGACCACATGGTCACCGTCTTCATCATTTGTGTGGTTATTGTTGATTTCATTCAGTTGTTGATCTTGATGGATACCATTTGGCATGTGGCTGCTAACCAGCATTTAAAACACTGCAGAGTACACTGGGGGGTGCCAAAAATTGTATACACGTGGACACTTTGGTCAACGTTGCTTAAGCAGTAGTTTGCTGTAATCAGAACTGTCTGAATGTTGATGGTAACCACTTTGAACACCTCTTGTTATTGCAGAAGTCAAACATGACTTGTATTCATCTTTTGCTATTGGTATATATTGAGTACTACAATTTTAATATTTTTTTTTCCTTTCTTAAAATGTGTATACAGTTTTTGGCACCCTTCATATAATAAACTTGAGAGGTTAATATGATGATTATAAGGAGAACAATGGCCAAGGATTGAAAAATTCCCTAGAGCAGAGATTCTTAGGAGACAAGACTTAACCAATTAAATGAATCAAATGGATTTCAATTTTTGAAGTTATTTACATAGGCACAATATAATGTATTACTAACAAACACATATCCTTATGATTACTTAGGATAGGATGAATGTAAGTATTCTCTATTTCAGGTGGTGGTGTTGCAGGTTACCTTCCACCTAGAATAAACTTCTGAATGGTGTGAGCAATCAGATAATTTAACGAGATATATTCCTATAGAAACAAAATAAAAACAATGGCTAATAGTTCAAAAAGATTACAAACTCATTTTCAGAGTTTGGGGAGCAGCCAGTTGAGAAAAATGTCAGACTCAAAGCATCTTCAGATGGAGTGAGGTCAAGCAGTGACAAGGAGACAGATTTGCAGTTTGAATGTCTCTAGTGATCTTTGTGAGTGGCTACATAACAAAAGACAAAAAGAATCTTTACACATGAGCTTTTGTGGTGATTTATCTGAAGCTTATGTCACGTTGTCCAACTTATTAGTAATACTACAAATATAACCTTTTTCATAACTATTAGGTAATAAACATTTTATTTTAGAATGCTTTTAGATTTACAGAAAAGCTGTAAAGATAATACTGAGTTCCCATATAACTCATACACTATTATCTGATTATCTTACATTAGTTTGGTATATTTGTCAGAACTAATGATACAATATTGGTACATTATTATTAACTAATCCATAGTTTATTTAGATTGTCTTAGCTTTGACCTAATGCCTTTTATTTGTTCCAGGGTTCCATACTGGGTACCACATTACATTTAGTAGTCGTGTATCCTTAGACTTCTCTTGGCTGTGACAGTTTTTCAGACTTTTCTTGTTTTTTTATGGTCTTAAGAGTTTTGAGAAGAAATGATCAGGCATTTTGAATTTTGTCCTTCAACGGGGGTTTATCTAGTGTTTTTATTGTGATTAAATTGGGGTTATTATTTTTGGAAGTAAGACTATAAAGGTAAAGTGCCATTCTTACCACAGCATGTCAAAGGTACATACATGACATTACTCTTAATGTTAACTTTAACCACCTGGCTGAGAAAAGTTTTCACATTTTTTCATTATTGGGGAAGTTACTGTTTGTTTGCCATTTTCATGCTGTACCATTTGGAAGGAAGTTAATTATGTGAAATTCACACTTAGCAGTGCTAAGTTACGCTCTGTCTCTTTAAGGGTGGAATATCTACATAATTGATTGGATTTTTTGCATGGGAGGATTATATATTATACTCCATTTATTGATATCAATATGGACTCATCAATATTTATACATTGTGTTATAATAAAACACTATTTCATTAATTCTGTTACTCAAAATGTTCATTTCAGTCATTGGGAGTAATTTCAATTTGCTTTTGTGTTCTTTTGATATACTCCAATTTTGTTAGTTTGTTTTATTTTCTCGTGGGTTTCTAACTTTCTGGCACTATAAGACACTCTAGGATTGTCCTATATATTTCCTACCCTTGCTCTTGTGGACCTTGAGAAAAAAGATACCTACCAAGTAGTATTCCTGGTCACTAAAAGCAGAGCCTAGCAGCCTTTTCTAAGCAGGAGCCTTTCATTTAAACTGCACTTCAGGGGAAAGCCTTCACTGAACTTCCTGCCAGTACTGTGTTCTTGACATCTGAACCAGTCCTTATAAAGGATTTCCTGGAATTGTATTTCAACCAATAGGACTGAGACATTCCCTGTCCAATTAGAGCTGCACAGCTGTATCCCCATCAGCATCTTCACCATTCAATCAGAGCAGCTCCATTCCGACTAATCAGGACAGTGTTGTTTTTTTTTTGAGCAAACAAACTGTGAGGATATGGAGTACTGATTTGCATGAGGACAGACCCATCAGAGACTAGAAGTGGGGAGTTCTGGCTATATAATTCAGGTCTCCTCTGGCTCAGAGAGCACAATTTCCCTTTCCTTGGAAGACTGAATACTGCATTTACCCAGCCGGAGCTGAAATACGAGACATGTATTGCTGGAGCAAGGCAAAGTAGACGTACACAAGGCACAGAGGAGTGAACTGGACTGGAGCAGGTGGAGCAGACCAGAGCAGAGCTAATGGCCTGAAAGGGGCCTCACTCCATTGCTGCCTCACAGCCATGCTGTTCCAATTGAAACAGCTGTGCTGTTTCTTAATTGAGCTGTAACACTAATGGACTGTTCTCACTGCTATGCTGTTCTCATAGCTGTGCTGTATCAAAATTGAGGTGTTTGCACTGAATAAAGTTTCCTTTACCCCAAATGGGGAATTCCTGTTTGCATTGAATTGGTACTAACAGCCACTGTTTGACACCCTAAAATCAGCTATTTCTCCTAGAAACCCTGGTTTCTTTCATTGGAGAATGGTATTACAAAATAAAAATGGCATTGGATGTGCTCATTGACACTGGGAAGTCATTGGTTCTAGTCCCTCTTAGTTGACAAAGCGAAGAAATATTGATATGCACACTACTTATTTTATATGCATCCATCTGTATCTATATTAAGCTAAATGTAAGTTCATACCAATGTTCCTGACTCTGATTCGCAGCATCACATCAATCATTTTAATTTTTCCTTTGTTTACCTATAATCACTCACTCTAACAAGTGAGAAAACAGGACCTCACTATCTTTAATCTATTTACTTAACTAGTTATACACTGTGATGGAAAAATATCCCAATTACGATAACATCTGTGGAATATAACAGGGGGAAAAACTTAATATATCATAGGAAGAATATAAAGGAAACTAAAAATACTGAACAAAGACATATGGGAACCATGACTGAATGCAGACATGTAAATATTTCCTACAAATTTATCTATAAATTAAATTACAATAAAATTTCAAATAACTTTTTTTTGGAAGAGACATAAATAAACTTAATGTTTCTATAAAAGAATGAAAGAATAAATGAGCTAGGGAATTTTTAGAATATAATTAGAAAGGAATTGTCCAACAGATAATTTAAGGGTACAATAAAATTAGATTTAACTTGTGAATAGAAAGCTCAGCAATACCTTAAATGTATGTAAGAATTTAGTATAATATCTAGGCTCTCTCTCAAATCAGTAGACTGAGATAGATTATTCCATAGGTGTAAGTGTAACAAGTAAAGTAAGCAATCATTTGGACCACTACAATTTTAAACTCCAATTTCATACTCTAAATCAAAATTTCAAATGAGTTACAATAAACTAAGGTAATAAATTTAAAAATTGCATGCTCATTACATTAGTACAGAAAAAGTGTTTGACAATATTCAACATCATTTCATGATAAAAACAAACAAACAACAAAAAAAGAAAAACTGCACAATAGGAATAGAAGGATAATACCTCAACTTGATAAAGGCCATACATAAAAAGCCAACAGCTAACATCATACTCAATACTGAAAGACAGCTTTTCTCTTAATATTAGCAAAAAGACAAAGAGGCTTCCTTTCACAATTTTACTCAAATAGTGTTAGAAGTTATAGACTGAGCACTTGGCTAGGAAAAAAAAAGAAAAGACATCCAAGTTGGAAAGGAGGAAGTAAAATTATATTTGTAATGACATGGTCATATATGTAGGAAACAAAAGATCATACACACACACACACACACACACAAAAACTAATGTTAGAATGAATGAACACATTCAGCAAATTTATAGGATATAAACCCAACACACAAAAAGTAAGTTACATTTCTATACACTAGTAATAAATAATCCCAAAAGTAAATCAGGACAATTACATTTATAGTAGCATCAAATAGCATAAAATATTTAGCAATAAATCTAACCAAGGAGAAGAAATACTAATGCATGTTAATTACAGAACATCACTGAAAGAAATTAAAGAAGACATTAATAAATGGAAAGATATCCTCTTCATGGATTAGAAAACTTAATAATGTTAATATAATTATATTATCCAAAGCAATTCACAGCAACAGAAAAATCCTATCTTAAAATCCATATGGAATTTCAAATGATCCCAAATAGCTATAAAAGAGTCTTGAAAAAGAGCAATGTTTGGAGGACTCACACTTCCTAATTTCAAAGCTTACTATACCTGACATCAAATCATACTACAAGGCTGTAGTAATGAAAACAGCATGGTACTGGCATAAAAAGAGACACAGAGATCAATGAAATAGAATAGAGAGCCCAGAAATAAATTCATACCTATATGGTCATTTAATCTATGACAACGGAATCAAGAATTTATGGTGGGTAAAGACAGTCTATTCAATAAATGGTGCTGGAAAACCTGGAAAGACACATGCAAAAAAATGAAGATGGACCACCTCCTTACGCCATATACAAGAATAAATTCAAATTGGATTAAAGACTTAAATATAAGATCTGAAACCATAAAACTCCTAGAAGCAAATATAGGAAGTAAATTTGCAGACATTACCCTTAGTAATAATTTACCTGATATATCCCCTCGGGCAAAGGAAGTAAGAGAAAAAATAAACATATGGGATTACGTCAAACTAAAAAGTTTTTTCACAGCAAAGAAAAACATCAATAAAACAAAAAAACATCCTACTGAATAGGAGAATATATTTGTGAATGATACATCTGATAAGGGGTTAATATCCAAAATCTATTAAAAAAAACTCATTTAACTCAAAAACAACAACAAAAAACAACCCAATTTAAAAAATGGGCAGAGGACATGAAGAGACATTTTTCTGAAGGGGACATACAGATGGCAAGCAGGCATATGAAAAAAGGTTCAACCTCACTAATCATCAGAGAAATGCAAATAAAAACCTCAATGAGATACCACCTCACTCCAGTCAGAATGGCTATCATCAGGAAATCAACAAACAACAAGTGCTGGAAAGGATGTGGAGAAAAGGGAACCCTTGTGCACTGTTGGTAGGATTGCAGATTGGTACAGCCACTACGGAAATCAGGACAGAGGTATCTCAAAAAACTGGAAATGGAACTACCTTATGTCCCAGCAATTCCACTCCTAGGTATCTATCCAGAGAAATCCAAAATTCTAATTCAAAAAAATATACGCACCCCTATGTTTATTGCAGCACTGTTCACAATAGCCAAGACATGGAAACAACTGAAATGACCATTGGTAGATGACTGGATTAAGAAACTGTGGTACATTTATATAATGGAGTATTACTCGGCCATAAAGAAGAATGAAATCTTACCATTTGCAACGATATGGATGGACCTAAAGAACATTTGCTAAGTGAAATAAGATGGAGAAAGACAAATACTATATGATCTCACTTATATATGGAATCTAAAGCATAGAATAAATGATCAAACTAGTCAGAAACAGTCTCAGAGATATAGAGAAAAAACTGAGGGTTGTTAGATGGGAGGGGGTGGGGATGAGGGAGAAGGTGAGCAGATTAGAAAGCACAATCGGTAACCACAAGATTGCCACGGGGATATGAAAGACAATTTGAGGAATATAACCAATGATGTTGTAAAGATTTTGTAGGGTATCTGATGGACACCTGTCTTATTAGGGAGACCACTTCATGGACTGTGTAGGTGCCTGACCACTGCAGTGCACACCTGAAGCTGAAGCTGAATAATAACGAATGTCAAATATAAATATAAATATAAATATAAATATAAATATAAATATAAATATAAATATAAATATAAATATAAATATAAATATAAATATAAATATAAATATAAATATATATATATATAGTCACAGGATTTGGGAAAAAACTTACTATAAAGTAACAGTAATCAACACAATGTGCTACTGACATAAACATTGAAATATAGGCCAATAGATGATAACTGAGAGCCCCAAAATAAACAAATACATCTATGACATTGATTTTGGACAAAGATGCAAAGATCATTTAATGGGGAAAATTATAGACTATTCAACTAATGACAGTGGAACAACTGGATATCCACATGCAAAAGAATGAAGTTGGACCCTTACCTCACACTATATACAAAAGTTAATTTGAATTTGATCAAAGATTTAATGTGACAGAAAAACTTCTAAACAAAGTAAAAAATGTAAGAGGAAAGCTTTTATGGCATTGGATTTGGCAATGATTTTTGGATACGACGCTAAAAGCACAAGCAACAAAAGAAAAAATAAATGAATTTCATCTAAATAAAGACATATGTGCATCAAAAGATACAATCAAGAGAATGGAAAGACAGCACACAGAATGAATGAAAATATTTGTAAATCATGTATCTGATAAGAGCTTTATATCCAGAATATATACTAACATACCTACAACTGAAAACACCAACAATCACCACCCAATTCTAAAACAGGCAAAGGACTTGAATAGATATTTCTCCAAAGAGGAAACACAAATGGCTGAGAAGCACATGAAAGGATATTCAACATCACTAGTCATTTGGGAAATGCAAATCAAAACCACAATTAGAGAGCATTTTATACCAATTTAGATGGCTATTATAAAAAAGATGGTAACAAGAAGTATTTGCAAGAATATGGAAAATTGGAACCATTATGCATTGCTAGCAGAGATGCAAATGGAGCAGCTACTGTGGAAAATAGTTTGGCATTTCCTAAAAAAATTTAAACATAACTACCATAAGATTCAGCAATTCCACTTCTAGGTATGTATCCAAAACAATTTAATGCAGGGAATAAAACAGATATTTGTATGCCAATGTTCATAACACATTATTTACAATAGCCAAAATGTGGAAAAAATCAAAATGTCTATCAACAGATGACCAAAATGTTATCTATATTTGTAATGAAATATAATTCAACTAAGAAAGGAGTAAAATTCTATTACATGCTACAACATGGATGAACCTTGAAAACAGTATGCTAAATAAAATAAGCCAGATAAAGAAGGAAAAAATATTACACGACTCGATTTATATGAGGTATTTAGAATAAAAGTAATCATGAAGACACAACATAGAATAGAGATTACCAGGGTCCAAGAGAGAGGGAAAATGGGGAGTTATTCTTTAATGGGCACAAAGTTTCTCTTTAGGATGATGAAAGTTTCTGGAGATTGATAGTGATGATATTTGTACAACCTTTTGATTGTACCAAATGCCAATTGTTTGCACAGTTAAAAATGGTTACAATGCTACATTTTATGTTATGTATATTTTACCACAATGAAAACAGTCTTTAAAGCAAGTAAATCAACAACATTCTCTAAAAAAAGCATTCAAATTTTTTTAGATGAATAAAATACTATACAAGGTGTGATCAAAGAATATGGTGAATGTTTAAATAAAAAAAATTACATTAAAAGACACATTGCCATTAATCCCCCTCAAAATATCCCTCCCTTGCTTCAAACACACATCCCATCATTCTTGCCACTTTCTGAAGCAGTTCTGGAAGTCTTCTTTCGTGAGTGCCTTTAGTTGTGCAGTTGTGGCTGCCTCAATGTCTTGAATTGATTCAAAATGGTTTACTTTCATGGTCTTTGATTTTGGGGAAGAGCCAGAAGTTGCATGGTACCAGATCCGGTGAACAAGGTGGATGAGGACACACTGTAATGTTTTTATTTGACAGAAATTACTGTACAGAAGCAATGTGTGACACTGGGCCTTTGCGTTGTGATCACAAAATACAATGAATGCTGCTGCTGAGTGCCATCCAATGGAAAGGCAGAAATCTTCAATATGGGATGCAGTATGTTGAACCTTAGTAAAAGTGTGTGACAAGTTTCAACTTGTTCAGTTCAGTCAGCCAGGTGTGAGCTACAGTTGAGAGAAGTTGTGTTTTAAAGTGTGCCATAAATCATCCTCCATCATGACAATGCTCCGTGTTACACATCACTTCTGGTATGAACAATTGTCTGGTATGAATTGTCTGGTATGATAATTTCTGTCAAATAAAAACATTACGGTGTGTCCTCATCCACCTTATTCACCAGATCTGGCACTGTGCCACTTCTGGCTCTTCCCCAAAGTCAAAATTACTCAGGACTTCAAGGAACCTTGTAATATCAAAGTTAAGCTAAAATAACTCTTACGGAACTTACAAAGTATGACATAAACTGTGTAGTTACAATGATATTCATTGTTATTATGAAATTTTCAAAAATTACAACATATAGGTTAAATTAATGATACATTCATACAATTGAATACCAGGTTTAAAAATAAGTATTATACTTATTGACGTGTAAGGATGTTCAAGGTATATTGTTAGGTAAGAATGCAGGTTACTAAGCAGTATGTGCAGTATGGTCTCATTCTTATAAGTATGTATACATAGAAAAAAGACTATAAATAAATCTATTAAAATATTGACAGTTTTTCTATGGTGATAAAATTATTATGAATAATTATAAATATACTCTTCCAACAAGTATGCATCATTTAATATCCAGACATTTTGCTGACTTTACTGAATTTTTATTTAATATGTGCAATACTCCCGTGGAAGAAGGTATTATTATCCCTATAATACAGATAAGGGAAATTAAAAAATAGAGAAATTTATAAATGTGCACAAGGCCTTAAAGCTAATGAATAAAAATACAAACCTTGGACATAATTCAGGAAGCAACTATCAACTAACTCATAAAAGTAAATAGTAACAGAAAGACCAGGGAAGGAGAGCTGAATTGAAGTGAAAGGGAAGGAGAGCTGAATTGAGACCACATCAAATTGTGGTCAATTTACATGTTTCTCTGTTAGTATAATTCATACTGGACTCAAAGGTAGCCTGAAATTTACGTGTCTACAAGGAGTGTGGTATGAAATTGCTTCAAGATAAGCTCTAATTTTCTTTCCTTAGAATTTTTAAAGACAATATTTAAAATTCAGAGACATTCTTTTTATCTCTAACTACCAAGAAATTCCGTAGTGATGCAAGGGCAGTAGTGTCTGAGCATGCACCTAAAACTCTGAGGTAGATACGTCTTTCTCTTGAATGAGAGAAGGTGTGAGCCCAAGGAACATATGGGGGAGTCCAAGTTGCTGCATTTTCCCTTTATGTTCTCCCAAGTTTTTGCCCAGAATGCAGATGCAGTCATGGGTATTGCATGTCAAAGTGGCATATAACAACCCCTGCCTTCTGTTGGAACACTGTGAAATGGAGTTTCAGGAAATCAGAAAGTATCCAAGGAAAAATGTAAAGAGGAGAGACTTCAAGAGACCTATCTCATAAAATGATGTACAAAGTCCTAGTATCACTCCTAAGTTGCTTGTGTGGAGACCTGACCAAAAGTAGCACGCTAAAATATTTGAGAACAGACCGACAGGGAAGATCGCTACCCATGTCTGAGAGAATCCACTAGGTAGTACATATGCAAAGGCTTTAAAAACCAAACAGGCATCCCCATGACTATTTTGTACTTACCAATTTATACATCCTAATCCCTTCACCTTTCTCACTCAACCCTATGGGGAAATATAGTCAGTAATATTGTAAAAGCTAGGTATAGTGTCAGATGGGGACTAAACTTATTGGGGGATCACTTCATCTATTATATAAATGCCTAACAGCTACACTGCATACCTGAAACTAATATAAAATAATATTGAATGTCAACTACAATTTAAAAAATATGTAGTCATGGGATGTAAAGTCTAGCATAAGTTATATAGTCAATGGTATTATTATAGCTATGTACTGTGTCAGATGCTTGTTGGGGTTAACAGTTGGTGTGGTGTGTAAATGTTTAATCACTCTGTTGTTTTGTACACATGAAATTAATAAAAAACAAACAGACAATTGACAATTAAACTAAAGTCCACATAAGATGAGTCAGATTTTGTAGTCTGAATCTAACCAGGTTGATTACCTGCTGAAATTTTTTTAAAAATGAAAAATTTTATTAAGGTTCAAACAAGACTAAGAGTCTCATAATAGCATATTTAAAATGTTCAGAATACAATCCCAAGTTACTTGGGATAAGAAAAAAAAAATCTCGATTTGAAAAGGAAAAAAGTCAACATAAGCCAATCCCAAGATGATATACATGTTAGAATTATCAAGACATTAGTGCAACTACTGGATCCATGTTCCAAAATGTGAGAGTTAACACTTTTATTAACTGAGGAAATACTTTTATTTTTAACCAGAATATTTGTCTAATTATAATAAAGCAGCATGTTCAAGTGAAATGAAAAACGGAATCCAAAGTTCTTGTTTATATCTTCAGAATCAAGGTATGAAATTCCCAAAGGAATACTCATTGGAATACATGATTGAAAGTCAAATGGCTTCAGGACTGGGACAAAATAGTTGTTGTTGATTAATTTCCTGGGAGGAGGAGTTGCAGTTTCCCACAGACTTTCCAAGAGTGTGTATTATCAAGCTCTGGGATAATTAGCATTCTGACACGTGAAAAATGGCATCTCGATTTTTTTTTTAATTATGAGTGGAACTGAAAATGTTTTCTCAACTAAAAGCCACTTGTAGTTCACTGTGAACTGTGAGTTTATATAATTTGCTTAATTCTTATTGGGTTGTTGATCTTTTACTTATTGCTTTCTTTCTTCATTTTTCTATTTTTTTATTAAAGTTTATTGGGGTGACAATGGTCAACCAAAGTATATAATTTCAGGTGTACAATTCTATAATACATCATCCATATATTACATTGTGTGTTCACCACCCAGAGCCAGTTCTTCCATCACATATATTTGAACTCTTTCACCCACTTCTACCACTTCCCTCACTCTTTACCCTCTGGTAACCACTAAACTATTGTCTGTGTCTATGAGTTTTTGCTTCTTTATTTCTGGGCCTTATTCCTCTGCTGCCTTCACTTTTATATATGAGTGAAGTCATATGGTTCTTTAATTTTTCTGTCTGACTTATTTCACTTAGCATAACACTCTCAAGATCCATCCACGTTGTTGCAAATGGCAATATTTCATCTTTCCTTTTTTTTTTTAAATTTATCGGGGTGAAAATTGTTAGTAAAATTACATAGATTTCAGGTATAAAATTCTGCATTACATCATCTATAAATCCCATTGTGTGTTCACCACAATGAGTGAGTTCACCTTCCATCACCATATATTTGATCCCCCTTACACTCATCTCCCACCACCCCACCCCCCTTACCCTCTGGTAACCACTAAACTATTGTCTGTGTCTATGAGTTCTTGTTTCTCATTTGTTTGTCTTGTTCTTTTGTTGTTTTTGGTTTATATACCACATATCAGTGAAATCATATGGTTCTCTGCTTTTTCTGTCTGACTTATTTTGCTTAGCAATATACTCTCAACATCCGGATGGATCTTGTCACAAATGTTGTCACAAATGTTCCTATATCATCTTTTCTTAACGCCGAATAATATTCCATTGTGTATATATACCACAACTTCTTTATCCATGCATCTATCGAAGGACATTTTGGTTGTTTCCACGTCTTGGCCACCGTAAACAAAGCTGCAATGAACATTGGAGCACACGTGTCTTTATGTGTAGATGGTTTCATATTTTTTGGGTAGATACCCAGGAGAGGCATTGATGGGTCATATGGTATTGCTATTCGTAATTTTTTGAGGAACCTCCACACTGCCTTCCATAACGGCTGCACCAGTCTGCATTCCGACCAACAGTGGATGAGGGTTCTTTTTTCTCCACAGCCTCTAGAACACTTCTTACTATTTCTCTTGTTGATGATAGGCATTCTAACTGGGGTGAGGTGCTAGCTCATTGTGGTTTTTATTTGCATTTCTCTGATGATTAGTGATGTTGAGCATTTTTTCATATGTCTATTTGTCATTTGTATGTCCTCTTTGGAGAAATGTCTCTTCAGATCCTCTGCCCATTTTTCAATTGGGTTGTTTGTTTCTTTGTTGTTGATTTTCATGAGTTCCTTGTATATTTCAGATATTAGCCCCTTATCGGAGGCACTGTTTGCAAAAATCTTCTCCCATTCATTTGGTTGCCTCTATATTTTGTCGATGGTTTCTTTTGCTGTGTAGAAGCTTTTAAGTTTCATATAGTCCCATTCGTTTATTTTAGCTTTTACTTCCATTGCCTTTGGAGTCAAATTCATACAATGCTCTTTGAACCCAAGGTCCATAAGTTTAGTACCTATGGTTTCTTCTATGCAATTTATTGTGTCAGGTCTTATGCTTAAGTCTTTGATCCATTTTGAATTAATTTTGGTACATGGTGACAGAGAGCAGTCCAGTTTCATTCTTTTGCACGTGGCTTTCCAATTCTCCCAGCAACATTTATTGAAGAGGCTGTCTTTCCTCCATTGTACGTTATTAGCTTCCTTGTCAAAAATTATTTGTCCATATTTATGTGGTTTTATTTCTGGTTTCTCAATTCTATTTTTTTGGTCTATGCGTCTGTTTTTCTGCCAATACCACGCTGTTTTGATTATTGTAGCCCTGTAGTACAAGCTAAAGTCAGGGAGTGTGATACCTCCAGTATTGTTCTTTTTTCTTAAGATTGCTTTGGCTATTCGAGGTCTTTTGTGGTTCCAAACAAACCTGATGATTTTTTGTTCTATTTCTTTAAAAAATGCCATTGGGATTTTGATGGGGATTGCATTAAATCTGTATATTGCTTTGGGTAATATAGTCGTTTTTAACTATGTTGATTCTTCCAATCCATGAGCACAGAATGTCTTTCCATTTCTTTGTGTCTTCTTCAATTTCTTTCAAAAATGTCTTATAGTTTTCAGCATATAGGTACTTCACATCCTTGACTAAGTTTATTCCTAGGTAGTTTATTCTTTTTGCTACAATTGCAAAAGGAATTGTTTTTTATATTTCTTTTTCTGAGATTTCATTGTTAGTATATAGGAATGCAGTGGACTTTTCTACGTTGATTTTGTAGCCAGCAACTTTACTGTATTTGTTGATTGTTTCTAATAGCTTTTTGGTGGAGTCTTTAGGGTTTTCTGTATATAGCATCATGTCATCTGCAAAGAGTGATAATTTAACTTCTTCATTCCCAATTTGGATGCCTTTTATTTCTTTCTCTTGCCTGATTGCTCTGGCAAGGACTTCCAACACTATGATGAAAAGCAGAGGTGATAGGGGACAGCCCTGTCGTGTTCCTGAACGTAGAGCAAAGGGCTTCAGTTTTTCACCATTAATTGTGAGATTAGCTGAGGGCTTGTCATATATGGCCTTTATTATCTTAAGGTATTTTCCTTCTATACGTATTTTATTAAGTATTTTAATCATAAATGGATGTTGTATCTTGTCAAATGCTTTTTCTGCATCAATTAATATAATCATATGATTTTTGGCCTTTATTTTGTTTACGTCATCTGTCACCGTGATGGATTTGCAGATGTTGAACCATCCTTGTGCCCTGGGGATGAACCCCACTTGGTCTTGATGAATGATCTTTTTAATGCATTGTTGTATTCGATTTGCTAGAATTTTGTTTAGGATTTTCGCATCTGTATTCATCAGAGATATAGGTCTGCAGGTTTCTTTTTTGTGTTGTCCTTACCAGGTTTTGGTATTAGGGTAATGTTGGCCTCATAAAATGAGTTATGGAGTACTGTCTCTTCTTCAAATTTTTGGAAGAGTTTGAGCAGGATTGGTATTAGATCCTCTTTGAAGGTTTGGTAGAATTCACTAGTGAAGCCATCTGGTCCCAGGCTTTCGCTTTTGGGAAGGTTTTGGATGACTGATTCAATTTCCTTACTGGTGTTCGGTGTGTTTAGATTTTCCAGTTCTTCACGGTTCAGCCTTGAAAGGCTATATGTTTCTAAGAACTTGTCCATTTCTTCTAGGTTATTGAATTTGGTGGCATATAGTCCTTCATAATATTCTTGGATGATCCTTTGTATATCTGTGGTGTCCGTGATAACTTCCCCTTTTTCATTTCTGTTTTTGTTAATTAGTGTCTTCTCTCTTTTTCTCTTAGTGACTCTAGCCAACGGTTTGTCAATTTTGTTAATCTTTTCAAAGAACCAGCTCTTTGTCACATTCATTTTTTCTATTGTCTTTTTGTTCTCTATTTCATTTAGTTCTGCTCTGATTTTTGTTATTTCCTTTCTTCTGCTGACCATGGGTTTCACTTGTTCTTCTTCTTCTAGTTCTTTAAGGTGTAACATTAGGTTATTTATTTGGGATTTTTCTTTTTCTTGAGATAGGTGTATAATGATATAAATTTCCCTCTTAAAACTGCTTTTGCTGCATCCCAAAAATTTTGGTAGGATGTATTATCATTGTGATTTGTTTCTATGTATCTTTTCATCTCTCCTCCAACTTCTTCTTTGACCCAGTAGTTCTTTAAAAGTATGTTGTTTAATCTCCATGTATTTGTGTTTTTTCCTGTTTTCTTTTTGCAGTTCATATCCAATTTCAAACCCTTGTTATCAGAGAATATGCTTGGTATGATGTCAATTTTCTTAAATTTGCTGATGCTGATTTTATGTCCAAATATATGGTCTATCCTTGAGAATGTTCCATGTACACTAGAAAAGAATGTATAGTCTGATGTTTTACAATGACGTGCTCTATATTTGTCAATTATGTCCATTTCATCTAATGTGTCATTTAGGGCTGCTATTTCGTTATTTATTTTATGTTTGGATGATCTATCCATAGCTGTCAGTGATGTATTAAGGTCCCCTAGTATAATTGTGTTTTGGTCAATTTCTCCCTTTAGTTCTGTTAGTAGTTGCTTGGTATATTTCGGTGCTCTCCGATTGGGGGCATAAATATTGATGACTCTTATGTCTTCTTGTTATATAGTCCCCTTTACCATTATGAAATGTCCATCTTTGTCTCTTGTTATCTTTTTCACCCTGAAGTCTGTTTCATCTGTTATCATTATGGCTACACCTGATTTTCTCTGGGTACCATTTGCTTGGAGTGTCAATTTCCACCCTTTCACTTTGAGTCTGTGCTTGTCCTTATAGCTGAGATGTGTCTCTTAGAGACAGCATATGGTTGGGTTTAGTTTTTGATCCAATCTGCTACTCTGTGCCTTTTTATTGCTGAGTTCAGTCCGTTTACATTTAAGGTGATTATTGATATGTGAGGATTTCCTGTCATTCTATCTTTACTTTTCTGGTAAGGCTGTGTCTCCATTGTTTTTTCTGCCCTTTTGTTGTTGTTTATTATTTCTGTATGGTGGTACTCTATAATGTTATCCTCTATTTCTTCTATTGTTACAGTATGTATTTCAGTTCTGGATTTTTCTTGAGTGGTTACCCTTCAGTTTAAGTAAAAGAAAGTTTGATATTTAAAGTTTGATATTCCATTTTCTTTAGCACACTTACTTTCTCCATTCCCATATTCCGGTTCAGGCCTTACTCTCCCCCTTTTTATGTTTTGTTTTCCACAAATTGTCCCTGTTGATGGTTGTCAAACAGCCTCCTTTAGTATTGATGATGGTGGTCGAATAGCCTCCTTCTAATGCAGGTCGGGTATTAGAAAATTCCTTCAACTTCTGTATGTCTGGAAAGGTCTTTATTCCTCCTTCATATCTAAAGGATATCTTTGCTGGATACATTATTCTTGGCTCATAATTTCTCTCTTTCAATAGTTTGAATATTTGGTTCCACTCCCTCCTGGCTTGTAGCGTTTCTGCTGAAAAATCTGATGATAATCTAATGGGCTTTCCTTTGTAAGTTACCATCTTCTTTTCCCTGGCTGCCTTGAGGATTCTTTCGTTCTCATTTATTTTAGACAGCTTCAATACAATGTGCCTTGGAGAAGGCCTGTTCATATTGAGGTAATTAGGTGTTCTATTTGCTTCTTGGATTCGAGGGTCCAGTTCTGTCCACAAGTTTGGAAAGTTCTCATCAACAATTTGTTTGAATATATTCTCTGTTTCTTTCTCTCTTTCTTCTTCTTCTGGTATGTCCATTATTCTTATATTGCTCTTTCTGATAGATTCAGAAAGTTCTTGTAGAGTTCTTTCATTTCTTTTAAGTCTCCAGTCTCTTTCTTCTTCCATCTGTCTAATTTCCAGGTTTCTATCTTCGATGTCACTGATTGTTTCCTCCATCTGGTCAACTCTACTACCTAAGCTGGTTATTTCATTCTTAATTTCTTCTATTGAGTTCTTAATCTCCAGAAATTCTATTTGGTTCTTTTTTCAAAATTTCAATCTCTTTCGTAAAGTGCTCATACTGTTCTTTGTTTGCGTTTCTGAATTCATTAAACTGCCTTTCTGTGTTTTCTTCCGTCTGGTTGAGTTTTTTCAGAAGTGCAATCTTGAATTCTCTGTCGTTTAAGTCACATATTTCCAAATCTTTAAGTTCCTTTTCTGGACACTTTTCAGTTTCTTTCTGAGCTGTCTTGTTGCCTTGGTTATTCATGGCAATTACTGCTTTATGATTTCTCTTCCTATACATCTACAGGAGTGGCCTCTGCAACAGGTTGATAGGAAGAGGTCTTTCTTTTGATTTCCAGTACTTGTTGGCAGAATGTTTTATTTTCTCTCCGACTGCAGCCTTTTATTTCTCTCACACGGTAGTGCTATGTTTTCTCTACACTATTCCTGCTTCTCAGACAA
This sequence comes from Rhinolophus ferrumequinum, assembly GCF_004115265.2. NCBI lineage: Eukaryota > Metazoa > Chordata > Mammalia > Chiroptera > Rhinolophidae > Rhinolophus > Rhinolophus ferrumequinum. Next base: position 71,799,889 of record NC_046284.1, on the reverse strand, counting down.
TGTGGGGAGTCCCTGGGAGATGGGCGTCTCCTCTGTTAATAGTTTGCTTGGGTCACAGGGCGTAGTTTCCATGTGGCTATGCAGAGAGCTTTTGAAGTTCCAAAGCTGTTCCTGCACCAGATTCAGAGCCCATATGTTTCAGCAGTTCTGTTTACTCCTGCAGGGATCCGCCCAGATAGGTGGGGCCAGGGGCGGGGTGAGTTGTGAGAAGCGGCCCAGAGCAATGGCTGCGACCACCTCCACAGCAGGTCCTGCTTCCACAACTCCGTCCCCTCTGCCGGAACTAGTTGGGCTGTGAATCTGTGTGTGCGGTCCACAGTTCTCAAAACAGCAAATATTCTGTTCTTTTCATCTGACTCTGCTACTGTTTTTCTTCTAGCACTGGCCTGGTGGGGGCGGGGTGAGTTCTGGGAGGGTCGGGAGGGGGCGACTAGTCTCAGTGCCTAAGGCTTCTGTTCTCTGCTTGGCAGTGAGGACTTAAACCACCGTTTTCAGCCTTCTTGCCTCAGTCTTTGCTCAGTCGTGTTATATGTTGCCCCTTCAGCCCTGTAGGCCATAAGCGGAGCCCTAGCAGTCCGAGTTCTTCCCTATTCCGCAGCTGCGGTGGTTCTGGGATGCAGTCTCTGCACTTCTCCCTTCCCTCCTCCCCCGCTCGCGCGATTCGCCCACCTTTCAGTGAATTCAGTAGGGGACCTCTTCGTCTTGCCTGTCTGCTGTGCAGGGAGTCCTTTGTGGAGTTATTGTTGTTCGATTAGTTGTAAATTCCAGGGGAGATTTACAGAGGCTCTCCTCACGCAGCCATTTTGATGACGTCACTCTCATCTTTTCTTATGGCAGAGTAGTATTACATTGTGTATGAATTTGATTTCAAAAGCAAGGGAAGTAAAAGCTAAAGCAAATGAATGGAATTATATCAACCTAAAAAGCTTCAGCACAGGAAAAGGAACTGTCAACAAATCAAAGAGGCAACCAACCAAGTGGGAGAAGGTATTTGCAAAGATGCCTCTGATAAGGGGCTAATATCCAAAATATATAAGGAGTGCATAAAACTCAACAACAAAAAGACAAATAATCCAATTAAAAAATGGGCAGAGGTGACAATTGTTAGTAAAGTTACATAGGTTTAATGTGTACCATTCTGCAATACATCATCTATATATTACATTGTGTGTTCACCACCCAGAGTCAGTTCTCCTTCTGTCACCATATATTTTATCCCTTTTACCCTTATCTACCACCCCTCCCCCCACCCTCTGGTAACATTAATTAAAAAAAAAAAAAAGTCAGAGGACATGAACAGAAACTTCTCCCAACAAGGCATACAAATGGCCAACAGATATGTAATTTTTCTGTTTTTATTTAATTATTTTTAAATTACAGTTGATATTCAATATTACTTTACATTAGTTTCAGTTGTACAGCACAGTGGTTAGACATTTATATAATTTGTGAAGTAATCCCCCTGATTAGACAAGTGCCCACCTGGCACTATACATAGCTATTACCATAATGACTGTATTCTCTATGCTGTGCTTTATATCCCCATGACTATTTTGTAACGACAATTTGTACTTTTTAATCCCCTCAACTTTTTCACCTAGCGCCAAATCTCCCTTCCATCTGGCAACCATAAATTTGTTCTCTGTATCTGATTCTGTTTCTCTTTTATTTATTTATTAATTTGTTGTTTTCTTTAGGTTCTACATATAAGTGAGATCATATGATATTTGCATTTCTTAGTCTGATTTATTTTATTTAACACAATACCCTCCAGCTCCATCCATGTTATCCCAAATGATAAGAATTCATTCTTTTTTTTAGCCAAGTAATATTCCATTTATATACATATATCCCTTCTTGTTTATCCAGTCATCTATTGATGGTTGCTTCCATACTTTGGCTGTTGTAAATAACACTGAAATGAACATAAGTCCGTATATATCTTTCCAAATTTCTGTTTTGGATTTCTTCAAATAAATATCCAGAAGAGGAATTGTGAGGTCATAAGGTAGTTCTATTTTCAATTTTTTGAGGAACCTCCATACTGCTTTCCATAGTGACTCCACCCATTTGCAATCCCATCAAAAGTGCATGAGGATTCCCTTTTCTTCATATGTTTGCCAATATTTATTGTTTGTTGCTTTATTGATGAAATCACCTAAAGGTGGGCAAATTGGGTGAGTGGGGGAGGAGGGAAACTGCAAATGCAGAGACGCAGACCTAGCTCAGAGCTCTGAACTCCCTGCATTCCGAAGCTACCGCAGCAGTGGGAGAAGGAAGAATATGGACTGCTAGAGCGCCCCTTATGACCCACAGTCCCACCTGAGGGATAAGCATCTAATATGGCTCAACCCAATGTTCATGGCAGAGACCTCAGATCAAAGACTGAGGGAAGAAGGGTGAAAATGGAGGTTTAAGCCCTTATTGTCAAGCAGAGGAAGGAAGGCTTAGTCACAGAGCTCAGTGGACCCCTCCTTACCCTCCCAGAGCTAGCCCTACCCCTACCCACCCAGTACTAGAAGTGGAAAAGTAGCAGTCAGAGCAAAACAACAGATTATTTGCAATTATGAGAACTGTGGTGCACAGCATTGGACTCACAGCCGTAGCTCCAGTGAAGGGCAGGGAGCCCTGGGTGCAGGACCGGCTGTACTGATGATGGTTGCTGCCATTGCTCACAGCCAAATCTCACTACCCACCATGCCCCCCCCACCTATCGGGGCAGATCGCTGCAGGGGTAAACAGAGCCACTGAAAACCCTAGGCCCTGAATCTGGTGCAGGAAGCGCTTCAGAACTTCAGAAGCTTTCCACATCCCCCAACAGAGGCGGTGCCCTGAGACCCAGGCAACCTGCTTACAGAGGAAAAGCCAACCTTTCAGGGAATCCCCCATTGCATAGATAAAATATAACATTACAATGTGAGAAAGAATAAAAGTCTGCAAACAGAGAGAAAATAAAACATTTTACCAACACCTACTGGAAAACAAAAGAAAGACCTTTTTTTACCAACATGTTGCAGAACCCCCTCCTGTAGATACCTGGGAAGAGAAATAGTAATTCATTAATTGCCAAGAATAACCATGGTAACAACACAGCTGAGAAAGAAAATGAAAAGTCTCCAAAAAATGAACTTAAATACATGGACATATGTGACTTAAATGACAGAGAATTCAAGATTGCAGTTCTTAAAAAACTCAATGAGATGCAAGAAAACACAGACAAGCAGTTTAATGAACTCAGAAACACAATCAAAGAATAAAATGAATACTTTATCAAAGAGATTCAAATTTTAAAAAACAACCAAGAAGGTTTTTGTGGAGATTAAGAAATCAATAAAAAGAACAAAGAATGAAATAGCCAGCTAAGGTACTAGAGTTGACAAGATAAAGAAAAGATTCAGTGTCATCAAAGATAGAAATCTGGAAATGACATACACGGAAGAAGAGAGAGACTTCAGAGTTAAGAGAAATGAGAGAACTCTACGAAAACTTTCTGACTCCAGCAGAAAGAGTAATATAAGAATAATAAGCATACCAGCAAAAGAAGAAAGGGAGAAGGGAGAAGAGATTATATTCACTCAAATGGTCGACAAGAACTTCCCAAACTTGTGGAAAAAACTGGATCCTCGAATCCAAGAAGAAAATAGGACACTTAATTACCTCAACCCCAACAAGTCTTCTCCAAGGCACATTATATTGAAGCTGTCAAAACTTAACGAGAAAGAAAGAATCCTTAAGGTAGCACGGGAAAATAAGACAGTAACCCACAAAGGAAAGCGCATTAAGTTATCATTAGATTTTTCATCAGAAACTCTGCAAGCCTGGAAGGAGTGGACTCAAATATTCAAACTACTGACAGAGAGAAATTATGAGCTGAGAAAAATATATCAAGCAAAGATATCCTTTAGATATGAAGGAGGAATAAAGACCTTTCCAGATATACAGAAGCTGAGGGAATTTTCTAATACACGACCTGCACTACAAGAAATACTGAAGGAGGCTATTCGACCAGCATAAACAGGGATAATTTCTGACAACAAAAATATAAAAGGAGGGAGAGTAAGATCTGAATGGGCATAAGGCAATGGAGAAAGTAAGCATGCTGAAGAAAATGGAATACTCTGAATATGAAACTATCTTTACATAAACTTAATGGTAAACACTCAAAAAAATCCAGAACTGAAATACATAACATAATAAAAGAAGAAACAGAGGGAAAAATAATAGAATACCAGCTGTCGTGCAGGGCAACCTGCGGGGTCTCTTCTCCCGCTCCCCAAATAAGAACACAGGATATGGTGAGGCCAAAAAGGAACACCCACGGAGCCATAGGTAGGGGAGTCATACCACTATACTCTCACTGGCAGCTGGATTGGAGAAACAGGAAACAGGAGCCACACAATTCTCAACCCTCACTGTGCTGCTTGCAGGCTCAGCCATCATCTTCTTGCTAGCCCCCATTTTTTTGCTAGCCTAGCCACAGCAGTTATATTAGTGCCCAATGGCTCACTGGTTACAGCTGACGGCCAACTAGCCACAGCTGATGGCCATTTGATCACAGTCGATGGCCATTTACTACCTGAGCCAGCACCTTTCTATGTGAGGCCGAGAGCCTGGAAACTGCTCTCTGGGGCTCTGTCCCCACACCAGCACACTGAAATAATAGACAACAACAGAAAAGCAAAGAAACAATGGAGACAGAGTCCTACTAGAAAACCAAAGATAGAATGATAGGAAATCCTCATGTATCAATACTCACCTTAAATGTAAATTGACTAAACTCACCAATAAGAAGTCACAGAGTATGAGATTGGATCAGAAAACTAAACCCAACCATATGCTGTCTCCAAGAGACACATCTCAGCTACAAGGACAACGATAGACTCAAACTGAAAGGCTAGAAATTGACACTCCAAGGAAATGGTATCCAGAGAAAATCAGGTGTAGTCATACTGATATCAGATGAAACAGACTTCAGGGTGAAAAAGGTAACAAGAGACAAAGATGGACATTTCACAATGTAAAGGGGACTATACAACAAGAAGACATAACAGTCATCAATCTTTATGCCCCTAATCAGGGAGCACCAAAATATACCAAGCAACTACTAACAGAACTAAAGGGAGAGATTGACCAAAACACAATTATACTAGGGGATCTAAATACATCATTGACAGCTATGGATAGATCATCCGAACAGAAAATAAATAATGAAATAGCAGCCCTAAATGACACATTAGATGAAATGGACATAAATGACACTTATAGAGCTCTTCATCATAAAACATCAGACTATACATTCTTTTCTAGTGTACATGGAACATTCTCAAGGATAGATCATATATTGGGACATAAAATTAGCCTCAGCAAATTTAAGAAGATTGAAATCGTACCATGCATGTTCTCTGATCACAAGGTTTTGAAATTGAATATCAACTGCAAAAGGAAAGCAGGGAAAAGGACAAATACATGGAGATCAAGCAACATACTTTTAAAGAGCTACTGGGTCAAAGAAGAAATTGGAGGAGAGATCAAAAGATACATAGAAACAAATGACAATGAAAATACATCCTACCAAACTTTTTGGGATACAGCAAAAGCACTTTTAAGGGGGAAATTTATATCATTACAGACCTATTTCAAGAAACAAGAAAAATCCCAGATAAATAACCTCGCATTACCCCTTAAAAACTAGAAAAAGAAGAAAAAAATTAAACCAAAGTAGCAGAAGGAAGGAAACAATAAAAATGAGAGCAGAGCTAAAGGAAATAGAGAACAAAAAAAACAATAGAAAAAGTAAATGCGACAAAGAGCTGGTTCTTTGAAAAGATTAATAAAATTGACAAACTCTTGGCTAGACTCAGTAAGATAAAAACAGAAAGGACACAAATAAACAAAACCAGAAATGAAAGACAGGAAGTTTTCACGGATGTAACAGAAATACAAAAAAAATCATCCAAGAATATTATGAAGGACTATACGCCAATAAAATGATTAACACGGAAGAAATGGACAAGTTCTTAGAAACACATAGCCTTCCTAGGATGAATTACAAAGAATTGGAAAATCTAAATAGACGGATCACTAGTGAGGAAATTGAATCAGTCATCGGAAATCTTCCTAATAGCAAAAGCCCGGGACCAGATGGCTTCACTAGTGAATTTTACCAAACATTCAAAGAGGATCAAAGACCGGTTATATTCAAACTCTTCCAAAAAAACTGAAGAAGAGACCATACTCCCTAACTTATTTTAGGAGGCTAATATTACTCTAACACCAAAACATGGTAAGGATAATACAAGAAAATAAAATTACAGACCAATATCTTTGATGAATACAGACACAAAATCCTAAACAAAATTCTAGCAAATCAAATAAAACAAAGCATTTTAAATATTATATATAACGACCAAGTGGGGTTCATCCCCCGGAAGCAAGGATGGTTCATCACATGCAAATCCATCAATGTGATACGTCACATAAAAAAAAAAAAAAAGAAGGTCAAAAATCAAATGATTAAAAATAGCTATAAGAAAAGTATTTGACAAGATATAACATCGACTTATGATTAAAACACTTAATAAAATAGGTATAGAAGGAAAATACTTTAACATAATAAAGGGCATATATGAAAAACCCTCAGCTAATCTCATAATTAACGGTGAAAATCTGAAGTCCTTTTGCTCTACGTTCAGGAACACGAAAAGACTGTCTGTTCTCATATCTCCTTTTCAACATAGTGTTGGAAGTCTTAGCCAGAGCTATCAGGCCAAAGAAAGAAATAAAAGGCATCTAAATTGGGAATGGAAAAGTTAAGTTGTCACTTCTTGCAGATGACATGATATAGAGAACCCTAAACTCCACCAAAAAGCTATTAAAAACAATAAACAAATACAGTCATGTTGTCAGGTAAAAAATCAACGTATAAAAGTCCATTGCATTCCTATATACTAACAATGAAATCTCAGAAAAAGAAATTTTAAAAAATTCCTTTTGTAATTGCAAGAAAAAGAATAAAATACCTAGGAATAAACTTAACCAAGGATGTGAAGGACCTATATGCTGAAAACTATAAGACATTTTTTAAAGAAATTGAAGAAGACACAAAGAAATGGAAAGACATTCCTTGCTCATGGATTGGAAGAATCAACATAGTTAAAATGGCCATATTACCCAAAGCAATATACAGATTTAATGCAATCCCTATCAAAATCCTAACAGCATTTTTTAAAGAAGTAGAACAAAAAATCATCAGATTTGTTTGGAACTGCAAAAGACCCCAAATAGCCAAAGCAATTTTTTTAAAAAAAGAACAATACTGGAGGTATCAAACTCCCTGACTTCAACTTGTACTACAAGGCAACAATAATCAAAACAGTACGGTATTGGCAGAAAAACAGACCAATGAAACAGAATTGAGAACCCAGAAATAAACCCACATATATATGGACAGGTAATTTTGACAAAGAAGCCAAAAACATACGATGGAGAAAAGACAGCCTCTTCAGTAAATGGTGCTGGGAGAATTGAAAAGCCACATGCAAAAGAATGAAACTAGACTACTGTCACCGTGTACCAAAATTAATTCAAAATGGATCAAAGACCTAAACATAAGACCTGAAACAATAAACTGCATAGAAGAAAACATAGGTACTAAACTTATGGACCTTGGGTTCAAAGAGCATTCTATGAATTTAACTCCAAAGGCAAAGGAAGTAAATGCTAAAATAAATGAATGGGACTATATCAAACTAAAAAACTTCTGCACAGCAAAAGAAACCATTGACATAATATAGAGGCAACCAACTGAATAGGAGAAGATTTTTGCAAACAATGCCTCTGATAAGGGGCTCATATCCAGTATATATAAGGACTCATGCAACTCAAGAACAAAAACAAACAAACAATACAATTAAAAATGAGCAGAGGACCTGAAGAGTCAGTTCTCCAAAGAGGACATGCAAATGGCCAATAGACACATGAAAAAATCCTGAACATCACTAATCATCAGAGAAATGCAGATGAAAACCACAATGAGATATTACCTCACCCCAGTTAGAATGGCTATCACCAAGAAGACACGTAATAAGAAGTGTTGGAGAGGCTGTGAAGAAAAACGAACCCTAATACACTGCTGGTGGGAATGCAGATTGGTGCAAACACTATGCAAGGCAGTGTGGAGGTTCCTCAAAAAATTAAGAATAGAATTACCATATGACTTAGCAATCCCTCTCCTGGGGAGCTACCCAAAATATCTGAAAACATTTTTCCATAAAGTCATATGTGTTCCAGTGTTCACTGCAGCTTTATTTAGGGTGGCGGAAACATGGAAACAATCAAAGTGTCCTTTTATAGATGAATGGATAAAGAAGTTGTGGTATATATACACAGTGTAATACTACTCTGGCATAAGAAAAGATGAAATAGTACCATTTGTGACAACGTGGATGGATCTTGAGATTATAATGCTAGCCAAAATAAGTCAGATAGAAAAAGCAGAGAACCATATGATTTCACTGACGTGTGGTGTATAAAACTGAAAACAAGAAAATAACAAGACAAATAATTGAAGAAATAATAACTCATAGACATAGATAATAGTGTTGTGGTTAAAAGAGAGTAAGGAGGGAGGGGGGTTCCAGAAGAGAGTAAAAGGGGTCAAATATCTGGTGATGGAAGGAGAACTGACTCTACGTGGTAAACATATAATGTGAGATATAGATGATGTATTACAGAATTGACACCTGAAATCTCTGTAACTTCACCAATCAATTAAAATTAATTAAAAATAATTAATTAATTAAAAAATAATTAATTAGAAATTATTAAATAAGAAAAAAGTTTTCTCATTTTTTTTTCAGCTTTACAAAGAACCAGTTCCTGGTTTCATTGATCTTTTGTGGGTTTTTTTTTTAGACTCTATTTCATTTATTTTTACTCTGATCTTTATCACATTCTTCCTCTACTCACTTCAGACTTTGTTTAGTATTCTTATTTTAGTTCTTTTACGTGTATGGTAAGATTGTTTAAGATTTTTCTTGTTTGTTGAGGTAGGCCTTTATTGTTATGAATGTTTTCCTTGGGCCACTTTCACTGTCTTCGATAGATAATGGATTGTTGTGTTTTTGTTTTCATTAGTCTCAAGGTATCTTTTTATTACTTCCTTGATCTTTATGTTGACTCGTTTATTATTTTGTAGCATTTTATTTACCCTTCATGTGTTTATGTGTTTTCTAGTTTTTTGTTTTTTTTTCCTGATTTCTACTTTCACACCATTGTGGTTAGTGAAGGTGCTTGATATGTTTTCAGTCTTCTTAAATTTATTGAGACTTGTTTTGTGGCCTAAGATATGGTCTATCTTGGAAAATGTTCCATGTGAACTTGAAGAAGACATATATTCTGCTGCTTAGGGGTGAAATATTCTAAAACTATAAATTGAAATTGTCTGTTCTAATGTGGCATCAAAGACCATTGTTTCCTTCTTTATTTTTTTGTCTGGAATATCTATCCATTGATGTCAGTGGGTTGTTGAAGAGCACTACTATGACTATTATACTTTTGATTTCTCCCTTTACATCTGCCAATATCTGCTTTATAGGTTTATATATTTAGTTCCTCCTATGTCGGGTGCATAGATGTTTACAAGGGTTATATCTTCTTGTTGGATCCATCTCTTTATGATTATGAAATGTCCTTCTTTGTTTCTTATCATAGACTTAGTTTTAAAGTCTGCTTTTTTAAATATAAGTATTGCTACCCCAGCTTTTTTATTGTTTCCATTCGCATGAAATATCTTTTCCATCCATTTACTTTGTCTGTGTGTGTCTTCCCACCTAAAGTGGTTCTCTTGTAGACGAAATATGTATGGCTCTTGCTTTCTTATCCATTAAGTATTAAGATGTTCTCCAGGTTGATTGCTCCATAATTTATCCATTGTAAATTTAATGTGGTCACGGGAGGAGCCAAGCACATCATTTACTTATTCTGCCATCTTGACCAGAACTCCAAGTATGAACACTCTTGAAACAAACAAAATAATAATTCTCAGCAAAGATATAAAGAGTGTTCAAATACAAAATTTAAAACTGAAAAATATAATAGATGAAAATTTAAATGGAATTACATCACAGAAATGGCAACATGAGGAGTGCTTCTTGAAATCTCCCCAGGAAGTTACAGCAAATTGCCAACAGCTATAATTCAACAAAAGATAATTTAAGCAACACACAAGCACACCTGGGAGATACACATATCGAATCACTTGAAGGTGGGCAAATTCAGTGAGTGGGGGAGGAGGGAAAAGGGAAATACAGAGACTCTAGCCAAAGACCCAGGATGCAGTCTGGAGCTCACTAAGGTCTCAGGACAGGGAAGAATCCAGGCTGCGTTTGCATTTCCTGTGGGTCACAGTCCTGCCTGAGGGATCAGCATATAATATGGCTAAACCAGCATTTGGAGCAGAGTCCTCACATGAGAACTGTGGTTTAAGCCATCACTGCCAGGCAGAAAAAAGAAAACAAAGACACAGAGCCTGGCTGATTCCCCCCACCCAAAAGATCACCCCACCACCACACTCCCAGTGTTAGAAGCAAGCTCCAGAATAAAAGGTAGCAATGTCAGAATAAAGAATAGAATATCTAAAACCCTGAGAACAGGAGTGACATTCCCATAGCCAAGATGCACAGCAAGTGATTAATTCTGGCAACAGAGAAAGAACTGTAAGGGCCAGAGAGCTGTGGACTTGTAATTGCCACTGCTTGGAGCCACAAATGCACAAGCTAACTTTCACAGCTCACCAAGCCCCCACCTTTCTGGGTGGATCCCATGCTGGGGCAACCAGAGTCATTGAAAAACAGAAGCTCTGCATTGCGCTACAAGGGCAGCACTGGGGTTTCAGAAGCTCAGAACTATATTGCGCTCCACATATTCCCACAAAAGTGGTGCTCTGAGACCATAGCAACCTTCTCACAGAGAGAAGCCCACCTTCAGGAAACCTCCATTGTGTGAGAAGCTGGAAAAGCACAAGAGAAAAAAAAAAAAAGGCTGCAGTGTGAGAAAAAATAAAAGGTTGCAGTGGGAGAGAAAATGAAACATTTTAGCAACACCTACTAGAAAGCAAAAACTAAATAAATAAATAAATAAAAGACCTCATTACATCAACCTGCTGCAGAACCCACTCCTCTAAATGCCCAGGAAGAGAAATAATAATTAATTAATTGCCATAAATAAACTAGGTAACAAGGCAGCTCAGAAAGAAAATTTTTTAAATCTCCAGAAAAAAACTTAAAGACTTGGAAATATGTGATGTAAATTACAGAGAATTCAATTGCTGTTCTGAAAAAACTCAACAAGCTGGAAGAAAACATTGATAGGCAGTTTAATTAACTCAGAAACACAAAGAAAGAACAAAATGAACATTTTACCAAAGAGATTGAAAATTTTAAAAAGAACTAAACAGAAATTCTAGAGATGAAGAACTCAATAAAATAAATGAAGAATGAAAGAGCCAGCTTAGGTAATAGAGCTGAACAGATGGAAGAAATACTTAATGATATCAAAGGTAGAAATCTAGAAATGACACAAATGGAAGAAGACAGAGTTAAAAGAAATGGAAGAACTCTACAAGATCTTTCTGACTCCATTTGAAAAAGCACCATAACAATAATGGGCATAACAGAAGAAGAAGAAAAAGAGAAGGGGACCGAAAGTATATTCAAACAAAAGATCAACAAGAACTGCCCAAATTTGTGGAAAAAACTGGATCCTCAAATTTAAGAAACAACCAGAACACCTAATTACCTGAATCCCAACAGGTCTTCTCCAAGGTTTATTGCATTGAAGCTATAAAAATTAAAAACAAGGAAAGAATCCTCAAGGTAACCAGGGGGGAAGAAGGAAACAGTGACATATAAGGGAAAGCCTATTAGATTATCATCAAGCTTTTCAGCAGAAAATCTACAAGCCAAGAGGGAGTGGAATCAAATATTCAAACTATTAAAAGAGAGAAATTAGGAGCCAAGAATAATATATCCAGCAAAAATATCCTTTAGATATGAAGGAGGAATAAAGACCTTTCCAGACCTACTGAAGATGAGGTAATTTTCTAACACGTGACCTGCATTACAGGAAATTCTGGAGATTATTCCACCTCACACACAAAAAAACTCAATAATACAAAACCATGAGCAACATTATGAACAGACAGACAGAAGCAGGACATGGCAACCGCTACACAAAATAGGGCACTATACACCTAAACACAACATAAATGGGTAAAGAAGATAAAAATATTTAAGAAAAGGGAAAAAAAGAAAAAGATAACTTGTTACTGCAACTCAGAAATCAACTCAAGCATAAATACGGATAACTTGTGACAACAAAAAAGCAGTAATAAGAGGGAACTTCATATCATTACAGGCCTATCTCAACAAACAATAAAAATTCCAGATAAACAACCTAACAGTACACCTTAAAGAACTAGAAAAAGAAGAACAAGTGAAACCTAAAGTCAGCAGAAGGAAGGAAATTATAAAAATCAAAGTAGGACTAAATGAAATAGAGGGGAAAAGAGACAACACAAAAAATTAATGCAACAAAGAGCTGTATCTTTGAAAAGATTACTAAAATTGACAAACCTTAGTCTAGACTCACTAAGATAAAAAGAGAAAAGAAACAGATAAAATCAGAAGTGAAAGATGTGAAGCTACTGCGGGATGTGACAGAAATACAAAGGATCATCCAAGAATACTATGAAGGACTATATGCAACCAAATTAAATAATCTAGAAGAAGTGGACAAGTTCTTAGAAACATATAGCCTTCCTAGACTGGATCACAAAGAACTGGAAAATCTAAATAGACCGATTGACAGCAAGGAAATTGAGTCAGTCATCCAATACCTTCCCCAAAGCAAAAGTCCAGGACTACGTGGCTTCACTAGTGAATTGTACCTTACATTCAAACAGGATCTAACACATATCATCCTCAAACTCTTCCAAAAAATTGAAGAAGAGAGTATACTAACTCATTTTATGAGGCCAACATTACCTTATACCAAAACCTGGTAAGGATAACACAGAAAAAGAAAATTACAGACCACTATCTCTGATGAATACAGATACAAACATTCTAAGCAAAATGTTAGCAAATCAAATACAACATGCTTTAAAGATTATACATCACGATAAGTGGGGTTCATCCCACGGGTACAAGGTTGGTTCAACATACACAAATTGATCAATGTGATATACCACATGAACAAACTAAAAGATAAAAATCATAGGATTATATCAATAGATACAGAAATAGCATTTGATAAGATACAACATCCATTTATGATTAAAACAGTTAATAAAATGGATATAGAAGGAAATACCTCAGCATACAATAATAAAGGCCACATATGACAAAACTTCAACTAATATCATGATTAACAGTGAAAAACTGAAGCCCTTCACACTATGTTCAGGCACAAGACAGACTTGTCCCCTATCACCACTGCTATTCAACATAGTGTTGGAAGTCCTAGCCAGAGCAATCAGGCAAGAGAAAAAAATAAGAGGCATCCAAATTGGGTTAATTTGTTGGAAGTTAAATTATTATTTTTTGAAGATGATATGATGCCTTACATCATAGAAAATGCTAAAGACTCCACTAAAAAGCTATTCGAAACAATAAATGAATACAGTAAAGTTGCCAGCTGCAAAATCAATGTACAAAAATACATTGCATTACTATATACTAACAATGAAATTTCAGAAAAATAAATAATAATAATAATAATACAATTCCTTTTGCAATTGCAAGAAACAAAACAAAATACCTAGGAAAACCAATGCCTCCAATAAGGGGCTAATATCCAAAATATATAAGGAACTTATACAACTCAACAAAAAAAATGCAAACAATCCAGTTAAAAAATGTGCAGAGTACATGAACAGAAAATTCTCCCAAAAAGACATACAGTCAACATATATATGAAAAAAATGCTCAACTTCACTAGCTATTAAGGAAATGCTAATCAAAACCACAATGAGATGTCACCTCACACCAGTTAGAATGGCTATCATCAACAAGAAAAAATAATAAGTGTTGGAGAGGCTGTGGAGAAAAAGGAACCCTCATACACTGTTGGTGGGAATGTAAATTGGTACAGCCACTATAGAAAACAGTATGGAGGTTCCTCAAAAAATTAAGAATAGAATTACCATATGACCCCCTCTATCCCTCTCCTGGATTTCTACCAAAACAGTTTGAAAACATTTACCCATGAAGATATACATACTCTTATATTCATTGCAGCATTATTTACAGTGGCCAAGACATGAAAACCACCAAAGTGTCCTTTGATAGATAACTGGATAAAGTAGATGTGGTATATATAGACCGTGCAATAATACTCCACCATAACAAAAGATGAAATACTGCCATCTGGGACAAGTGGTATGGACCTTGACATTATTATGTTAAGTAAAAAATGTCAGACAGAAAAAGTCAAGAACTATATCACTTCAGTCTTATATGGGATATAAAACTGAAGGCAACAAAAGAACAAGACACACAAACAAAGAAACCAAAACACATAGACACAGACAACAGTTTAGAGATTACCAGAGGGTAAGGGGCATACGCGGGATGGTAGAAGAGGGTCAAGGGGGTCAAATATATGGTGATGGAAGGAGAACAGACTCTGGGTGGTGAACACATAATGCAATATATAGATGATGTAGTATAGAATTGTACACTTAAAAACTATGTATTTTGATTGACCATTGCCCCCCCATAAATTTTAATTAAAAAAAAAAAAAAACAGAAAATTACTGAGGCAACTTGGGGTTATCACTTACAAACAAAATGTTTAGTATTACACCTCAATAAGTATCAGATAAAAAAAGAATATGGCACAGAAAACACATGAAGAAATGTAGCTGAGTACTTATCAAATTTGGCCACAAACATAAACATAGATTTTAGAAGTTCAGATAACCCAAAATAGGGTAAAGTTAAAGGAATATGTCCATCAGTATCAAATTGGTGAAAAGTAAAAACAACAGAAATATGTTTAAAATAGCCAGAGAAAAATTATGCTAAACATATAGGTGAAAAACTTTTTAATGATTTCACACTTCTCATTAGAAACAATTGGACCAGAACGCAGTGGAATAACATTTGTAAAGTCGCTGACTGTAAGCACAGAATTCTACACTCAGTGAAAATAACATTAGGACCAAATGTGAAATAAAGACATTCTCAGATGAAGAAAATCTATGAAAATTCATTGTCAGCAGTTTTGCTCTAAAGGAGATGCTACAGAAAGTTCTTCAGATTTGAGGACGTTGTCACCACAGAGATACTTGGCACTTCAAGTCTGTAGTATTGTAACAGTTATATAAGATGTCAGAGGGGTAGCAGCTTTGGGAAGGGGGGTTATCACTTTGTGAGGGTGTAAATGTCTATTATGTTGCTGTGTACACATGAAACTAATTTTTAAAAAGGTTTTAAAAAGTAGTAGGAACAGTAAATATCTAGGGTCAGTTATTCTCCTAAGGTTTATGTATAAAAATATGTATGACAGATAAAAAGCAAAGTGTATAACATTATATTAAGGATTGTCAATATATGTAAATACTACATATGATAAATACAACAGAAAAGGGGAATGGTAAACAAACTTATTTTATGATAAGCTTATGACATACCACTTAAAGTTGTGAAATATTAATTCTAATTTAACTTTGAAAAGTTAAGTTTTTATATTTTATTCCCTAGAACAATGTTAATAAAACCATGCAATAGATATAGAAAAATTCTACAGATAAAATAAAGTACTAAAAATGTTCAAATAATTTTTTAAAAGACTGGAAAAGGAAAACATGAATGAAAATTACAGGGAACAATCAGAAAGGAATAACTTTCAATGCTTTCCTAAAAACTAAACTCCAAGAGGTCTGAGTATCACTGAAATGTAAAGGATAAGACTAAGCAAATTAGGACCACCATTTTTCAGTTTCCTTTTAGTCATGGGAGTATAGTGCATAGCTTCTTTAAACAACTAATTTGAAAATCAAAGATCAAAATTCTTATAGTATTAATTTTACCACAGGATTTAAATTAACCTCTTCCAATTATTCTACCCTTTATATAGCAACAGGAAAAATAACTTTTCAGATTTCCATCTTTACTGTTTAATATTGCTTCATAGACTTGGGTTCATGTAGATTTACTAGAGGGTTATTGATACATAAATGTCATTATTTATAATGAAAAGGGTTCCTATGCAGTTATATCTAAAATGTAATAACTGAGAGAAGAAATTTAAAATGATCTGATTCTTTGAAGTCACTTTCTAACCTCTACTGCCCCGGCTATTCCCCACACACTCACAATTTATTGTATAGTAATAAGAAAACTAAAAGATAGAAAAGACCAATAATGGACAAACATACAGAGCTGGCAAGCCATGAAGTCTAAAGTAGATCTAGAGGAGCTGGCTCCTGGTCTTATCCTTCTTAACTAAACAATGTATTATTTTAAAATGGCCTCACTTTCTTTTTTCTTTCTTTTTTTAAAATTAATTAATTAATTTATTTTAAATTTATTGGGGTGACAATCATTAGTAAAGTTACATATATTTCAGGTGTACAATTCTGTATTACATCATCTATAAATCCCATTGTGTGTTCACCACCCAGAGTCAGTTCTCCTTCCATCACCATATATTTGATCCCCTTTACACTCATATATCAGCCCCCGCCCTCCTGACCCTCTGGGAATCACTAAACTATTGTCTGTGTCTATGAGTTTTTGTTTCCCATTTCTTTGTCTTGTTATTTTGCTGATTGTGGTTCATATACCACATATCAGTGAAATCATATTGTTCTCTGCTTTTACTGTCTGACTTATTTCACTTAGCATTACAATCACAACATCCATCCATGTTGTCACAAATGGTCCTATTTCATCTTTTCTTACTGTGAAATAGTATTCCACTGTGTATATATACCACAGCTTATTTATCCATTCATCTATTGAAGGACATTTTGATTGTTTCCATGTCTTGGCCACCATAAATAAAGCTGCAATGAACATTGGAGCACACGTGTCTTTATGGATAAATGTTTTCGGATTTTTTGGGTAGATACCCAGGAGAGGGATTGCTGGGTCATATGGTAAATCTACTCGTAATTTTTTGAAGAACCTCCACACTGCCTTCCATAGTGGCTGTACCAGTCTGCATCCCAACCAACAGTGTATGAGGGTTCCTTTTTCTCCACAGCCTCTCCAACACTTGTTAATATTTGTCTTGTTGATTATAGCCATTCTAACTGGGGTGAGATGATATCTTGTAGTTTTTATTTCCTTTTTCTGATGATTAGTTATGTTGAGCATTTTTTCATATGTCTATTTGCCATTTGTATGTCTTCTTTGGAGAAATGTCTCTTCAGGTCCTCTGCCCATTTTTCAACAGGGTTGCTTGTTTCTTTCTTGTTGAGTTGCATGAGTTCCTTGTATATTTTGGATATCAGCCCCTTAAGGTAGGCACTGTTTGCAAAAATCTTCTCCCATTCTGTTGGTTGCCTCTTTATTTTGTCAATGGTTTCTTATGCGGTGCAGAAACTTTTAAGTTTGATATACTCTCATTCATTTAGTTTAGCTTTTACTTCCCTTGCCTTTGGAGTCAAATTCATACAATGCTCTTTGAACCCAAGGTCCATAAGTTTAGTACCTATGTTTTCTTCTATGCAGTTTATTGTTTCAGGTCTTGTGCTTAAGTCTTCGATCCATTTTTAATTAACTTTGGTACATGGTGACCGATAGCAGTCCAGTTTCATTCTTTTGCACGTGGCTATCCAATTCTCCCAGCAACATTTATCGAAGAGGCTGTCTTTTCTCCATTGTACGTTTTTTGCTTCTTTGTCAAAAATTATCTGACCATATTTATGTAGTTTCATTTCTGAGTTCTCAGTTCAATTCCATTGGTCTACATGTCGGTTTTTATGCCAATACCATGCTGTTTTGATTATTGTTCCCTGTAGTACAAGCTAAAGTCAGGGAATGTGATACCTCCACCATTGTTCTTTTTTCAGAAGATTGCTTTGGATATTCAGGGTTTTTGTGGTTCCAAACAAATCTGAAGATTTTTTGTTCTATTTCTTTAAAAAATGCCTTTGTGATTTTGATGGGGATTGCATTAAATCTGTGTATTGCTTTGGGTAATATGGCCATTTTAACTACGTTGATTCTTCCAATCCATGAGCATGGAATGTCTTTCCATTTTTTTTGTGTCTTCTTCAATTTCTTTTAAAAATCTCTTAAAGTTTTCAGCATATAGGTCATTCACATCCTTGGTTAAATTTATTCCTAGGTATTTTATTATTTTTGCTGCAATCGCAAAAGGAATTCTTTCTTTTTTTATTTCTTTTTCTGAGATTTCATTGTAAGCATATAGGAATGCAATGGACTATGTTTGTTGATTTTGTAGCCGGCAACTTTACTGTATTCATTGATTGTTTCTAATAACAATTTGGTGGAGTCTTTAGGGCTTTGTATATATAGCATCATGTCATCTGCAAGAGTGACAATTTAACTTCCTCATCCCAGTTTGGATGCCTTTTATATCTTTCTCTTGCCTGATTGCTCTGGCGAGGACTTCCAACACTATGCTGAAAAGCAGAGGTGATAGGAGACAGCCCTGTTGTGTTCCTGAATGTAGAGCAAAGGGTTTCAGTTTTTCATCGTTAATTATGAGATTAGCTGAGGCTTCGTCATATATGGCCTTTACTATGTTAAGGTATTTTCCATCTATACCTATTTTATTAACTGTTTTAATCATAAATCAATGTTATATCTTTTTTTTTAATACAAAGTTCAATTATTTAATTAAACAATGACATCAGCTGTATTCTAATCATTTTATCATATATAGCCTTTATGTTGCTGGGGGAAAAAAGTCTTGTCAATCAAGATACATTTCCAAAATAACTTTATGCTTTGACCTTAAACTCTGAATTATTCTGGCTACAATTTACACCATATTTATTTATTTATTTATTTATTTATTTATTTATTTATTTATTTATTTTTTTTTTTTTTTATTTATTGTGGTGACAATTATTAGTAAAATTACATAGATTTCAGGTGTGCAATTCTGTATCACATCATCTATAAATTACATTGTGTGTTCACCACCCAGAGTCAGTTCTTCTTCCATCACCGTATATTTGATCCCCCTTACCCTCATCTCCCACCCCCCAACCCCCTTACCCTCTGGTAACCACTAAATTACGTTCCCCAGATTAATTTTCAAACCCCATGGCCATCTTGTGGTTACTGATTGTTTTCTAATCCCCTCACCTACCCCCTTATCCCCACCCCCCCGCCTATCTAGCAACCCTCGGTTTTTCCTCTTTGTCTCCAAAACTGTTTCTGATTTCTTCATTCACTTATACTTTTCTTTAGATTCCACATATAAGTGAGATCATATGGTACTTATCTTTCTCTGTCTGACTTATTTCACTTAACATAATGTTCTCTAGGTCCATCCATGTTGTTGCAAATGGTAAGATTTCTTTCTTCTTTATGGCTGCGTAATACTCCATTGTATAAATGCACCACAGTTTCTTAATCCAGTCATCTACCGATGGGCATTTCGGTTGTTTCCATGTCTTAGCTATTGTGTATAGTGCTGCAATAAACATAGGAGTGCATAAAGATTTTTGAATTGGAGTTTTGGATTTCTCCGAATAGATACCTGGGAGTGGAATTACTGGATCATAGGGTAGTTACATTTTCAGATTTTTGAGATACCTCCATACTGTTTTCCATAGTGGCTGCACCAATCTGCAATCCCACCAAGAGTGCACAAGCGTTCCCTTTTCTCCACATCCTCACCAGCACTTGTTGTTTGTTGATTTATTGATGATAGACATTTTGACTGGGGTGAGGTGGTATCTCATTGTGGTTTTTATTTGCATTTCTCTGATGGTTAGTGAGGTTGAGTATTACTTCATATGTCTGTTTGCCATCTGTATGTCCTTTTTAGAAAAATGTCTCTTCAAGTCCTCTGCCCATTTTTAATTGGGTCGTTTGTTTTTTTGGAGTTGAGTTGAGTGAGTTTTTTATCATGGGCAAATATTTTTTCCCATTCAGTAGGATCCCTTTTTGTTTTATTGATGGTTTTCTTTGCTGTGAAAAACCTTTTTAGTTTGACATAATCCCACATGTTTATTTTTTCTCTTACTTCCCTCGCGCGAGGGGATATATCAGTAAAAGTCTTACTCCGGGTAATGTCTGTGAAGTTTCTTCCTATATTTTCTTCTAGGTATTTTATGGTTTCAGATCTTACATTTAAGTCTTTAAGCCATTTTGAATTTATTTTTGTATATGGTGTAAGGAGGTGGTCCAGCTTCATTTTTTTGCATGTGTCTCTCCAGGTTTCCCAGCACCATTTATTGAATAGACTGTCTTTACCCCATCGTACATTCTTGCTTCCATTGTCGTAGATTAAATGGCCATATAGGCATGGATTTATTTCTGGACTCTCTATTCTGTTCCATTGATCTATGTGTCTGTTTTTATGCCAGTACCATGCTGTTTTGATTACTGTAGCCTTGTAGTATAATTTGAAGTCAGGTATTGTTATACCTCCCACTTTGTTCTTATTTCTCAAGATTGCCTTGGCTATTTGGGGTCTTTTATGGTCCCATATAAATTTTAGGATTATATGTTCTATTTCTGTGAAAAACATCATTGGTAGTTTGATAGGAATTGCGTTGAATATGTATATTGCCTTAGGCAGTATGGACATTTTAACTATATTAATTCTTCCTATCCATGAACATGATATGTGTTTCCATCTATTTATATCTTCCTTCATTCCTTTCTTCAGTGTCTTATAATTTTCTGAGTACAGATCTTTTACTTCTTTGGTTAAATTTATTCCCAGGTATTTTATAGTCTTTGGAGGAATTGTAAATGGGATTGCTTTTTTAATTTCTCCTTCTGATGTTTTATTATTGGTATATACAAATGCAACTGATTTCTGAATATTAATTTTGTATCCTGCTACTTTACTAAATTCATCTATCAGCTCTGATAGCTTCTTGGTGGAGTCTTTAGTGTTCTCTATATATAGTATCATATCATCTGCATATAATGATAATTTTACTTCCTCCTTTCCAATTTGGATGCCTTTTATTTCTTTTTCTTGTCTGACTGCTGTGGCTTGAACTTCCAGCACTATGTTGAATAGAAGCGGAGATAGTGGGCAAACTTGCCTTGTTCCTGATCTTAGGGGGAATGGTTTTAGCTTTTCCCCATTGAGTATGATGTTAGCTCTGGGT
Source organism: Rhinolophus ferrumequinum (assembly GCF_004115265.2). Classification (NCBI taxonomy): domain Eukaryota; kingdom Metazoa; phylum Chordata; class Mammalia; order Chiroptera; family Rhinolophidae; genus Rhinolophus; species Rhinolophus ferrumequinum. The sequence goes on along the minus strand of NC_046284.1, from coordinate 71,778,552 downwards.
TTGTCATATATGGCCTTTATTATGTTGAGATATGATCCCGCTATTCCCACTTTCTTAAGAGTTTTTATCATAAACGGCTGTTGGATTTTATCAAATGCTTTTTCTGCATCTATTGATATGATCATGTGATTTTTTTATCATTCTGTTAATGTGGTGTATCACATTAATTAATTTGCGGATGTTGAACCACCCTTGCATACCAGGGATAAATCCCACTTGATCATGGTGTATGATCTTTTTAATGTATTGCTGAATTCTGTTCGCTAATATTTTGTTTGCATCTATGTTCATTAGAGATATCGGCCTCTAGTTTTTTTTTTTTTTTGTGGTGTCTTTGTCTGATTTTGGGATCAGGGTGATAGAGGCTTCGTAAAAAGTGTTTGAGAGTCTTCCCTCCTTCTGGATTTTTTGGAATAGCTTAAGGAGAATAGGTGATAAGTCTTTTTTGAAGATTTTGTAAAATTCGCCTGTAAAGCCATCTGGTCCAGGGCTTTTGTTTGTTGGGAGATTGTTGATTACTGATTCAATTTCCGTGCTGGTAATCAGTCTATTCAGGTTTTCTGTTTCTTCTTGAGTTAGCCTTGGAAGGTTGTACACCTCTAGAAAATTGTCCATTTCTTCCAGATTGTCAAATTTTTGGCATATAGTTGCTCATAGTAACTTCTTAAAACTTTTTGTATTTCTGCGGTGTCTGTTGTCACTTCTCCTCTTTCATTTCTGATTTTATTAATTTGGGTCCTCTCTCTCTTTTTTTTTAATGAGTCTGGCCAAAGGTTTGTCAATTTTGTTTATCTTCTCTAAGAACCAACTCTTGGATTCATTGATCTTTTGTATTGTTTTTCTGGTTTCTATTTCATTTATTTCTGCTCTGATCTTTATTATCTCCTTCTTGTGCTCCCTTTGGGCTTATTTTGCTGTTCTTTTTCCAAATCCCTTAAGTGTGAAGATAAACTGTTGATTAGTGATGTTTCTTGTTTCTTTAGGTAGGCCTGCAAAGCTATGAATTTCCCTCTTAGGACTGCTTTCGCGGCATCCCATAGATTTTGGGTCGTCGTGTTTTCATTTTCATTTGTCTCGAGATATCTTTTGATTTCTTCCTTGATCTCCTGCTTGACCCATGCATTATTTAGTAATAAGTTATTCAACCTCCATGAATTGGTGTGTCTTCCAGTTTTTTTCCTGTAGTTCATTTCCAATTTCATAGCATTGTGATCAGAGAAGACAATTGGTATGATTTCAATTTTCTTAAATTTATCAAGACTTGTTTTGTGGCCTAATATATGGTCTATCTTTGAAAGTGTTCCATGTGCGCTTGAAAAAAACGTGTATTTTGCAGCATTGGAGTGATATCTTCTGAAAATATCGATTAAATCCAAGTGGTCCAATTATCATTTAAGGCTGTTGTTTCCATATAGATTTTCAGTCTGGAAGACCTGTCCCTTGTTGTCAGAGGTGTGTTGAAGTCCCCTACTATGATAGTGTTAGTGTTGATCTCTGTCTTTATGTCAGTCAGTACCTGTTTTATATATTTAGGTGCTCCTATGTTGGGTGCATAGATGTTTACTAGGGTTATGTCCTCTTGTGGGATCGATCCCTTTATTATTATATAGTGCCCATCTTTATCTTTTAATACATTCTTCATTTTAAAGTCTATTTTGTCAGATATAAGTATTGCAACTCCAGCTTTTTTCTCGTTTCCATTTGCATGAAATATCTTACTCCAACCCTTCACTTTCAGCCTGTGTGTCTTTTGTTCTGACGTGAGTCTCTTGTATACATTATATACAAGGTCTTGCTTTCTTATCCAGTCAGCCACCCAATGTCTCTTGATTGGAGAATTTATTCCGTTTACATTTAAAGTGATTATTGATAGGTACATAGTTATTGCCATTTTTAAATTTGTAGTTAGGTTGTTTTGATCTTTCTTCTGTTTACAGAAGTCCTTTTAGTATTTCTTACAATGCTGGCTTGGTGGTAATAAATTCCTTTAGCTTATTTTTTTATGGAAAGCTCTTTATCTCTCCATCAACTTTAAATGATATCCTTGCTGGATAAAGCAATCTAGGTTGTAGGCCTTTGTTTTCCATCACTTTGAGTATCTCCTGCCACTCCCTCCTGGCCTTCAATGTTTCTGTAGAAAAGTCATTTGACAGTCTTATGGGAGTTCCCTTGTATGTAACCCTCTGTCTTTTTCTTGCTGCTTTTAGGATTCTCTCTTTGTCTTTCAGCTTTGCCATTTTAACTATAATGTGTCTTGGTGTGGACCTGTTTGGGTTTACCCTGGTTGGGACTCTCTGCACTTCCTGGGCTTGTATGTTGGTTTCCTTCATCATGTTGGGGAAGTTTTCGGACATTATTACTTCAAATATGTTCTCAATCCCTTGCTTGCTCTCTTCACCTTCTGGTATTCCTATGATGTGCATGTTGTTGCTCTTGATGTTATCCCAGAGGTCTCTTAAGCCATCCTCATTGTTTTTTATTCTTTTTTCTTTCTGTTGTTCCATTTGAGTGATCTCTGCTACCTTGTCTTCTAAGTCACTGATTCGATCCTCTGCTTCATCTAACCTGCTGGTAATTCCTTCAAGTGAGTTCTTAATTTCAGTAATTGTGTTCTTTAGTTCTAACTGGTTGTTCGTTATGATTTCTACATCCTTCTTTACGTCTTCTCTAAGCTCCTTAAACATTCGAATCACCAGTGTTCTGAACTCTGTCTCTGAAAGGTTGCTTACCTCTGCTTCATTTGGTTCCAGTTGTGGAGGTTTCTTCTGTTCTTTTATTTGGGACCTGTATCTTTGTTTCCCCATTATGGCTGACTCTCTGTGTTTGTTTTGATGTATTTGGTAGATCCCCTAGAGTTCTTAATTCTTGCTATGTTATCTTATGTAGTATGTGTCTGTCGTGTGGGGTGTTCGGCGGGGTGTCTGGTCCCACTCCCCACACAGAAACGCAGGATATGGCTAGGCCAAAAAGGAACACCCACGGAGCCATCGGTAGGGAAGTCATACCACTATGGTCTCACTGGAGGTCTCACTGGAGGGTTTACACGACGTGCGACCTGCTGTCTGCTTTGCTACAAACCGACCTACTCTCCTCCACTCTTCTCCACTCTCCTTCAGTCTCCTCCTCTCTCCTCCTCTCTCCTCGACTTCCCTCCGTAGCCACGGCAGTTATATTAGTGCCCAATGGCTCACTGGTTACAGCTGGCAGCCAACTAGCCACAGCTGATGGCCATTTGATCACAGTCGATGGCCATTTACTACCTGAGCCAGCACCTTTCTATGTGAGGCCGAGAGCCTGGAAACTGCTTTTTGGGGCTCTGTCCCCACAGTGTCCTTTATATTTGACTTGCACTACTTCGTTCTTCTCCTCTGCGTGTGCTCCAGAGGTTACTCTTGTGTTGTGTATATTGCCCTGTTCAAGAAGATCGTTAATTGCTTTTTGCTTGTGAGTAGGTGGGGTTAACTGCTGGGCTGACTCGTTGTGAGACATGGCTCTGCCCCCCACAGGTCGTTCTGCTGCATGAGGGTTGACCACTTAAAGGTGGTTTGGCATCTATGGGCTCTAGTGCCTGCAGAGAATTCCCTCTGGGTGTATGACTTGTAGGTCAAACCCGGTAGTACTCTGGTTTGGTTTGGAGTTGGCTTCTGGATATGTTGAATCTTGTGCCTCTTAAGCTGGGCCCTGGTAGGGCAGTTTCAGAACAAAGCAAATCACCAAGCACAACAGCAACAACAACAACAAAGAAAAAAATCAAATACATTCACATGTAAAAACACCCGATAACCCCCACTCGACACAGGCAAAGATATCAAAGATATAAAGACAAAGCAAAACAAAACAAAACAAAGCAAAACAAAAAGCAGTGCCAGTCTTGGCTTAAGCCCACCAAGTAATGTCCAGGTTGTCCTCTGCTGTACCAAAGAGCCCCCTGCTTATTGCGCAGGCAGAGCCAGTCACCTGGTGCCCTGAGTGACTTTGGGACTGTAGATTTAAATGCGTGGGCCTGAGGGGTCTGGATGATAGTTTTTACAAAGTCAGTGCAGTTTCTACCCTTGCCTGCACATATGCACCCTGAGAGTAGCACCACCAGCCCCTTGTCCAGTACTCCTGAGTCTTAGGGCACTTCTTCAGTGTGTGTGTGTATATGGGGTGGGTGTGCGGGCGGGAGATTTCTGAGCTGCTGAAAGCCCAGAGCTTCGTCTGCCTTACTGCTGATCCCTGGGAGTGTCTCTGCAGTTGCACTTGCCGCGCCCTAGGCAGGCCAGAAAGGGTGGGGGCTGGCGATGGTGGGGTCTTCTCTCTCCCACCCCAGCTGAGCGTCACCCTCTTTCCGCAGGCCAGAAAAGGTGGTGGCTGGGAGTGGATGAGTCTCTTCTCTCTTAGCCCAGCCAAAATCACATTCTTCCCAGTCTCTTCCCTGGGACAGAGCCGCCTGTCAGTCTTCCCAGAGCCTGAGCACTACTACGGCTCCTCTGTAATCTGACACTACTCCTCAGTTCAGGGGCCAGTTTAAGTCTCTGGAAGGGCGGGGGTAGGATTGGAAGAGCGGGGGGTAGGGGCCCCGGTATGGAGTCTGTGTTCTTTGTCCGCCCTAGCACCCACTAGCCGCCCTCCCGGCGGGAGAAATCATCCGGGGACGCAGGGAAAGAGCCCACCTCCTGGTCTCTGTGCTCTCCGTTTCGCCCTGGGATCCTGTGCGTGCCTGGAACTGCGGGTGCCACGGCGGTTTTCGCTGCCGCCGCCGCTGCCACGGGCCGGGATTTCCCCGCTGCGGCCGCTGCTGCCGCAGCCACCTGCCGCACGTTTTCACTCCGCTCCCTTCCTTCCTTACCCTGCTCGCCCAATTAGCGCTCCTTCAAGTAATCCTTAGCTTCAAGTAATCCACGAGTCTCTTAGGTGTTCTGTGTTATGAGCAAAGAGTTCTTTGATGGCTTATAGGTCCCGTTTGTAATAAGATCCGGAGGAGAACTCAGAAAGTGGGCCCCGCTGCCGCCATTCCTATGATCTCACCTCTCGATGTTATATCTTGTCAAATGCTCTTTCTGCATCAATTGATATAATCATATGATTTTTGTCCTTTATTTTCTTATGTGATGTATCACATTGATTGATTTGCGGATGTTGAATCATCCTTCTGCCCCAGGGATGAACCCCACTTGGTCGTGATGAATAATCTTTTTAATGCATTACTGTATTCGATTTGCTAGAATTTTGTTTAGGATTCTTGCATCTGTATTCATCAGAGATATTGGTCTGTAGTTTTCTTTTTTTGTGTTGTCCTTACCAGGTTTTGGTATCAGGGTAAAGTTGGCCTCATCAAATGAGTTAGGGAGTACTGTTTCTTCTTCAATTTTTTGGAAGAGTTTGAGCAGGATTGGTATTAGATCCTCTTTGAAGGTTTGGTAGAATTCACTAGTGAAGCCATCTGGTTCCGGAGTTTTGCTTTTGGGAAGGTTTTGGATGACTGATTCAATTTCGTTACTGGTGATCGGTCTGTTTAGATTTTCCAGTCTTCATGGTTCAGCTTAGGAAGGCTATATGTTTCTAAGAACTTGTCCATTTCTTCTAGGTTATTGAATTTGGTGGCATATAGTCCTTCCTAGTATTATTGGATGATCCTTTGTATTTCTGTGGCATCCGTGATAACTTCCCTGTTTTCATTTCCGATTTTGTTTATTTGTGTCTTCTCTCTTTTTATCTTAGTGAGTCTAGGCAAGGGTTTGTCAATTTTGTTAATCTTTTCAGATAACCAGCTCTTTGTCACATTAATTTTTTCTACTGTCTTTTTGTTCTCTATTTCATTTAGTTCTGCTCTGATTTTTATTATTTCCTTTCTTCAGCTTACTTTGGGTTTCATTTGTTCTTCTTTTTCTAGTTCATTATGGTGAAACGCGAGATTATTTATCTGGGATTTTTCTTGTTTCTTGAGATAGGCCTGTAATGATATAAATTTCCCTCTTAAAACTGCTTTCACTGCATCCCAAAAATTTTGGTAGGATGTATTTTCATTCTTATTTGTTTCTATGTATCTTTTGATCTCTCCTCTTATTTTTTCTTTGACCCATTCTGTAAAAGTGTGTTGTTTAATCTCCATGTATTTGTGGTTTTTCCTGGTTTCTTTTTGCAGTTGATATCCAATTTCAAAGACTTGTGATCAGGGGAATATGCTTGGTATGATTTCAATCTTCTTAAATTTGCTGAGGTTAATTTTATGTCCCAATGTATGGTCTATCCTTGAGAATGTTCCATGAACACTAGAAAAAATACATAATCTGATGTTTTAGGATGAAGTGCTCTATAAATGTCAGTTATGTCCATTTAATCTAATGTGTCATTTAGAGCTGCTATTTCATTATTTATTTTCTGTTTGAATGATCTATCCATAGTTGTTAATGATGTATTTAGGTCCCCCAATGTAATTGTGTTTTGGTCAATTTCTCCCTCTATTTCTCTTAGTAGTTGCTTGGTATATTTCGGTGCTCCCTGATTGGGGGCATAGATATTAATGACTGTTATGTCTTGTTGTTGTATATTCTCCTTTACGTTATGAAATGTCCATCTATGTCTCTTGTTACCATTTTCACCCTGAAGTCTGTTTCATCTGATATCAATATGGTTACACCTGATTTTTTCTGGATACCATTTGCTTGGAGTGTCAATTTCTATCCTTTCACTTTGAGTCTATGTTTGTCTTTGTAGCTGAGATGTATCTCTTGGAGACAGTGTATGGTTGGGTTTAGTTTTCTGATCCAATCTTCTACTCTGTGCCTTTTTATTGGTGGGTTCAGTTAATTTACGTTTAGTGTGATTATTGATATGTGAGGATTTCCTATCATTCTATCTTTAGTTTTCAGGTAAGACTGTGTCTCCATTTTTTCTTTGCCTTTTTTTGATGTCTATTATTTCTGTTTGGTGGTATTCTATGATATTTCCCTCTTTTTCTTCTTTTATTACAGTATATGTTTCAGTTCTGTATTTTTTTTTTTTTTTTGAGTGGTTACTCTTAAGCTTATGCAAAAGAAAGTTTGATATTTAGAGTATTCAATTTTCTTCAGCATGCTTTCTTTCTCCATTGAGATATTCCGGTTCAGGCCTTTACTCTCCCCGTTTTTATGTTTTGGTTGCCACAAATTGTCCCTGTTGGTGGTGGTAGAATATACCCTTTTAGTATTTCTTGTAGTTCAGGTAGTGAATTAGAAAATTCCCTCATCTTCTGTATGTCTGGAAAGGTCTTCATTCCTCCTTCATATCTTCAGGATATCTTTGCTGGGTGTGTTAATCTTGGCTCATAACTTGTCTCTTTCAATAGTTTGAATATTTGGTTCCACTCCCTCCTGGCTTATAAAGATTCTGCTGAGAAATCTGATGATAATCTAATGGGCTTTCCTTTGTAGGTTACCGTCTTCTGTTTCTGGCTGCCTTGAGGATTCTTTCTTTGTTGTTGATTTTAGACTGCTTCAATAAAATGTGACTTATAGAAGGCCTGTTGGGGTTGAAGTAATTAGGTGTTCTATTTGTTTCTAGGATTGGAGGATCCAGTTATTTCCACAAGTTTGGGAAGTTCTTGTTGACTATTTGTTTGAATGTACTCTTTGTTCCCTTCTTTCTTTCTTCTCCTCCTGGTATGCCCATTATTCTTATATTGCTCTTTCTGATGGAGTGAGAATGTTTTTATAGAGTTCTTTCATTTCCTTTAATTCTCAAGTCTCTTTCTTCTTCCATCCGTGTCATTTCCAGGTTTCTGTTGTCGATGTCACTGATTGTTTCCTCCATTTGGTCAACTCTACTACCTAAGCTGACTATTTCATTTTTCATTTCTTCTATTGAGTTCTTAATGTCCAGAAATTCTATTTGGTTCTATTTTAAAATTTCAATCTCTCTGGTAAAATGTTCATGTTGTCCTTTGATTGTGTTTCTGAGTTCATTAAACTGTCTTTCTGTGTTTTCTTGCATCTCGTTGAGTTTTTTCAGAACTACAATTTTGAATTCTCTGTCATTTAAGTCACATATGTCCATATCTTTAAGTTCATTTTCTGGGGTCTTTTCACTTTCTTTCTGAACTGTCTTGTTGCCTTGGTTATTCATGGCAATTACTGATTTATTATTGCTGTTCCTACACATCTACAGGAGTGGGTTCTGCAACAGGTTGATAGGAAGAGGTCTTTCTTTTGTTTTCCAGTGCCTCTTGGTAGAATGTTTTATTTTCTCTGCGACTGTAGCCTTTTTTTCTCTTCACACTGTAGTGTTGTTTTTTTCTGCACTATTCTAGCTTCTCACACAATGGGCGGATTCCCTGGAAGGTGGGCTTCTCCTCTGTTAACAGTTCACCTGGGTCATAGGGCGCCATGTCCATGTGTGGATGTGGAGACCTATTGAAGTTCCAAAGTTATTCCTGCACCCTGCACGAGATTCAGAGCCAGTGTGTTTCAGCAGCTCTGTTTACTCCTGCAGAGATCCGCCCAGATAGGTGGGGACAGGGGCGGTGTGAGTTGTTAGAGGTGGCCTAGAGCAATGGTGGTGACCACTACAACCGCCAGTCCTGCTTCCATGGCTCCCTCCCCTTTGCCGGAACTAGTTGGGCTGCGAATCTCTGTCTGTGGACCACAGTTCTCAGCACTGCAAATATGCTGTTCTTTTGATCTGACACTGCTACTGTTCCGCTTCTAGTACTGGGCAGATAGGGGCAGGGCGAGCTCTGGGAGGATAGGGCGAGGACCGCTTGTCTCATTGCCTAAGGCTTCCATTTTCTGTGGCAGTGAGCTCTTAATCCACTGTTTTCAGCCTTCTTTCCTCAGTCTTTGCTCCGAGGTCTCTGCCTTGAGCGTTGGGTTCAGCCGTGTTATATGCTGCCCCCTCAGCCCTGTGGGCCACAAGCGGAGCCCTAGCAGTCTGAGTTCTTCCCTCTCCCACAGCTGCGGTAGTTCTGAGATGCAGCGAGCTCAGAGCACTGAGCTATGTCTGCGTCCTGTGCCCGTGCAGCCCTCTCTCTGCACTTCTCCCTACCCTCCTCCCCTGCTAGCACAATTTGCCCACCTTTAGGTGAATTCAGTAGTGAGACTCTTCGTTTGCCTGTCTGCTGTGCTGGGAGTCATTTGTGGAGTTGCAGTTTTTCAATTTGTTCTAAATTCCAGGGGAGATTTCCAGGGGTTCACCTCATGCCACCATTTTGATGACATATTTTATTATTAAATTTCTTTTTTAGCTTTAACAGTCTCTTGGTGCAATTCTTAGGATTTTATAGATCATATGATGTGCAAACATAGAGAGCTTTACTTCTTCTGTTACATTTTTGGATAATATTTTTATTACTACTTGCCAGATTGGTCTGGCAGGACTTCCATTGCTATGTTGAATAGTATTGGTGAGAGTAGATACCTTTGTCACGTTCCTCATCATAGAGGAAAAGCTTTCCACCTTTCACTAATGAGTATAATGTTACCTATGGGCTTGTCATATGTGGCCTTCATTTTGTTGAGATATGTTTATGTTTTTGTTTTTTTTTAATTATTAGTTTCAGGTTTACAAAACAATGTAATAGTTAGACATTAAACCCCTTACAAACTGATAACCCCCTCCCCCAACATACTACCCCTCTGACATCTCATACAGCTATTACATTTTCACTGTCTCTATGCCTCATACCTAATTTTTTGAAAGTTTTATCATGAAATAATGTTGAATTTTGTTAGATGTTTTTACTGTATCTATTGAGATAATGGCATGTTTTTATATTTTATTCTATGAATTTAATCTATCACATTTATTGATTCGTATATGTTAAACCATTCATGCATAGTTTCTCCCTCCCTCACTTTGTGTGTGCACACAAAGAAGAAGTCATGTGAGCACAAAGCAAGATGGTGGTCATATACAAGCCAAAAGGAGAGGCTTCAGAATGAAAACTGCCTTGCTGGTAGCTTTCGCTTGGACTTCCCAACCACCAGAATGGTTTGAATATTTTTTATATCAACACTTACGTGGTATAGTTGGCAGGATTCTGAGGAAGTCCACCCAGGAACACCCTGCAGACCTGGACCAGGTACTAGGTACAAGCAAGGGCCCATTGTGTCCCATTAGCTCCCCACTTCATATTGCGTGAACTGCATTAGGGAATGTGGTGGAGAATACATTGAAATTGTACAAGGCAGAAACACAAAGAAAAGTCAGAAACTATTGCAATAATTAATCCAGAAGATTTTAACTTCCAGTCAAAATAGCAGAGTAGAAAAAGCTGTGCTCACCTCCTCCCACAACCACATCAGAATTACAACTTAATTATAGAACAACCATCTGAAGACTAAACAAATAGAACTCCTATAACTAAGTGTATAAAGAATACACATCAAGATTGATAGAAGTGGTGGAGGTGAAACCAGGCTGGTCCCACATCCATATATGGTGGTTAAGAAACAGGAGGGATATCTTGGTTGTGGAGGTCCCACTAAAGAGCAAGGGGTCCAAGTATCCTGCAAGACTCCCCAGCTCAGAGAACCAGTGTCAGGAGGAAGAGTCCCCACAACAGCTGGCTGGTAAAATCAGGAGAGATTTGGTCTGGGTGAGACAGAAGGCTGCTGTATACCCAGGTGTCTTCTTAAAGGGCTTGATCACAGATTCACTCACTCACAAACATGTGCCATGAATTCCAGAAAAGGAAAACAGCACCAAAAGGACCAGGGACATTCAAGGAGGAACTGAATTGTCTGCATTTAGGGAAAGGGCTGAGTGGATGCTCTATCAAGGACTAAAGTGCAGAACAGCTGGCAGGAGCCATTGGACCTTACCCTTCAACCACCCAGTCTGCAAGTGCAAGCAAGCACCAAGTCTGCGTCTCCATTAACCAAGTTAACACAGCTTTTGTCTCACACTGCTGATACTCTGAGACCTCTCCACATCCAATTCATCTACCATGCCAGAACCTCTTTCAGAGGATAATCCAAATAAAGGAATATCCTGGGCTCATGCTTTTGACTGTCCTAAAATTTCTCAAAGGTCCACAAATACCAAACAAGCCACAGCTGGCCTCAGCATGCTCTGTACCTCTTGTTAAGTGACCCCAAGACTGGCACAGGTGGCACTTGGCCTTGGTTTATAGCATACCACCTTCAGGGACCTCCAAGCTTAGCACAGGCAGCTACCAACCACAGATCACCTTGAAGATCCTACCAGGTAGCTTTGGGCTAGACATAGGCAGAGGTTGATCTAGGCCTATATCTGAGTCCCTCCTAAGAGGTCCCAGAACCAGCATACCTGGTGACTGACATCAGACCACACCAAAGCACCATCCAATTAGCTCTGGAAACAACACACCCAAAGGGTGGACTTGGCAGGCATCTGAGCCCCACTAAAATGAATCATGCTGCATGGGGTCAGATCCCACACAAGCTTTTCCACTAAAGTCATGGCCAGCTCTCACAGCCATTCAGCCTGAAGATCAATCCCAGCCACTAACATACCAATAAGAATCAAGGCTCAACTACAACAGTAAAGCACACAAAATCTACACAAGTGACACCCCTGGAGCACTCATATCCGGTGAAGAGGGAGACTTTACCACTCAGCCCCACAGGACACCTACTACATAAGGCCACTCTGCCAAGACTGGGGCACATCACAAATCTACCAAATACATAAACACAAACACAGAGAGGCAGCCAAAATGAGGAGAAAAAGAAACATGTCCCAAATGAAACAACAAGACAAAACTTCAGAAAAAGAAGTTTAAAAATGGAGGCAAGCAAAATACCAGATGCAGAGTTCAAAACACTGATTACAAGAATGTTTAATGAACTTAGAGAAAAAAATAGATGATCTTAGTGAGAACTTCAACAGAGATATAGGAAATATTAAAAAGAGGTAGAAAATATGAAAAAGAACCAATCAGAAATGAAGAATATAATAACTGAAATGAAGAATATTTAGATGGAATTGACAGCACATTAGATAAAGCAGAGGATCAAATCGGTGATTTGATGATAAAGTAGCAGAGAACACCCAATCAGAACAGCAACCAAAAAAAAAAAAAAGAAAGAAAGAATTAAAAAAAAAATGAGGATAGTTTAGGGTACCTCTGGGACAACATCAAGCATAACGAACAATTGCATCATTGAGGTACCAGAAGGAGCAGAGAGAGAAGGAATTAAAAATCTATTTGAAGAAATAATGACAGAAAACTTTTCTATAACTTGGCAAAGGAAATAGACATATAAGTCCAGGAAGCACAAAGTCCCAAGCAAGATAAACCCAAAGAGGTTCACATCCAGACACATCCTAATTAAAATGTCAAAGGTAAAAGGCAAAAAGAGAATCCCAAATGCAGCAAGAGAAAAGCTGATTTCTCAACAAAAATTTTTCAGGCCAGTGGGGATTGGCAAACAATATTCCAAGTGATGAAAAGCAAGGAACTACAATCAAGATTATGCTACCCAGCAATGCTATCATTTAGAATTGAAGGAGAGATAAAGAGCTTCCCAAACAGAAAAAAGCTGAAGGAGTTTATAACCAACAAACCAGTATTACAAGAAATGTTAAAGGGACTTTTTTTTAAGAAAAAGAATGAAAAAATAAAAAATATGAACAAGAAAATATCTCAAAGAAAAAAAAACAATGACTAAAGCAAACATAATGAAAGTAATAGTTCAACCAACATTAGAGCTAATACAAAGGTTAAAAGGCAAAAATAAGAGATCATGTGTAATTACAACAGTAAATTAGGAGATAAACTCACACTAAGTAAAGTTAATAACAAAAACATAAACATGGGTCAGTTGAGTAAAATGGTAGTGATTACAGAATATGTTCAAACTTAAGGGACCATCAATTTAAAGTAGATTGCTATAAACATAACTTGATATATATGAAACACATGCTAACAACAAACCAAAAATATATAAGAGTTACACAAAAAATAAAGAGGAAGGAATCCAAATACAGAACTACAGGAAATCAACAACATATAAGAAAAGAGAACACGAGAATAAAAAAAGGAACAGAGAAGAACTATGAAACAATGAGAAAACAACTAATAAAATGGCAATAGTTACATTCCTATCAAAAATTACTTTAGATATAAATGGATTAAATGTTCCAATCAAAAGTAAAATAGATAAAGTGGTACATATATACAATGGAATATTACTCTACCATAAAACAGAATGAAGTTGTAACATATTTGTGATGACACAGATGGACCTAGAGGGTATTGAACTAAGTGAAATAAGTTGGACAAAGACCAATACCATATGATGTCACTTATATCTAAAAATAATAACAAATAAATAAACAAACAAGCAAGACAGAAACAAACTCATAGATACAGAGAACAAATAATGGTTGCCAGTTGGGAAGGGGCTTGAGGGGCTGGATCAAAGAGGTAAAGGGATTAAGAAGTACAAATTGGCAGTGACAAAATATTTATGGGAATGTAAAGTAGAGCTTATGGAACATAGCCAGTAATATTGTAATAAATATATGATGTCAAGTGGGTGCCACTTTGTAAATTATATGTAAAGGGGTGTCACTTTGTAAATTATGTGTCTAACCACTATGCTGTACACCTGAAACTAATACAATATTGAATGTCAACTGTAATTGAAAAAGTTTTAAAATCAAGTCTATATTATGGTATTAATACCATAATTTTGAGCAAGTTTGAATAGAAAAAATATTTTAAGATACCTGCAATGGCTATCATATGATTTAAAAATATCTGTGATTTCTATTTTAGCTAAAGCTACAAGTATAAATTATTGCCTATATTTTCAACATTGCAAAATTTTAAATTAATAAAAATGAAGATAAAATTTTTCAGCAAAAAAATAAAATGCATGCATACCTGGAATAAAACCCACTTGATCATGCTGTATAATGCTTTGACTGTGCTGTTGAATTCAATTTGCTAATATTTTGTTAAGGACGTTTACATCTACATTCGTCAGATACATTGGACTGTTTGTTTTTTCCTGCTTGTACTTTTCTAATCTGGCTTTGTTATCAGGGCAATTGTAGCCCCATAAAATGATATTAAGAATGTTTTTTTAATCTTCTATAAATGTTTGGTAGAATTCACCAGTGAAACCATCTTGTCCTTGGCTTTTACTTATTGGAAGGTTTTTGTTGTTGTTTATTTTTTAACTCTACTATATTTATTGGGGTAGCATTAGTTAGTAAAATTATATAGGTTTCAAGTGTACAATTCTATAATACATCTTCTATATATTGTATTGCGTTTTGTTTTTTTTTTTCAATCTTAGTTGCAGGGGGTGGAGCCCACCATCTCTTGCGGGACTCGAGGAGTTGAACCGGCAACCTTGTGGTTGAGAGCCCACTGGCTTATGTGGGAATCGAACTGGCAGCCTTTGGAGTTAGAAGCACGGAGCTCCAACTGCCTGAGCCACTGGGCCGGCCCTGTATTGTGTTTTAATCACCCTGAGTCAGTTCTCCTACCATCACCATATATTTGACCCCATTTACCCACTTCTGCCATCTACCCTCTCCCTTACACTCTGGTAACAACTAAACTGTTGTCTGTGTCTATGAGTTTTTGTTTGTTTGTCTTGTTCATTTGTTTCTTTCAGTTTTATATCCCACATATGAGTGAAGTCATATGGTTCTCATTTTTTTTTGTCTGAGTTATTTCACTTAGCATGATAATCTCAAGATCCATCCATGTTGTTGCAAATAGAAGTATTTTATGTTTTCTTATGGTTGAGTAGTATTCCATTGTATATATGGACCTTATCTTGTTTATCCAATCATCTATTGAAGGACGCTTTAGTTTTTTCCATATCTTGGCCACTGTGAATAATGCTGCAATAAGCATAGGAGTACATATAGCTTTACAGATAAATGTTTTCAGATTTTTGGGGGTAGATTTCCAGAAGAGTGATTGCTGGGTAATATGGTAATTCTATTCTTATTTTTTTTAGGAACCTCCATACTTTTTTCCATAGTGGCTATCCCAATTTACATTCCCACCAGCAGTACATGAGGGTTCCTGTTTCACCACAACTTCTCCAGCACTTGCTATTACTTGTCTTGTTGATATTAGCCATTCTAACAGTTGTGAGACAACAGTTTAGTGATTGCCACAGGCTAAGCGGGGGAGGGACTTGTTAGAATTGTTTAAAGGATGTCAAGTATACGGTTATGGAAGGAGAACTGATTCTGGGTGATGAACACAGAATGCCATATATAGATGATGTGTTATAGAATTGTACACTTGAACCCTTATATAATTTTACTAACCAATGTCACCCCCAATAAATTTAATAAAATTTAAAAAAGATAGTGATGGACATAATAAATAAAAATAAATAAATAAATAAATAAATAAATAAGTTAATTAATTAATAAAATAGTTTTAAAAAATCTCAGGAATTGTACATCAGAGGGCAGATCAGTGTACATTTACCTGCCACCATCTCTCACTTCTAGAAGGAGCAACCATTCACATACTGTGTCTTGCTTAGATTTATTCTATTTTAATTTGTGGCTCAAATGGGTAATTACACCTTCTTACAGACCTTTTTAATAGCTATAATCATTAGTCCAAAAGGGCATATACCGTAACACTGCCAAGCAGATTGGTTCCCTAGAAATATTCAAAATGAAGCTAGCTTGAGTTGAGTTTCTGTTATATACAGATACCTGACCAATACTGAACCACATTGTTTAATCTAATACAAGTGTCCAAGTTGTGTTCATTGAAAATTTGTTTTATATTGATATATTTTCAAAACCATAACATATATTTTTCTGTATATTATAGTACATGGCTTTCCTTATACTGTGGTTTGGACACAATATCCCATTAAGATGTTTAATCAATACTAATATCATATGACTCTCCTAATTTCAGCTTTAAGCCTGTTAAAACAATCAAATTTGCAAATAGTTTCATAATCTTTTTCTAATGTTTGTTTTATAAGGAATTCCTCTGGCCAAGAACTTCCAGACCCAATACAGTTAACAGCAACAACAAAAATGTTTGTTTGCTTGTTTTCAAAATATGAGTCAAGACCTATGTCTTTCAAAATTGGAATTTTAATGTATTTGTGAAACTTGGAAATAATTTGATAAATATAACAAGACTAAAGATTTTTATTATTTTGTTTTGTTTTTAAGATGGAGGGTGCTTTGGAGCAACACCCTGAAACATACTATCTGATAAAACATTTCTTCGGGGTACACACAATATTAGGAAGAATTCAGTTTTATCTTGCTTCAACTGATACTAATTTTCTACAGCAAAGTACTTTCCAGAGAGTCAAGAAGTTAGTAAAAATGCAACCAGTAGTAATAATCAGATCCTGTTCAATCTATGAAACCTGGTTACAGCGGTATTAATTATAATTTAGTTTCACTCTTGGAACATACAGACTGCACTTTCTTTTGAACCTTAAAGCATAAAAACCTTTGCAAAAGTTTCACAGTTACAAAGTCAAACATTGCGTATTGATTTTTCATTAAGCTTAGGCATTTGAGGCCACGTCAGCTTTAGATTGTAGTACCTGATGATGGAGCGGGATGACCTTCTGTGGCAAATTAACCTTTTCTTGCCCTTAGGTCGAGCATCAAAACAAAGTAAAAATGCGTACAAATTGATAATGCTCACATTTTGGATACTTCACTTGAATAATAACATATCCTAGCTTCCCAGGAAGAATATTAATGCAAGAAAGACAAAAATATCAATGTAATAAGCAAATTCATAAAAGTACTTACTTTATAATAAAAATAAGATTATATTGTAATCTAGTTTTTTTCTTAATATTCACTTACACATTTTGTTTCAATATGCTGAGGAAACATGGCTCTCGCTTTCTCATGTATTTTCACATAGAAAAAAGCTAGAGAATGGATTATGCCAATAGTGCCCAAAAGTTATCAGATCAGCAAAACCACCCAGTAAACATTAAAATTCAGATAATTTTTATTCAAAAAATTTAAAGACAAGCTCCAAAATCTTTCTTTATTTTTCACACTTTTTATGGGAGATCTCACCAATCAGTAAGATTTGAAAACCAATGGGTTAGATCAAGTTTAAGGTCTATTTTAACCAACATTCTGTGACACGGTAAAAATTTAAGTAAAAAAAAATGTTTAATCCCTATTAAGGATCACTTCTGATTTCTGTCATTAATTATTAGGAATTTTTTCCTCCTTTGTTCCTTCCTTCAAGTTTATTGAAACTGGGTAGCTGATTCAGTTGATTGATTATTGAGTATCCAGTTTTTCTTTTGTGGTAGCAGAATCCTAATTTTGTTCAAATGTCTATTTAATAAATGCTTATTAGTCTAAATCAATCATATTAGACACATTCTAATTACCAGAAATCTGTTGGTGAGATACTATATTAATCAGTTCTAGACAAATCAACCTGAGGGGAAATATGCTGGAGGGTTTCTGGGAAAAGTTGCTTTGCTCTTAAAAAGAGCATGGAAGACAGTATATAGATGATGTATTACAGAATTGTACATTTTTATAATTGTAAAATAGTTTATAATAGCTTAAAAATAGTTTAAAATAGTTTATAATATAGTTTTGCTGACCATTGTTACCCCCAATAAATTTTAATTTAAACATGCAAAAAAAAAGAGCATGGAAGAAAGAGTCAACATTCTTTGCCTGGATATCATCTTATCTGTATGTGAAGACTGGAATTGTGACTTCCATCTTGTGATTATGAGGTGAGCTAAGCTAACACAATGTTCACTCTATTGAGGACAGAGTGGAAAAATGAAAAGCCCTTGAGTTCATGATGGCATCATTGATTAGTGGAATTAGCCAACTCTGGAGCTATCCTATCTCTGAATTTCCTAGGTGAGATAAGTCCTTTTGTTGTTGTTTAAGTTACTTGCTTATTTCAGTTGTAATAATCATGATTCTCAGGAGCAATATCTGAGAATCTTGGCCACATTTTTATAATTGTTTCTGTATCTCTAGTGAATGGCAAAATCTCTATTTTGTGAGTCTACAACATGGTACGTGTCTTTGTATTAGTTTCCAGTGACTGCCATAACAATTTACCACAAACTTGGCCTAAAGCAAGAGTAATTTATTCTCTCACAGTTCTTGAGACAAGAAGTCCAAATAAATGGCAAGGCTGTGCTTACTCTGGAACTCAAAGGAATAATCCATTACTTGCCTCTCTCCTAGCTTATCATGGCTGCCAACAATCGGTGTTTCTTGGCTTGTAGTTTATCACTCCAACCCCTGCCTCTCTTCACGTCACTGTCTCCTTTGTGTGTGTCTGTCTTCTCCTCTGTATGCCACTCATATAAATACTTATCATTGGATATAAGAATCATCATAATAATTTAGTATGATCTTCTCAAGATCCTTAATTTAATTACATCTGAAAAGAACCTTTTTTCAAATATAGTAACATTTACAGGTTATAGGAATTATGGTGTAAACATTTGGGGTTTTTGGGGGGGCACCATTTATACTACTAGAGATTTAATGATAACATGCGATGTCAGGAGATCTTGACTGCTATTCTAGGTTTACCTCTAATTGATTGTGTGACCTTGAATGATTCACTACCCATTTCCTTGCTTTGTTCTCAGTTTATCTACTTGTTCAGATGAAATAATTTTATTTGAATGCTTCCAAATTCCATTCTTCCTCTAAATTCTTCTAATCTAAATTTTTCTAATCTAATCTATTTGATGGTGCTTTATACCATAAGAAGGGTACACAGAGAAGCACCGAGTAGGACCTTGTCATATTCCATGATATTCTGAAGGTCAGTGTTTAGGTACAAAATACAAATGGGATCTAATAAAGGATCAAGTAGAAGAGAGCAACAGATAAAATCTTTTACAAACTTTTGTGCCTAGTAGTCAAGCATGGCAGAAGTACTGTGTTTTTATTATTATGTCAAAAACTTGTATCATAAAATTTACCATCTTAACCATTTATAAGTGTACAATTTAATAGTGTTAAGTATATTCACATTGTGGTGAAACAGATCTCCAAAATTTTTTCATCTTGCAAATCAGAAACTCTATACCCATTATACAACAACTCATTTTCCCCACCACTCAACTTCTGGTAAGCACCGTTCTGTTTTTTTATAAATTTGACTACTTCAGATATCTCATACAAGTAGATTCATACAGTATTTGTTTTTGTGACCAACTTATTTTATTTAGTATAATGTCCTCAATATTCACCCTTTTTTGGCAAATGACAAGACTTCCTTTATTTTAAGACTAAATTATATTTCACTATATGTGTATACCACATTTTATTTATCCATACATACATCAATGGACTTTGAGGTTGTTTCCAATTCTTGGCTTTTATAAATATTGCTGCTATAAAAATGGGCCTATAAATATCTCTTTTATATCCTGCTCTCAATACTTTGGGATATATACCCAAAATTGGAATTGCTGGGAACATATGATAGTTGTATTTTTAATCTATTTAGAAACCTCCATACTGTTTTTCATAGTGGTTACACCATTTTACAATCTCATCAATTGTTGTTAAGAAACAAAAATATGGTTTTGATTTGCATGTATCCAATGACTATTGATGTTAAGCAACTATTTATATGTTTGTTAACCATTTGTATATAATCTTTAGAAAATGTCTATTCAAATCCTTTGCTCATGTTTTAATCAGGTTATCTTTTGGTTAAGTTGTTTATGTAATCTGGATATTAACTCCTAATCAGATATATGATTTAGAAATATTTTCTTTTATTTCATAGGTTGCTTTATTAAGTTATTGATTTTATCCTTTGATACACAAACATTTTCATGTTTGATGGAGTCCCACTTGTCTATTTTTCCTTTTATTGATGTTATACCCAATAAATTATTACCAAATCCTCTTTATTGAAGATATCCCCTTATGTTCAATTCTAAAAGTTTTATAGTTTCAGGGCTGACGTTTAAATTTTTATACATTTGAGTTACTTTTTCTTTAAAATATAAGATAGAGTTCAACTTCACTCTTTTAGATGAGGAAATACAATTTTCCCAAATTTGTAGAAGAGACTGTCCTTTGCCTACATACTCATATTGGCACCCTTGTCAAAGACCATTTGACTTTGTATGCAAGGCTTTATTTCTGTGTTCTCTATTCTGTTCCTCTGGTCTATTTTTTTTGTCTTTATGCTAATAAATATCAGGATTGCCCATACTGAACTTCCAGCAATTTTTCAATTACAGTTCATCTTTTCCTATCCCATTACTTGTTCCAGTGGATATTTTTGCTCATGGGATTTTGGTCTGGTAATGTGTGATCCTCTGTATTTGCCTATCCATCTTTTCAATTTTGAGAGCAGTATGTCTGTCCTGTCGCCTCACTTCTCTGAGGGACTTGAGTTGATTTTTCAGTTTGTTCAGATTTTTCCTTGTTAGGATGGAATGACGATTTCTAAGCTCCTTATGTGCTAGTCCAAAAAATAGAATCCTACTGATAAATTTTTCAAGTATTGAAACTGTTTTGCATTTCTGGAATAAAACATATTTGAATGTGGTGTCTTAATCATTTTACATATTGTTGAATTTTTTTTTCTTTTAAGTATTTGGAATTGTTTATTTCAGTTGCTTTCTTTTTACATATATACATCACATCATTATTTAATTATTTGTTGAATTTGATATTCCATTATTTTTGAGATGTTAGGATCTATGTTTGGATACCGTGTATGTGTGTGTACACACACATACACACACACACACACACGTATATGAAATATACCTATATATTTGCACTGTACACTTACACAGTGGAAAGTTCACAAACTTAATTGTCAGACCTTTGTGTGTATGCATGATATATATATATATATATATATATATATATATATATATATATATACATATACATCTTTGGTTTTAACAGGAAAATATTTCCCTCATAAACTAGGTAACAAGGGTTTTCTACCCTTCTGTTTTATAGAAGAGACTGTGTAGAATTAGTGATAGTTCACTTTTAAGTATTTAGTGAAAGTGCCATTGAAACCTAATGGGACATAAATTTTTTGGAAGCATTTAACTATATATTCACTTTTAATAGATAGAAGACGATTAAGATTATCTATTCTTTGGGTACTTTTAGATTTCAAGGAATTGGTCTATTTCACCCAATTGTGTGATTTTTGTATGTCGTATTTACATAATATATTTTTGTAATGTCTGCATGGTCTGAAATGATAGCCACTCTTGTGTTCCTGATAATGCAATTTCTCTCCTCTTTTGTTTTCTTATCAATATTTCTAGATGCTTATTGATTTTTATTCATCTTTCCAAAGAAAAACTTCTGGAAAAAGTTGTAAATGGGGACATCAAAAAAGGGGGGCGGAGGAGTAAAATAATAGAATATTTGTATGTAAACAAAGTTAAATTGTTAGCAGAGTAAAATAGACATCGCATCTATAAAATATTTTATGTAAACCTCATGGAAATAATGAAGAAACAATCTACAATACTAGATACAAAAAAGAAAGAGAAGAGAATCAAAGAATGAAACTAAGAAAAATCATCAGTTTTACAAGAAAGCAAGCAAGCCAGAAAAAATATATAAATGGAACTACACAATACCTCGAAAGGAACTGATAAGATAACATTAGTAAATCCTTCCTTATTAATAATTACTAAATTTTAATGGATTGATGCCTTTAACCAGAAGGTACAGAGTGTCTGGATGGAAAAAAAATAAGTAAAATAAAACAACTACAACAAAGTAGGACCATACCATATGTTGCCTACAAGAGATTCACTTCAGAATTAAGGACACACATTGGCTCAAATTAAGGGATAACAAAAGATAATCCATGCAAGTAGAATCCAAAAAAGAGCATAAGTTGCTCTCCTTATATTAGACAAAATGTATTTTAAGCCAAAAATGGTAACAAGAGACAAAAATGATCATTATACAATGATAAGGAGGGTCAACTCATTAGTAAGATTTAACAATCATAAATATTTACCCAGGATTGGAACATGTGAATACTTTAACAAAATACTAACAGATCTGAAGGGATAAATTAAAAAATGCAATATTAGCAGAGAAATTCAACACCCCATATTCAGCAATGGGTAGAGCACCCAGGCAAATAATCAACAATCAAACATTGAACTTGAAGCAACATGCTCCACACAAAAGAGATCACATACGCACACACATGCACACACACATGACATTACATCCAACTGCAACAAAACACAATTCTTTTCATGCACAAATGAAACATTCTCCAGGATAAATTAAATGATAGGTCACAAACAAGACTTAGAAAGTTTAAGAAGAGGCAAACCATATCAAATATCTTTCCTGACTACAGCGGTATGAAGCTATTAATCAATAACAGGAGGAAAGCTGGAAAATATTAAAAGACAGAGATGAATAGGCAAACTCCTGAACAACCAATGAATCAAAGAAGAAATCAAGAGATATCAAGAAACATTACAAAGCAAATAAAACTGAAAGCACAAGAGGAGGGGCAAGATGGTGGAGTAGATAAACACTGTACTTGCCTCCCATGACCACGTTAAAATTACAATCAAATTATGGAAAAATTAGCCTGGGGAACCATCTGAAACCACACTTAACAGAAATCCTACAACTAATGATATAATGAAGAAGCCGTGGAGAGACTGGTAGGAGGGGCACACACACAAAACAGGCTCACCCCACACCTGCCTGTGACAGTTGAAAATTGGGAGGGATATCTCAGCCATGGACGTCCCCTGAGGAGACAGGGACCTGAGCCCCAAACGAGGCTCCCCAGCATGGAATACTGGTGCATTGAAGAGGAGTTCCCACAATAAATGAATGTGAAAAACAGTGGGAATTCCGAGCATCTGGGTGAGAAGGAAAGCTTCTGAAAACCCAGGCATGCTCTTAAACGGCCAGCACACAATTCATTGGCTCACGGGCACTTATTCTGGGCTCCAGCAGAGGGACTGCAACTTGGAAGGGACCAGAGACATATAGAAAAGATTGAGTTGTGTGGCATCAGGATGAGGACTGGAGGAACAGTCGCCATTTTCCTTGTGTACAGCCTCCTTCCCATGTAGCTGTCAGGCATGTGCCATGATTCCTGAATTGATGCCTCCCCCAACACAGTGGAATCTGAATCTGCATTGGCCTGGTAAACTCTGCTCTCTCCACCCTGGTGACTCCCTGAGACTATGCCCCACTCAACTGTTGCACCACTGGAGGTACATTCCATGACCTGCAGCCAGCTTTGTAATGCACATTTCAGGAGGCTCTTTCAGCAGCAAACAGCTGACCTCAACTTGCATGCCACCAGAGGCACTTTTGCAGCAAGCAGCCAGACCCAGCTCATACTACAGTTTCTCTTGAAAAAATATTGGGGGTTAGAGGGCCACATGTCGGTGGTGGATGATCTCAGTGTGCTCTGAGTCTTTTGCTGAGTAGGTCAGCACTGGTGCTAAACCAGAATCTACATTAACATGGTGAACACCACTCACTGTACCTGGGTGACTCCTGAAGATGCCAATTCACCCAACTCATATACCGTATGAGGCTCTATCAGCAGCTAAGCCTTACAGACAGCCAGCAAGCAGAGGTAGTGCCCTGGGCTTTTTGCAGTGTGACCCAAGCCCAATACTGTTGGCAGCCACCCTTTGTTCACAGCATGGCCTTTTTCATACACCTCTAGGTCCATCACAAGAAGTAAACAACTGCAGGTCATTTTGTAGTTCTTACCAGGTAGTTTTGGGCCAGTCACAGGCAGTTGTTGACTGAAGACTACACCAGAAACCCTCCCAAAAGGCCCATATCCATCATACTCAGAGCCCAGCTTCAGATCACAACAGAACAGCACACAATTAGCCCCACAAGTGACACACCAAAAGGGTGGTCTCGGCAAGCACAAATCTGACAGCCAGTCAGCCAGAGGGTCAATCAAACTGACTGACATGCTAACAGCTATCAATACTTAATTGGTAAGGCACATGAAACACACACAATGGACTACTGAACCACCTGGTATGCCACTGGAATCCACAGGGCACCTAAAACATGAGATAACCTGGCCAAGACTGGAAGACATAATAGACCAACCTAATACATAGAAACAAACATACAGAGAATGCCAAAAAGTGGGGGGCGGGAAAGAAATATGTCCCAAATGAAAGAACAGGAGAAAACTACAGACAACTAAATGAAAAATAGGCAAGCAATCTACCAAATACAGAGTTCAAAACAATTGTTATAAGAATGCTGAAGGAACTGAGAACTTTAACAAAGGAATAGCAAGCATAAAAAGAACATAGAAACCATAAAAAAGAACCAGTAAGAAATAAAGAATAAAATAATTGCAATGAAAAATTCACTACAAGGAATCATTACCAGATGAGATGAAGCAGAAGATAGAATCCACAATCTGTAAGATGAGGTAGAAGAAAAAAACCCATCAGAACAGCAAAAAATATGAAAAAGGATGAAGATAGTTAAGAGACCTCTGTGACATCAAACATAACAATATTCTTATCATAGGGGTACCAGGTGGAGAAGAGTGAAAGCAAGTGATTGAAAACCTATTTAAAGAAATAATGACTGAAAACTTTCCTAACCTGGTGAAGAAAACAGACACAAGTCTGGGAAGTGCAGAATGCCAAAAATAATGAAGCCAAAAAAGCCCACACCAAGACACATCATAATTAAAATGGCAAAGGTTAACGATGAAGACAGAATCCTAACAGCAGCAAGAGAAAGGCAACTAGTAACTTACAAGGGAGCTCCCAGAAGATTGTGTGCTGATTTCACAAGAGAAATTTGTCAGGCCAGTATTGATTGACATGAAATATTCAAAGTGATGAAAAGCAGTGACCTCCAACGAAGACTACTTCACCCAGCAAGGCTATTATTTAAAATTGAAGGACAGATAACGAGATGCTCAGATAATTAAAAACTAAAGTTGCTCATCAACACCAAACCAATATTAAAAGAAATGTTAAATGAACTTCTTTAAGAAGAAAGGGGGGAAGAACATAAATATGAAGAATAAAATGGCAATAACTATGTACTATCAATAATGCCTTTAAATATAAATAAATAAAATGCTACAATCAAAATATATAGGGTAGATGAATGGATAAGAACACAAGGCCCATACTTATGCAGTGTACAAGAGACCCACTTCTGATCAAAAGACACACACAGACTGAAAGTAAAGGGATGCAAAAAGATATTTAATGAAAATGGAAAAGAAATAAGCTGAGGTAGCAATACTGATATTAGACAAAGCAGACTTTACAATAAAGGCTATACACAGTAAGAAACAAAGTGGCACATACATAATGATAAAGGGATATATCTAACAAGAGGCCATAACCCTACTAAACATTTACACACCCAACATAGGAGCACCTAAATATGTAAACAAATATTGACCAACATAAAGGGAGGGATCAACAGTAATAAAATCATACTAGGGGACTTTAACACCCCATTGACACCAATGGACAGATCTTACAGGAAGAAAATGAACAGAGAAAGAGCAGCCTTAAATGATACACTGGACCAGATGGATTTAATTGACATTTTTAGAGCATTTCACTCCAAAGTAGCAGAATATACATTCTTTTCTAGTGCACAAGGAACATTTTCCAGGGTAGACCACATGTTAGGCATAAAACAAGTCTCAATAAATTTAAGAAGATTGAAATCATATCAAGCATCTTCTCTGGCAACAATGGTATGAAACTAGACATCAATTACAAGGAAAAAAACCTGAAAAACACACAAATATATGGAAACTAAATAACATGCTACTAAATAATGAATGGGTTAGCAATTAGATAAAGGAAGAAATCTAAAGATACTTTGAGACAAATGAAAATGAAATCACAATGACTCTAAATCTATGAGACACAGCAAAAACATTTTTAAGAGGGAAATTCACAGCAATACAATGCCTACCACAAAAACCAAGAAAAATCTCAAATCAAAAATCTAACCGTACACTTAAAAGAACTAGGAAAAGAACTGCAAACAAAACCAAAAGTGAGTAGGGGGAAAAAAAGGAAATAATAAAGTTCAGAGCAGAAATAAATTAAATAGTGTCAAAAACAATACAAAAGATCAATAAAACCAAGAACTGATTCTTGAAAAGATAAACGACATTGATAAACCTTTAACTAGATCCCTCAAGAAAAAAAGAAACAAAACCCAAATAAATAAAATCAGAATTTAGAAAGGAGAAGAGACAACTGACACCATAGAAATACAAAGAATTGTAAAAAAATATTATGAAAAATTATGTCAATATGTCAGACAATCTAGGGAAAATGGATAAATTCCTAGAAATATACAATCTTCCAAGAATGAATCAAGAAGAAACAGAAAATCTAACCAGACAGATTACTACAAATAAAATTGAATCACTAATCAAAATATTCCCAACAAACCAAATCCCTGGACTAGAGGGCTTCACAGGTGAATTTGACCAAACATTCAAAGAATTGACACCTATCCTTCTTAAACTCTTCCAAAAAACGTAATAGGAATGAAAGCTCTCAATTTCATTTTATGAGGCGACCATTACCCTGATTCCAAAACCAAAAGAAGACATACAAAAAAAAAAAAAAGAAAAGAAAATTATAAGCCTATATCCTTGATGAACACAGATGAAAAATCCTCAACAAAGTATTAGCAAACCAAATTCAGCAAAAAAAGATCACACACCATGATGAAGTGGGATTTATTCTTGGAATGCAAACATGGTTGAATATCTGCATATCAATTAATGTAATACACCACATAACAAAATTAAAGATAAAAATCATACAGTCATATCAATAGATTCAGAAAAAGTGTTTGACAAAATCCAGCATCAATCTATGGTAAAACCTCTCAGCAAAGTGGGAATAGAGGGAACATACCTTAACATAATAAAAGCCATATATAACAAACGCACAGCTAGACTCATTCTCACTGGGAAAAAGCTAAAAGCACTCTCCTTAAGATCAGGAACAAGACAAGGATGCCCACTTTCACCAGTTTTATTCAACATAGGGTTGGAAGTCTTAAATATATGTATATTTAGAACTGATAAATAAATTCAGTATAGTAGCAAGATACAAACTTAATATTCATAAATATCATTTTTATACATCAATAATAAACTATCTAAAGGAGAATTCATGAAAACAATCCCATTTATAATTGCATCTTTGTTAAATTCATTTATCACTTTTGATAGATTTTGGTGGAATCTTTCAGTTTTTCTATACATAGTATGATGTCATCTGCAAGTAATGAAAGTTTTACTTCTTCCTTTCCAATTTGGATGCCTTTTATTTCTTTTTATTATCTGATTGCTGTGACTAGGACTGAGGAGCACAGTGGAGATAGGATCCTTCACTCCTCCAAAAGGGAACCTCATGGCTGATATATTCCTGCAATTTCTCAACCCCCACACTGAGGTATGGGGCCAACCCATTCCATGTCTCTGCCCCTCTTTCCAGTCTTGATGTGGCTTCTTCTTTACATCTTTAGTTATAAAACTTCTGTTCAGCTAAACTACAGATGGTTCTCCAGGTTGATTGTTCTGTAATTTAGTTGTAATTCTAATGAGGCCATTGGAAGAGGCAAGCACAGCGTTTATTTACTCTGCCATCTTGAATTGGATCCTCCTCTGGGTGCAACTATATATTTTTATATCAGTTGTGTGTGACAGAAAAAGGATTTATAAACTAAGATAGACTCTCCTGCGAAATTTATCTCCATGTCTTCAGGATCAAACAATGCATGCATCCCTTTTATTTGGCACATAAGGTCAATGAACAAAACTCACTTTTCCGTATATTAACAATAAATACTTGGGGTGCCAAAAAATGTACACAACTGGACATTTTGATAAACATTACTCAAGCAGTAATTTGCCATAACCAGAAGTGTCTGCATGCTGATGGTAACCACTTTGAGAAACTCTTGTAATTGCAGAAGTCAAACATGACTTGTATTCATCTT
This sequence comes from Rhinolophus ferrumequinum, assembly GCF_004115265.2. Taxonomy (NCBI): domain Eukaryota; kingdom Metazoa; phylum Chordata; class Mammalia; order Chiroptera; family Rhinolophidae; genus Rhinolophus; species Rhinolophus ferrumequinum. The sequence goes on along the minus strand of NC_046284.1, from coordinate 71,750,586 downwards.
TTGTTATCGGTATATATTGAGTATTACAATTTTAATAGTTTTTTTCCGTTCTTAAAATGTGTATACATATTTTGGCACCCTCTGTATATAAAAACTGAAATTGGGAATGCAATATTCTTTAAATATCAAATTAAATACTTAGGTATAAATTTTATAAAACAAGCATAGAATTATAGACTGAAAATTACAAAAACTGGATTACCTTCTTATACCATATACAAGAATAAATTCAAAATGAATTAAAGACTTAAATATAAGACCCAAAGGCATAAAACTCTTAGAAGGAAATATAAGAAGTAAATTCACAGACATTACCTTTAGTTATATTTTTACTGATATATCCCCTCTGGCAAAGGAAGCAAAAGAAAAGAAATAAACACCAAACTAAAAAGTGTTTTTACAGCAAAGGAAACCATCAATAAAACAAAAAGGCATCCTATTGAATGGGAGAAGATATTTGCCAATGATACATCTGATGAGGGGTTAATATTCAAAATTTATTTTAAAAAATCAAAAAACAAACAACCTAATTAAAAAATGGGCAGAGGACATGAAGAGACATTTCTCAAAACAGGACATACAGATGACCAACAGACATGAAAAAATGCTCAAAGTAACTAATCATTAGAGAAATGCAAATAAAAACCACAATGACATACTACCTCACTCCTGTCAGAGTGGATATCATCAATAAATCAACAAACAACAAGTGCTGGCGCGGATGTGGAGAAAAGGGAACCCTTGTGCACTGTTGGTCGGATTGCAGATTGGTGCAGCCACTATGGAAAACAGTACGGAGATACCTCAAAAAATTGAAAATGGAACTCTCTGATGGCTTAGCAGTTCCATTCCTGGGTATCTATCTGAAGGAATCCAAAACACTAATTTGAAAAAAATAAATGCACCCTTATGTTTATTGTAGCACTTTTCACAATAGCCAAATATGGACACAACTGAAATGCTCATCAATAGATGATTGGATAAAGAAACTGGTACATTTATCAATTGAGTATTACTCTGCCATAAAAAAATAATGAAATCTTACGAATTGCAACAACATGGATGGGCCTAGAGGATATTATATTATGTAAAATAAGTCAGACTGAGAAAGACAAATACCATGTGATTTCACTCATATGTGGAATCTAATAGAACAGAATAAACGAGCAAACTAAACAGAAATAGACTCAGAGATACAGAGAAAAAAACGGATGGTTGCTAGAAGGGATGGCAGTGGGGATGGGGGAGAAGATGAAGGGTTAGAAAGTGCAAATTAGTAGTCATCATGTAGTCACAGGGATATGAAATACAGTATGGGGAATATAATCAATAGTGTTGTAAAGATTTACAGAGTCCCAGATGGGAATTAGACTTATCGGGGGATCATTTCATAGACTGTGTAGATGCCTGACCAGTATGCTATACATGTGAAGCCAAAGTAGAATAATATTGAATGTCAACTATAATTAAATATTATATATATATATATATATATATATATATATATATATATATATATGTATATATGTATATATTCATATATATACATGGTCTCCATTGGATGTGGAGTACAGAATAATGAAGATAGTCAATAGTATTATTGTAACAGCTATGTACAATGTTAGAGGGGTAGTAAATTTGGGGGGGTTATCACTTTGTGAGGGGTGTAAATGTGTAACTATTACATTGCTTTGTACACTTGAAACTAATAAAAATTTTAAAAAAGAAAATTACAAAAACTGTAGAAATAAATAAACTAAATCAATGAAAAGACATGCTGTGTTCATGGATTCAGGCCACAACATAATAAACCTATCAATTCTCCTCATATTGATCTATAGATACATTGCATTTGTCATCAAAAACTCAGAAAATTGTAGACATAAACAAGCTTCCTCTAATATTTATACAAAAAGTCACGGGCCCTACAATACCAAAATCAATCCTGTAAAAGTAGAATTAAATAGTAGGCATTCCCTCTATGTGTTAGTAAGTACTTCTATATAGATACAGTAATCAAAAGAGTGTGATAATGTTCGAGGGATAGATACATAGACCAATGGAACTGAGTAAAGAACAAAAAACTAGGCAAACACACATATGCCAAATTGATTTTTGACAAAGATATAAAACCAATTTAATGGAGAAAGAATAACTTTTTTTCAACAAATGGTGCTAGAGAACTTAGACTTCTACAGGGGGAAACATGAAACACAAATTAAACCTTACACCTTACACAAAAACTAACTCAGAATGTATCATGAACTAAAAAGTAAAACTATAAAAGTTTTAGAACAAAAGCATAAGAGAAAATTTTGGTATCTATGCGATTCCAAGTGTTCTTAGTCTTGACACCAAAAGAACAATACATAAAAAGAAAAAATCTATAACTTTGATTTTATTAAAATTAACAACTTTTGCTTTGTGAAAGACCTTGTGTAAATATAAAAAAGTCTACAAAGTGGGGGAATGTTATCAAACCATATATTAAACATATGATAATCTACAACATATGAAGGACTTTCAGTACTTAACAGTATAACAAAGAATCAAGCAATCCAACTAGAAAATAGACAAAAGGCATGAAAAGCTATTTCACCAAAGTGTATATTCAGATGGCTAATAAAGAAATGGGAAGATATTAAGTGTCATTAGCATTGTTTATTTGCTAGGACTGACAAAATAAAGTACCACAGACTGGATGACTTAAAAAACAGAAATTTAGATTGTCAAAATTCTGGAGTCTTCAAGTCTGAGATTCAGGTGCTGGCAGGGTTAGTTTCTTCTGAGGTCTCTCTCCTTGGTTTGCCAGCAGGTTTTTCCCTGTGTATGTATGTGTCAGAATTTCTTCTTCTTATAAGGACACCGGTAATATTAGGTTAGTGCCCAACTATATGATCTCATTTTACTTTAGTTAAAACTTTAAAGTCCGTATCTCTACATACAATTCATTCTGAGTTACTAGTGGATAGGACTTCAATAAGCAAATTGTGGGGCAGGAGATAAATTTCAGTTCACAACATTAGACATCAGAAAAATGTAAACTGGAAGTACAATGATATATCATTACACATCTTTCAGAATAGTTAAAATTAAAAACTGTAACAAAATCAATTTCTGGAGTGGATGAAAAAAACTGGTTCAACCATACATTTCTGATGATAATGTAAAATGGTAGTCATTATGAAAAAGAGTTTGGCGGTTTTGTTTAAAACTAAAAATGCAACTACCATGAACCCCAGGAATTGCACTCCTGGCACTTTTCCCAAACAAACCATAACTTTTGCTCATCAAAATCTGTACATGAAAGTTCATAGAAGCTTTATTTGTAATAGCCAAAACCTGGCAAGAAACCTTATGTTCATTAATGTATAAATGGTTACATAAACTTGATATAAAAAACTACCCAACATAAAAACAAAATAGTAATTAATATATACAATAAATTACTTAGGACTCAAGAATGTTACATGTTGAATTTAGTGAAAAGTCTATCTAAAAGAGGTCATGGACTGCATAATTCTATTGTAATAACATTCTTGAAAAAGATAAAATTATAGCAATGGAGAATTGTATGGATTGCTAAGCAGCAGAAGAGGTTGATGGGTATGGCTATAAAATAGCAAAATGAGGGATCACTGTGTTGACAGAACTATCCTATACCTTGAATGTATTAATGTTAATATTTTGGTTGTAATTTTGTACTATAGCTTGCAAGATGTTACCATTGGGGAAAACTGGCTGTAGAGTGTGAGACTTACATGTATCATTTTTGCCAATAAAAGTTAATGTATAATTATCTCAACATAAATAATTGAATTAAAAAGAAAAAAAGCATCTCATTTTCATTAAAAATTGTGGAATTTTTCTTATTTACACTCAAAAATTTCAATGTCAAAAGTTTGAAAACTTTATATAAACAACTTTTATAATAACAAACTCCAAAATAATCTTTACAAATCAATTGTATTTCGCATCACTAGCATAAACAATCTGAAAGTAAAATTAAGAAAACTGTTCCATTTTTAATATCATCAAATAATTCAATACTCATGAATACATTTAATAAAAAAGTAGAAGACATGTATACTAACAGTTACAAAACATTGGAAGAAATTAAATAAGACTCAAATAAAATGTAAGTATATTCCATGTTCATGGATCAGAAGATATAATATTGTTAAGATGGTTATATTCTCAAATGTACCTACAGATTCAAGGCAATCCTTATCAAAATCTCAGCAGACTTTTATGCAGAAATTTACAATATGACATTGAAATTCACATGGAAAGTCAAGGGACACAGAATAGTCGAAATAAATTTCAAAAACGAATAATAAATTTGGACATATATTTCACAGTTTCCAAACATGCTACAAAGCTACAATAATGTAAACTATGTGTTACGGGAACTGATTAGATACATAGAGCAATAGAATAGAATTAAGAATCCACAGAAAAATCTTTAAATTAATAGTCCATTGGTTTTACACGGCTTCCAAAACAATCAAATGGGGATAGATTATTCAAAATTGAGGACAAAGAGATATCCACATGCAAAAAAACAAAGTTAGACCTCTACCTCACATCATATAAAAAATAAATCAAAATGGATCAGAGGATTAAATTTACATGCTAAATCTATAAAATTCTTAGATGAAATCATAGAAGTAAATATTTATAACATCAGATTAAGCAATAGTTGTTTGATATGACACCAACAGCATAGGTAAAAAATTTAAAAATACATAAATTACAATTCATCAAAATTAAAATGGTTTCTGCTTCAAAGGACTGTAAGACAACACACAGAATAGGAGAAATATTTTCAAATCATATAAAAAGTATTTTATCAGAATGTATAAGCAATACAACCACCGAAGAAAGACAAATAGCCAAATTTTAAAAGTGATCATGTGATCTGTAATACACTTTTCTCCAAAGAATATATACAAATGCCCAATAAGCACAAGAAAAGTGGTTTAATATCATTAATCATTAGTGTGATGCAAATGCAAACAACAGTGAGGTACCATAAAGAATGACATATAACTTAAACACAGTAAGATGAACATAACAAAAAAGACAGACAATAAAAATTATTGATGAAAATGTAGAGAAATTAAAACCATCATATATTGATAGTGGGAATGTAAAATGATACACCTACTTGGGAAATAGATTGGTAGCTGTACAAAATATTAAACATAGAATTATTTGATTCAGCAATTCCACTTCTAGATATATAGCTAAGATAATTAAAAATATTTTCATACAAAAACTTAGACATGAATATTTACTTAGACATGAGTATTATTCCTAAGAGTCAAAAAGTAGATACAACCCACATAACCACCAAATGATTAATGAATAAATAAAATGTGGTATACTTATACAATAAAATATTATTTAGCCCTAAAAAGGAATGAGGACTAATGTATGCTACAACATGGATGAATATTGAAAATGTTATGGGGCTTGCTGAATAGAGTCCTATAATTAATAATACACAGAAGAGGCCACACAGAGACTGCAAGGAAGGGCAGAGATGTGGAATACGCTGGTCCTATACCCACATGTGGCAGTTAAGAATTGGGAGGTATAAATCAGTTGCAGACGTTTCCCCTGAGGAGCAAGGAGTCCCAGTCCCACACCAGGCTTCCCAGCCCAGGACTGCAGAAGCAGGAAGATAATTCCTCACAAATTCTGGCTGTGTAAACCAGTGGAGATTGTGGCTGAGTGACATGGAGGGCTACTGGAGTTTCAGGTGTTCCTTTTAAAGAGCCTGTGCACATGATATTACTGCTGATGAACTCACTGGCTCTGAGCCACAGCGCTAGAGCAGCAGCTTGAAAGACTCCAAAGACATACATGGAAGAAATGAATTGTCTGACTTCAGGGCAAGCACTGGAGGGACAGCTTTCTCCCAGATAGAAGTGATGGCAGAAACCATTGGTTCTTTATTGAGTCCTCCCTTGACCCTGTGTGCAGATAAAAACAACATACATGAGTCTCCTTCAACCTGGTTAAGACAGTTCACCCCACTCTGATGATTCCCTGAGACCCTGCGCTACCCAACTTGTGGGCCAAACCAAACTGCTTCCAGTGGCTTTTCCATACAAATGGCCTCTCTAGGTTCATGCTGTCAACATTTCCAAAAACTCTCAAAGGTTCAAAACCCCCAAACAAGCAGCATCTGGCATTGGCATGGACTGTACTTCTTGTTGAGCAGCCACAAGCCCAGCATTGGCAGCAGCCAGCCTAGGTTTGAGGCTGGAACTCTTCCAGGCATCTCCAAGACCAGTGTGAGTGATCTGTGTATCACTTTGTGGCTCATGCCAAGTGGACAAGAGAAGGGAACAGGTGGCGAATGAAGTTGGCCTGAGGTGGTGCACCTCACAGGAAGGCTCAGGGCCAACCATCACTGTGACAGGCTTCAGACTTAGCCAAAGCATTACCTGGTCACCTCTGAAAATTCCACACTTAAAAGGAAGACTGGGAAGGCACCAGAGTACTACTAAAGTGACTTTTGCTCCATAGAGTCAGCTGATGCACCAAAGTTCCTCCATTGTAATCATGGCCAGTCCTCACAACCAATCAGCCTGAGAGTCAATCCCTCCCACTGATCTACAAACAGCAACCAAAGTCACAATACAGCAGGAAGGCACACACAACTTACAAAAGAGACACACCTGTAGCACCTGACTCAGGTGACCAGGAAGCCTATACCACTGGTACCCAAAGGACACCTACTACATGAGTCCACTCCAACAAGACTGAGAGACATAGCAGCTCTACCTAATACATAAAAAGAAATACAGAAAGGCAGCCAAAATGTGGAGACATAGACACATGTCAGAAATGAAAAAAAGAACAAAGCTCCAGAAAAAGAAATAAATAAAATGAAGAAAAACAATCTACCAGATACAAAGTTGACAACATTGGCTAAGGATGCTCAATGACCCAATGAGAACTTCAACAAAGAGATAGAAATCAAAAACAGAGGACGTCATCAAAATGCCGGCGTGAGGTGAGCCTCTGTAAAGCTACCCTGGAATTTACAACGAATCGAAAAACAATAACTCCACAAAGGACTCCCTGCACAGCAGACAGGCAAGAAGAAGAGGCCCACTACTGCATTCACCAAAAAGGTGGGCGAATCACGCAACCTGGGGAGGAGGGAAGGGAGAAGTGCGGAGACAGAGCCGCGCGGGGAGGCGCAGGACGCAGACCTAGCTCAGTGCTCCCAGCTGGCTGCATCCCGGAACTACCGCAGATGCGGGAGAGGGAGGAACTCAGACTGCTAGGGCTCCGCTTATGGCCAGCAGGGCTGAGGGGGCAGCATATAACACGGCTGAACCCAACGCTCACGGCAGAGACCTCGGAGCAAAGACTGAGGAAAGAAGGCTGAAAACGGTGGATTAAGCCCTCACTGCCAAGCAGAGAATGGAAGTCTTAGGCACTGAGATTAGCCGCCCCCTCCCTATCTTCCCAGAGCTCGCCCTGCCCCCAACTGCCTGGTGCTAGAAGCAGAACAGTAGCAGTGTCAGATCAAAAGAACAGAATATTTTCTGTTCTGAGAACTCTGGACCGCAGACACAGATTCACAGGCCAACTAGTTCCGGCAGAGGGGAGGGAGCTGTGGAAGCAGGACCAGCTGTGGTGGTGGTTGCCACCATTGCTCTGGGCCACCTCTCACAACTCACCACGCCCCTGTCCCGACCTATCTGGGCGGATCCCTGCAGGAGTAAAAAGAACCGCTGAAACATATAGGCCCTCAATCGGGTGCAGGAAGAGCTTTGGAACTTCAAAAGCTCTCCGCATACCCACACGGACAGTGCGCCTTGTGACCCAGGCAAACTATTAACAGAGGAGATGCCCATCTCCCAGGGAACCCCCCATTGTGTGAGAAGCTGGAATAGTGCAGAGAACACATACCACTACCGGGTGAGAGACATAAAAGGTTGCAGTCGGAGAGAAAATAAAACCTTCTACCAACAAGTACTGGAAAACAAAAGAAAGAACTCTTCCTATCAACCTGTTGCAGAGGCCACTCCTGTAGATGTCTAGGAAGAGAAATAATAAATCAGTAATTGCCATGAATAACCAAGGCAACAAGACAGCTCAGAAAGAAAGTGAAAAGTCTCCAGGAAAGGATCTGAAAGATATGGAAATATGTGACTTAAACGACAGAGAATTCAAGATTGGACTTCTGAAAAAACTCAACCAGATGCAAGAAAACACAGAAAGGCAGTTTAATGAACTCAGAAACGCAAACAAAGAACAGCATGAGCATTTTACGAAAGAGATTGAAATTTTAAAAAAGAACCAAATAGAATTTCTGGAGATTAAGAACTCAATAGAAGAAATTAAGAATGAAATAACCAGCTTAGGTAGTAGAGTTAGACCACATGGAGGTAGTTAGGTAGTTAGACCAGATGGAGGAAAGAATCAGTGACATTGAAGACAGAAATCTGGAAATTACACAGATGGAAGAAGAAAGAGACTTGAGACTTAAAAGAAATGAAAGAACTCAACAAGAACATTCTGACTCCATCAGAAAGAGCAATATAAGAATAATGGGAATACCAGAAGGGGAAGAAAAGGAGATGGAAACAGAGTATATATTCAAACAAATTGTCGATGAGAACTTCCAAAACTTGTGGATAGAACAGGATCCTCGAATCCAACAAGCAAATAGAACACTTAATTACCTCAATCCCAACAGGCCTTCTCCAAGGCATATTGTATTGAAGCTGTCTAAAGTCAACGACAAAGAAAGAATCCTCAAGGCAGCCAGGGAAAAGAACACGGTAACCTACAAAGGGAAGCCCATTAGATTATCATAGATTTTTCAGCAGAAACTCTACAAGCCAGGAGGGAGTGGAACCAAATATTCAAACTATTGAAAGATGAAATTATGAGCCAACAATAATGTATCCAGCAAAGATATCCTTTAGATATGAAGGAGGAATAAAGACCTTTCCAGACATACAGAAGCTGAGGGAATTTTCTAATACACAACCTGCACTGCAAGAAATATTGAAGGAGGCTATTCGACCACCATCAACAGGGACAATTTGTGGCAACCAAAACATAAAAAGGGGGAGAGTAAAGGCCTGAACCAGAATATGGGAATGAAGAAAGAAAGCGTGCTAAAGAAAATGGAATATTCTAAAAACCAAACTTTCTTTTACTTAAACGTAAGGATAACTACTCAAGAAAAATCCAGAACTGAAATACATACTGTAATAAAAGAAGACACAGAGGGAAACATCATAGTATACCACCACCCAGAAATGACAGACAACAACAAAAAGGCAAAGAAACAATGGAGACACAGCCTTACCAGAAAACTAAAGATAGAATGACAGGAAATCCTCACATATAGATAATCACCCTAAATGTAAATGGACTGAACTCATCAAAAAAAGGCACAGAGTAGCAGGTTGGATCAAAAAACTAAAACCAACCATACGCTGTCTCCAAGAGACACATCTCAGCTACAAGGACAAGCATATACTCAAGCTGAAAGGGTGGAAATTGACACTCCAAGCAAATGGTACCCAGAGAAAATGAGGTGTAGCCATACTGATATCACATGGAACAGACTTCAGGGTGAAAAAAATAACAAGAGACAAAGATGGACATTTCAAAAGGTAAAGGGGACTATACAACAAGAAGACATAACAGTCATCAATATTTATGCCCCCAATCAGGGAGCACCGAAATATAGTAAGCAACTACTAACAGAACTAAAGGGAGAAATTGAACAAAACACAATTATACTAGGGGACCTAAGTACATCACTGATAGCAACGGATAGATTATCAAAACAAAAAATAAATAACGAAATAACAGCACTACATGACATATTAGATGAAATGGACATAATTGACATATATAGAGCACTTCATCCTAAAATATCAGACTATACATTCTTTTCTAGTGTACATGGAACATTCTCAAGGATAGACCATATATTGGAACATAAAATCAGCCTCAGCAAATTTAAGAAGATTGAAATAATACCAAGCATATTCTCTGATCACAAGGATTTGAAATTGGATATAAACTGCAAAAAGAAAGCAGGAAAAAACACAAATACATGGAGATTAAACAACATAGTTTTAAAGAGCGACTGGGTCAAAGAAGAAATTGAAGGAGAGATCAAAAGATACATAGAAACAAATAACAATGAAAATACATCCTACCAAAATTTTTGGGATGCAGCAAAAGCATATTTAATAGGGAAATTTATATCATTACAGGCCTATCTCAAGAAACAAGAAAAATCCCAAATAAATAACCTCATGTTACACCTTAAAGTACTAGAAAAAGAAGAACAAGTGAAACCCAAGGTCAGCAGAAGAAAGGAAATAAGAAAAATCAGAGCAGAACTAAATGAAATAGAGAACAAAAGACAATAGAAAAAATTAATGTGACAAAGAGCTGGTTCTTTGAAAAGATTAAAAAAATTGACAAACCGTTGGCTAGACTCACTAAGATAAACAGAGAGAAGACACTAATTAACAAAAACAGAAATGAAAACGGGGAAGTTATCACGGACACCACAGAAATACAAAGGATCATCCAAGAATACTATGAGGGACTATATGCCACCAAATTCAATAACCTAGAAGAAATGGACAAGTTCTTAGAAACATAAAGCCTTCCAAGGCTGAACCGTGAAGAACTGGAAAATCTAAACAGATCACCAGTAATGAAATTGAATCAGTCATCCAAAACCTTCCCAAATGCAAAAGCCCGGGACAAGATGGCTTCACTAGTGAATTCTACTAAACCTTCAAAGAGGATCTAATATCAATCCTGCTCAAACTCTTCCAAAAATTTGAAGAAGAGAAAGTACTCCATAACTCATTTTATGAGGCCAACATTACCCTGATACCAAAACCTGGTAAGGACAACACGAAAAAAGAAAATAAAACTGCAGACCAATATCTCTGATGAATACAGATGCAAAAATCCTAAACAAAATTCTAGCAAATCGAATACAACAATGCATTAAAAAGATCATTCATCACGACCAAGTGGGGTTCATCCCAGGGGCACAAGGATGGTTCAACATCCGCAAATCCATCATTGTGATACATCACATAAACAAAATAAAGGACAAGAATCATAGGATTATATCAATTGATGCAGAAAAAGCATTTGACAAGATACAACATCCATTTATGATTTAAACACTTAATAAAATAGGTATAGAAGGAAAATAACTTAACATAATAAAGGTCATCTATGGCAAGCCCTCAGCTAATCTCATAATTAATGGTGAAAAACTGAAGCCCTTTGCTCTACATTCAGGAACACGAAAGGGCTTTCCCCTATCACCTCTGCTTTTCAACATAGTGTTGGAAGTCCTTGCCAGAGCAATCAGGCAAGAGAAAGAAATAAAAGGCATCCACATTGGGAATGAAGAAGTTAAATTATCACTCTTTGCAGATGACATGCTGCTATATATAGAAAACCCTAAAGACTCCACCAAAAAGCTATTAGAAACAATCAACGAATACAGTAAAGTTGCTGGCTACAAAATCAACATACAAAAGTCCATTGCATTCCTGTATACTAACAATGAAATCTCAGAAAAGGAAATACAAAAAAACAATTCATTTTGCAATTGCAGCAAAAAGAATAAAATACTTAGGAATAAACTTAACCAAGGATGTGAAGGACCTATATGCTGAAAACTATAAGATGTTTTTGAAAGAAATTGAAGAAGACACAAAGAAATGGAAAGACATTCCGTGCTCATGGATTGGAAGAGTCAACATAGTTAAAATGGCCATATTACCCAAAGCAATGTACAGATTTAATGCAATCCCCATCAAAATCCGAACAGCATTTTTTAAAGAAATAGAACAAAAAATCTTCAGATTTGTTTGGAACCACAAACGACCCCGAATAGCCAAAGCAATTTTAAGAAAAAAGAACAATACTGGAGGTATCAAACTCCCTGACTTCAACTTGTACTACAGGGCTACAATAATGAAAACAGCATGGTATTGGCAGAAAAACAGACACATAGACCAATGGAATAGAATTGAGAACCCAGAAATAAAACTACATAAATATGGACAGATAATTTTTGACAAAGAAGCTAAAAACATACAATGGAAGAAAGACAGCCTCTTCAATAAATGGTGCTGGGAGAATTTGAAAGCCACATGAAAAAGAATGAAACTGGACTTCTGTCACCATGTACCAAAATTAATTCAAAATGGATCAAAGACTTAAGCATAAGACCTGAAAGAATAAACTGCATAGAAGAAAACATAGGTACTAAACTTATGGACCTTGGGTTCAAAGAGCATTCTATGAATGTGACTCAAAAGGCAATGGAAGTAAAAGCTAAAATAAACGAATGGGACTATTTGGAAGTTAAAAGCTTCTGCACAGCAAAAGAAACCATCGAGAAAATAAAGAGGCAACCAAGTGAATGGGAGAAGATTTTTTGTGAACATTGCCTCCGATAAGGGGCTAATTTCCAAAATATACAAGGAACTCACGTAACTCAACAACAAAAAGCAAACAACCCAATTGAAAAATGTGTAGAGGACCTGAAGAGACGTTTCTCCAAAGAGGACATACAAATGGCAAATAGACATATGAAAAGATGCTCAACATCACTAATCATCAGAGAAATGCAAATAAAAACCACAATGAGATAGCACCTCACCCCAGTCAGAATGGCTACCATCAAGAAGACAAATAGTAACAAGTGTTGGAGAGGCTGTGGAGAAAAAGGAACCCTCATACACTGTTGGTGGGAATGCAGACTGGTGCAGCCGTTATGGAAGACAGTGTGTAGGTTCCTCAAAAAATTACAAATAGAATTATCATATGACCCAGCAATCCCTCTGCTGGATATCTACCCAAAAAATCTGAAAACATCTACACATAAAGACACTTGTGCTCCAATGTTCATTGCAGCTTTGTTTTCAATGGCCAAACATGGAAACAACCAAAATGTCCTTTGATAGATGAATGGATAAAGAAGTTGTGGAATATATACACAATGGACTATTATTTGGCGGTAAGAAAAGATGATATAGGAACATTTGTGACAATATGGATGGATCTTGAGAGTATAATGCTAAGCGAAATAAGTCAGACTGAAAAGCAGAGAACCATATGATTTCACTGATATGTGGTATATAAACCAAAAATAACAAAATAACGAGACAAACAAATGAGAAACAAGAACCCATAGACACAGACAATAGTTTAGTGGTTACCAGAGAGTAAGGGGGTGGGTGTGGGAGATGAGGATAAGGGGGACTAAATATATGGTGATGGAAGGAGAACTGACTCCGAGTGGTCAACACACAATGGGATTTATAGGTGATGTAATACAGAATTGCACACCTGAAATCTATGTAATTTTACTAACAATTGTCACCCTAATAATTTTTTAAAAAAAGCAAGAAAAAAGAAAAGACATAAATAACCAAAATCAGATATGAAAGAGCAGAAGTGATGACAGATAAAACAGAAATACAAAGAATCATAAAACAATACAATGCAAGACTATGCCACCAAATTAAATAACATAGAAGAAATGGACAAGTTCTTAGAAATATATGACATTCCTAGACTGAAACATGAAGAACTAGAATTTCTAAATAGACTGATCAACAGTAAGGAAATTGAAACAATTACCCAAAGCCTGCACAAAGCAAAAGTCCAGACCCAGGGGGTTTCACTGATGAATTCTACCTAACCTTCAAGATGATTTAATACCTGTCCTTCTCAAAGTCTTTTAAAAAATTGAAGAGGAGCCTGGGTCAACTGGTAATTCTATGACCCAGCAATCCCTCCCCTGGATATCTACCCAAAAAACCTGAATACATTTATCCATAGAGATATATGTGCCCAATGTCCATTTTATTTATGGTGGCCAAGACATGGAAACAACCAAAGTGTCCTTCGATAGATAATTGGATAAAGAAATGTGGTATATATACACAATGGAATATTATTCTGCCGTAACAAAAGATGAAATAATGCCACTTGTGACAACATGAATGGATCTTGAGATTATTATGCTAAGCAAAATAAGTCAGAGAGAAAAAGTAGAGAACCATATGATTTCAATGATAAGTGGTATATACAACTTCAAACAACAAAAGAACAAGACAAACAAATAAAGAAACAAAAGTCATAGACACAGTGTCACGCGGGGTGTCCGGCGGGGTCTCTGGTCCCGCTCCCCACACAAGAACGCAGGACATGGCTAGGCCAAAAAGAAACACCCACGGAGCCATAGGTAGGGAAGTCATACCACTATGGTCTCGCTGGGTTTACACGACGTGCGACCTGCTGTCCGCTTTGCTGCCAACCGACCGACTCTCCTCCACTCTCCTCCACTCTCCTTCAGTCTCCTCCTCTCTCCTCCTCTCTCCTCCACTTCCCTCCATAGCCGCAGCAGTTATATTAGTGGCCAATGGCTCAATGGCTACAGCTGATGGCCAACCAGCCACAGCTGATGGCCATTTACTACCTGAGCCAGCACCTTTCCACATGAGGCCGAGAGCCTGGAAACTGCTTTCTGGGGCTCTGTCCCCACACACAGACAATAGTTTAATGGTTACCAGAGGGTAAGGAGGGAGGGAGTGGTAGATGAGGGGATCACATATATGGTGATGGGAGGACAACTGACACTGGGTGGTGAACACACAATGGGATTTACAGATGATGTAATACAGAATTGTACACCTGAAATCTATGTAACTTTACTAACAATTGTCACCCCAATAAACTTTAATTAAAAAAAAGATTAAAGAACAAGGGTATTAAAAATACCCATAGATATAAAAATGTGTTAATAAATACACAATATTAAAAAGGTAAATTGTGATGTCAAGAACACAATAGAGGTAGTAAAAGGGTAGATTTATAATGTGATCATGGTAAAAGTTTTATCAACATAAAATCGACTGTTACATCTATAAGATGCTTTTGTAGGTCTCATGGCAACTATAAAGAAGAAAATATACACTAGATTAATAAAAGATGTAGAGAAAATAATCAAAGCATACCACTATAGGAAAGTATTAATTCACAAAGGGAGGCAATAGGAGAAGACAGGAAAAAGATTAATTCTACAAAACATTCAGATGATACTATTGCCTAATAAGTCATTAAATATCAGTGACTACTCTAAATGTAAATGCATTGAATTTTGTAATCAAAAGATATAGAATGGCTAGATGGATTAAAAAAATCATGGCCAAATTATATGTTGCCTATAAGAGTCTAATTTCAGCCTTAAAGATACAATAGGCTCAAAGTGAAAGAATGGAAAGACACATTCTATGCAAGTGGAAACCAAAAAAGAGCAGGGGCAGATATTCTTACATCAGACAAAATAGATGCTAAGCTGAAAATAGTTACAAGAAAAAACAATGAGGTCACTATGTAATGATAAAGGGGTTAACTATTATATATATATATATATACACACACACACACACACACACACACATAAATACTGGGGGGGGGGTGCCAAAAATGTATACAAGTGGACACTTTAGTCAACATTGTTCAAGCAGTTGTTTGTCATAATTAGAAGTGTCTGGATGCTGATGGTAACCACTTTGGGCACCTCCTGTAATTGCAGAAGTCAAATGTGACTTGTATTCATCTTTTGTTATTGGTATATATCGAGTATTACAATTTTAATACATTTTTTCCTTTCTTAAAATGTGCATACATTTCTTGGCACCCTCTCTCTATATACACATGTTTCCAACATTGGAACACCTAAAATACATGAAGCAAATACTAATATATCTGAGGGAAAAATAGTAAACAGTACACTACTTGTAGGGAACTTCAATAACCCACTTCCAAAAGTGGATAGATAAATTAGAGAGAAAATCAGCAAAAAGACATTGAACTTGAACCATATCTTAGTCAAACGAACTTAATAGACATATACACATCTGCAGAATACACGTTATTCTTGAACACAAATGAAAAATTCTCCAGGATAGATTATATGTTAGGCCACAAAATAAGTCTTAATATATTTAAGAAGAGTGAAATCATACCAAGGATGTTTTTAGACCATGTTACGAAACTAAAAGTTAATAACAGGAGTCAAGCTGCAAAATTTATAAATATGTGGGTACTAGACAACTCACTTCTGCACAACTAATGGGTCAAAGAAGAATTCAGAAATATGTGGTAATTAAACAACTTGATCCTTCACAACCAATATGTCAAAATGGAAATCACAAAATATCTTGAAAGAAATAAATATGAAAACACAACAAACATAACAGTACTTATAGAACGCTACAAAACAGTTTTCAAGGGGAAGTTTATGGCAGCAAAATATGAGCACTGACAATTAAGTTCGCGAACTCATCATAGAAAAAGGGCTACATACCTCATTGTTGAATATCACTATGGTCACCTTCAAAGTACTCCCCTTGGGAAACTATGCACTGATGCCAGTGCTTAGTCCACCCTTCAAAGAAATTTTGAAACTCTTTTTGGAATGGCCATCAGAGTTGTCACCATATTACCCCTGAATGTCATCAAAATGTCTTCCTTTCAATATTAATTTTATTTTTGGGTAAAGAAAGAAATCAATGGAGGGCAGATCAGGTAAGTGTGGGGGGGAGGGTATTCCAATACAGTTATTTGTTTACTGGCTAAAAACTCCCTCACAGACAGTGCTGTGTGAGCTGGTGCATTGTTGTCATGCAAGAGCCATGAATTGCTGATGAAAAGTTCAGGTCATCTAACTTTTTCACGCAGCCTTTACAGCACTTCCAAGTAGTAAACTTGGTTACTGTTTGTACAGTTGGTATAAATTCATGATGAATGATCCCTCTGATATCAAAAAAGGTTAGCAACATTTGTTTGACTCTTGATTTGGACTGACAGATCTTTTTTGGTTGTGGTGAATTGGCTGACTTCCATTGTGCACTTTGATGCTTTGTTTCAGGGTTGTATTGGTACACCCATGTTTCATCACCAGTGATAACACAGCCCAAAACATTGTCTTGCCTCTCCAAAAGATCTTGGTAAACTTTGACTCTCCTTTGCTTTGTTTTCTTTCATCAGTGAGCTCCTTAGGGACCATTTTTGCCCACACCTTTCTCATGCCAAGATTTTCAGTTAAGATTTTCCTAACTATTTCTCTGTTGATGGATACTTGGTCTTCTATGCTTCTCACAGTCAGCCAACAATTTTGATGCACAATTCGACAAATTTTTGCAAAGTTTTCATTAGTTCTGCCCGTCACTGACCACCCTGACCTCTCTTCATCAGTGATGTGATCTCTCCCCACAGAAAAATGTTTAATTCGTTTGTACACTGCTGTTTTCTTTATGGCACTATCCCCTAAACTTGGACTAACATGTCCCTGATTTTACTTCCACTCTTGCCAAGTTTAGCAAGAAATTTCATGTGTGTTCATTGCTCTAATTCAAGCTCAGACATTCTTGTGATAGCACAAAAAACCACACAACAGCAATAATAAATGCCACTCAACAAGACAGTGCCACACGTCAGCATGAACATAGCAGTGAGAAACAGATATACCAAAGTTATGAAAACTTACTGAGCTGTTTGTACAGTGTTGCCAATGTAAGTGTACAGTGGCAAGTTTGCGAATTTAATTGTCAGACCTGGTACTACATTTGGAAAACGAAAGATATAAAATAAACAAATTTTACACTTCAAAAAGTATAAAAAGAATAATAAACTAAGCCCAAAGTTAACAGAAGTTTGGGAATAACTAAGATCAGAGCAGAAATAATGAATAAAGAAAAAAATCTATAGAAGAGATCAGTAAAATTAAGAGCTGGTTGTTCGAAAAGATAAACAAAATTGACCAAACTTTTGCTCGACCAACTAAAACAAAAAAGAGAAGACTAGAATAAAATAATAAATAAAAAAGGAGGCATTAGAACTGATACCATATAAACACAAAAGTTTATAAAACTACTCTGAACAATTATATATCAAAAAATATTTTTGATAACCTGAAAGAAATGTATGTATTCTTAGAAACATGCAACCTACCAAGCTTGAATCACAAAAAAATAGAAGGTCTGAACAGACTGATAATGAGTAAGGAGTTCAAGTAATCAAAAGCTTTCAAAGAAAAGCCCAATACTAGGTGGCTTTACTGTTGAATTCTACCAACCATTTCAAGACAAATTAACAGCAATGCTTCTAAAACTATTCAAAAAAATTTAAGCAGAAAGAATATTTTCAATTTCATTTTATGAGGCCAGACTTATCCTGGTACTACAGTCAGACAAAGACACTGTGAGAAAAGAAAATTATAGGCCAATATCCCTGATGAATATAGATGTAAAATTTCTCAATAAAATATTCGCAAATTGAAATCAACAATGCATTAAAAAGTTCATATATCATAATCGAGTGAGATTTATCCCAGGGATTCAAGGATGGTTCAGCATTTGCAAATTAATGAATATTATACACCACACTAACATTGTGAAGGAAAAAGTCAAACAATTATCTCAATAGGTGCAGGAATAGCACTTGACAAAATTCAACATACTTTCATGATAAAAAATAAAAAAAGACTCTCAATAAATTTGGGATAGAAAAAACATACCTCAATATAATAAAGACCACATATGAGAAGCCAACAGCTAACATATTCAACAGTGAAAATCTGAAAGCTTTTCCTTCAATATTAGAAACAGGACAAGGATTTTCACTCTAGCAACTTGTATTCAACATAATTCTGGAAGTCCTAGACATAGCAATTAGACAAGATAAAGAAATAAAAGGCATCTAAAACAGAAAGGAAGTAGTAACATTATTTCTATCTGCAGATAAAATGATATTATATATAGAAAACTTTAATAATTCCACCCAATAACTGTTAAGACTAATAAATTTATTCAGTTAAGTTGAGGGATACAAAATCAATATACAAAAATCAGTTGTGTTTCTATCTACTAACAACAAACTATCAGAAAGAGAAAAACATGAAGAAAACAATCCCATTTAAATAGAAATAGTTGAATTTATTCTTAAGTATTTTGTCCTTAGGAATAAATTCGACCAAGGAGGTGAAAGATCTGTACACTGAAAACTATGACATTGATAAAAAATTGAAGACTCAAATAAATGGAAAGAAATTACTGCTTACAAATTGAAAGGATTCATATTGTTAAAAGTTTCATACTGCCCAAAGTGATCTACATATTCAATGCAATCTCTGTGAAAATCTAATGGTATTTTTCACAGAAATAGAATAAAGAATCTTAAAATGTGTATGATAGCACAAAACACCAATACTAGCGAAAACGATATAGAGAAAAAACAAAATTGAAAGCAACAAACTTTCTGATTTCAAATTATTT
Organism: Rhinolophus ferrumequinum; assembly: GCF_004115265.2. Classification (NCBI taxonomy): domain Eukaryota; kingdom Metazoa; phylum Chordata; class Mammalia; order Chiroptera; family Rhinolophidae; genus Rhinolophus; species Rhinolophus ferrumequinum. The sequence continues at coordinate 71,731,198 of NC_046284.1, read as the reverse complement.
TGCAAAGTAAGAGTAATCAAAAGATGATGGTCTTGGCATTAAACCAGACACATAACTCAACGGAAACGAATAGACAGCCCAGAAATAAACCTACATATATATGTTCAATTAATTTTCAGCATAGGATACAAGAATATACACGTACAATGGGTAAAGATAGTCTCTTTAATATATAGTGTTTGGAAAACTGTATTAGCTACATGCCAAAGAATGTAATTGAACTCCTATGTTATGTCATGCACAAAAATCAACTAAAAATAGATTAATGACTTGAACATGAGACCTAAATCCCTGAAACTCATAGGAGAAAATTTAGGGAGAAAACTTTTTGACACTAGTTCGCAATATTTTTCTTTTTAATTTGACATCAAAAGCAAAGGCAACAACAGTAAAACTAAATAAATAAATAAATAAATAAATAAATAAATAAATAAATAAATAAATAAAAGGAAGACTACATCAAACTAAAAAGCTTCTGCACACCAAATAAAACCATCAAAAGATGAAAAGGTAATCAGTGGAATGTGAGAAAAAATTGTAAATCACATACATGATAAGGGGTTAATATCTAAAATATATAAGAAATTCAGAGAACTCAATAGCAAAAAAAAGAGAAAAAAATGGGCAAATGATCTGAACAAACATTTTTTCTACAGAAGACACCTGAATAGACATGTTTTTTTCACAGAAGACATACAAATGGCCAACAGTTACCTGAAAAGGTGCTTAACATCATTACTCCCATGTTTCCCGGAAAATAAGACCTAGCCAGACAATCATCTCTAATGAGTCTTTTGGAGCAAAAATTTATATAAAATCGAGTCTTATTTTACTATAAAACCGAGTCTTATATAATAATATAATATAATATAATATAATATAATATAATATAATATAATATAATATATAATATAAGACCAGGTCTTATATTAATATTTGCCCCAAAAGATTCATTAGAGCTGATTGTCCTGCTAGGTCTTATTTTCAGGGAAAAATGGTCATTAGAGAAATGCAAATCAAAACTAGAATGAGATATCATCTCACACTTATTAGGATGACCATTATCAAAATGATAAGAGATAAATGATGTTGAGAATGGATAATATTTATATATTACATTATGTTACATATTATATTATATTATATTACATTACATTACATTATATATTATATATGTTTTATATATAATATTATGTATGTTATATATATGATATATAAATAAAATTGTGGACAATCAAGAGGAATTGGAACCATTGCACGTTGCTGGTTGGAATGTAATGCGATACAGTATTTGTGAAGAAAGTTTGGCTGTTACTCAATATATTTAACATAGAATTATCGTAGGATTCAGAAATTCTACTTCTAGGTATACATAAAAAAAGAATTGAAAGCAGGATTTCCAGCAGATAATAGCACTCCCTTGTTCATGCAGCACTAGTCACAACAGCCAAGATGAGAAACAAGCTAAATGCCACTGATGGATGAGTGGATTAAAAAAGTATTTTACATATAATGGAATAACTTTTAGCTTTTCATAAAAAGGAAATATAGCAATATTTGACAAAACAGGTGAACCTGGAGAACGTTATGCTAATGGAATAATCCAATCACAGAACAACAAATACTGCATGATCCATATATATGAAGTATCTAAAATACTGAAACTCATAGAAGCAAAGAATAGAATGTTGACTTTCAGAGGTTGGTATTGCAGGGTATGGTGAGTTGATACTCACCAGTTATAAAGTTGTAGTTATGCAAGATAAATAGGCTCAAGATATCCATTATACAACATTGTGCCTATAGATACCAACACTCTAAAAATCAGTTAAAAGGATAGATCTTATGGTCAGCACTTTTAGCACAGTATTTTTAAAAGTAAGTCAATACAATTCAAATCAATAATATTAATTTTAAAAATTGAAAGCAAGGACTCAAACAGATATTTTTACACCAATGTTCATAGCACTATTATTCACAGTAACTGAAAGATGGAAAAATACCAATGTTTTCATTAGTAAATTAATAGTTAAAGTATGGTGTATACATAAAATTGAATACTATTCAGTTTTACAAAGAAATGAAATCCTGATACATGATAAAATGTAGATTTACCTTAAAACATCATACTGAGTGAAATAAGCTGGACACAAAGGGGAAAATGTATATGATTCCATAGAAATGAGGTACCTAGAATAGGCAAATTCATAGAGTCAAAAAGTAGAATTCAGGGTAGCAGGGGCTGCACAGGAGTGGGAGTGGAGAGTTATCATTTCATAGTTACAGAGTTTCAATTTGGAATGATGAAAATATTCTGGAGATATGTAGTGGTGATGGTTGCATAACAATAGGAAGGTACTGAATATCACTGAATTTTACACTTAAAAATGTTAAAATGGTAAATTTTATATTATATACATTTTACCAAAATAAGGAAAAGAAATAAAGCAAAAATTTTTGCAGTGTTTTGGTTATTTCTATTTTTATTTTTCATAACCTATGGCCTTTGCCTTCAAGAGGCTTACAGTAGAGTTGAGCAGACAGGACATTTATAAAATTAATTATTTGAAAAAAATAGACTAAGAAGTGCCAAAATAAGGGTTATGAACATGGAGCTATGTGAATTAAGAGGAAGGAGAAATTACTGCTAGTTGAAGAGATAAGGGAATACTTTGTAAAGACAGCACATTGTAGCTGGGCCTTTTAGGATAGATACAGTAAAACACTTGTAAATTAGGAGGGAATCAAGTATATTTTAACTTGGAAGGAATCAAGTATAGAAAATTTTATTGGAGTACTATTCTGCCATAAGTAAAGATGAAATAGTACCAATCTACCCAAAAAATCTAAAAACATTTATCCATAAAGACATATGTGCTCCAATGTACATTGCAGCTTTATTTACGGTGGCCAAGACATGGAAACAACCAAAATGTCCTTCGATAGATGAATGGATAAAGAAGTTGTAGTATATAAACACAATGGAATACTATTCTGCCTTAAGAAAAGATGAAATGGTATCATTGGGACAACATGGATGGATCTTGAGATAATTATGCTGAGCGAAACAAGTCAGATAGAAAAAGTTGAGAACCATATGATTTCACTGATATGTGGTATATAAAACTGAAAACTACAAAAGAACAAGACAAATAAATGAAGAAACAAAAACTCATAGACATAGACGATAGTTTAGTGGTTACCAGAGGGAAAGGGGACAGGGAGGTGGTAGATGAGGGTAAAAGGGATCAAATATATGGCAATGGAAAGACAACTGACTCTGGGTGGTGAACACACAATGTGATACATACACACACACACACACACACACACACATACACACACACACGCACACACACATATATATATATATCTCATATATGATGTATTACAGAATTGTGCAATATATATCAATTCTGTAATACATCATATATGTGATATATATATCACATATATGATGTATTACAGAATTGTATGCCTGAAATCTATGTAACTTTACTAACAATTGTCACAACCATAAACTTTAATTTAAAAAATTTATTTATAGCATTTTCTAAAAAACATGATGTTGTAAACACACTATATTTTTCTGGGTACTACCATAAGTCCCATTTGATTAGCCCTTTAGAAATAAAATAAGTACATGTGAAGATATTGCAAATGAAATAAATATGGACATTTTCATTCTTCTTTGATAATATCATCATATTGGAGGTGTAAAGTATAGCATAGAAAATTTGGTCAATAATATTGTAGTAACTATGTATGATGTTAAATGAGTACCAGATTTATCAGGGTGATCATTTTGTTAAGTTCTATAAATGTCTAATGTTGTGTACCTGAAACTAATATAATATTGTATGACAACTGTATTTGAAAAATAGAACCATATGACTTCACTCATATGTGGGATATAAAACTGAGAGCAAAAAGGAACAAGACAAACAAATGAAAACTCATAGACGCAGACAACAGTTTAGTGGTTACCAGAGGGTAAGGGGGGAGGGTGAATGGTAGAAGAGGGTCAAGGGAGTCAAATACATGGTGAGAGAAAGAGAACTGACTGTGGGTCGTGAACAAACTATGCAATATGTGGATGATGTATTATAAAATTGTACACTTGAAACCTATATAATTTTACTAACCAATGTCACCTCAATAAATTTAATAAAAATTATTTTAAAAAGAAACAAGAGCAGGGATCTTCAACAGTGAGAATAAGAAAGAAAGGAAAAGAAACATCTCCTGAGGTCATCTCAGCCCTGATTGAACTTCTTTGGTAAACAAAGAAATCTTTTGTACTTATTAAATTTCTTGGTTGTCCCATGTAAAATGTACTTCTTATTTTTTTCTTTTAATTGTCAGATATTAATGTGCTTAATAAAAGTACTTTGCAAATCCAAAAAATTAAAACAAAACTTTGTGAGATTTGGTTAAACATTAAATTATAAACTTCAGTTAAATAAATTCTATTAAAAAAAAACACAAAAAAAAGAATGATAGTTCATACCTAGGCAATATATCTAAAAACTAACTCCTAAAATTTAATCTCATTACCAGTTTTACCCAGCTGTCAAAAACAATGCATATTATTTTCTTTTAGAATATGAAGGGACCATAAACATACGGATGCACACTAGTTATCTTGAAGAGAAAACTTTTTGCCATTGTTTAAATTTCTAGCTACACTATCCACTTTTTAAAATGAAACACAATTTTTACTTCAGGGAATGACTAACAATGAGGCTACAATTATCACATGTGGTTATGTGGCAGATATATTCTTAAAAATTAACACTAAGCCTTTTATTTCAAAGGGAAACAATAGGGAATATTTTTAGCCATTGATAAATTTTAAGCTTTCAAAGAAAATTAGAATTTTGGAAAACTTGTACATGTCACCATGGATGTGATAGCTTCCCCTACATAAAGGCTTTTCTAATGAGATAAGTGGGGATCTTAACATTTTCTGATATTATGTAATGAAATTTATCAAATTTTGGGATTCTGCCTAATTCTGTGAACATTTTTTTTCCCAAGTGACCAATGTGTGATGTACAAAATCCTGCAGGAGCAAAAGTCCATCCCAAGTGCAAAATACTAACAAATTACAAAAATTACACTGAGAATTTCAAATTCCAAATTTCTAGTAATCTTCAAGAAAATATTACTGTCCAAGTTTTGTATAGTATCAGGAAAGGATATTTAGTTATCTAAAAACACTATTAAATCACTCCTTCATTTTCCAGCTACATATCTGCATAAGCTTAGATTTTCTTCACATTCTTCAATCAAACCAATATGTCGAATTACCGAATGCAGAATTTGATAGAAGAATCCAACTGTCTTCTAGTAAGCCATTATTCTCACTATTTTTGTTTCAGAAAATATAGTTATGTTTCATAATATACACTCTATATATGAATATGTAATGGATTTATTGTTGTGATTTTAAATGAATTCGTATATTAATGTTTTAAATTTTTCAGATTTAATTTCCAATACAGCAATTATTGATAGATATAACCCACATAATTAAAAGTTCATTGGGCTCCATCTGAAGAAGTGTGTGAATTGATAGTTTAGATTATTTTAATTATATTTGGGAATGCATAGGTTGCCACTTCAAATTTTTCTTCACCATGGTATGCATTTTCTTAACTCATAATTAATAGTGACTAATGGAGGTAGCTCTTGATTACTACTAAATTAAACCAACAGAAGATGCTGCAGATTGTAATCTAAGGCATTATAACCAAACTATTCTAATTTGTAGGTTGGAACATTACGACAGCAGGCTTTGGTAGAAGTCATTTTATTTGTCTATATTACTAGAGCAAATGCCAAATAGCAAAAATTAGAACCAAGGGCAATAAGGCATGACTGTAGAGACTTCTAAATATATGTTGTGCATTTTCCTGCTGAAATTTAAGCTTTTATTATTATTATTATTATTATTATTATTAGTTATTTAAAGTAAACAAATCAGATGAAAAGCAATGAAACAGTAATGCATTTTAAACATTTTGCTAAAATATTGAAAAGGATCAGTCTTTGTGTTTTTTATTTGCATTACTACAACATATTCAAAGGAAAACCTTATGTTCCAGAAATGTTTATGTCATAAAAGAGAAGATTAAGGACAAGAATTTTGCAAGGTCATGAAATGGATGACAATTTTTTATATGAAAAATTAACATAACTCTTCTCCTAGCACTAAAAGGCAACAATACAATGTAAATTTCCAATGTGAATAGGGAAATCATGTCAAAACTCAGATTAATAAGCACCCCAGGTCTTTAATACAGGCTGCCATACATGAGCTAGTCAAATACAGTTTCAGCCTTTGGGACCTGCCAACTTACAACTCTCTAAGATGACAGGAAAATAAAATTGCTGGAAGCACATCATACATAAGGCAATTTTAAAAAGTTAATACCTGGATACTTACCTGGCAGGGGAGATACCATGATCACGAAGGTGGTTTTCCCAGGGCGAGGCTTATCCATTGCACTCTGGATGTGCTGACCCCTGCGATTTCCCCAAATGTGGGAAACTCGACTGCATAATTTGTGGTAGTGGGGGACTGCGTTCGCGTTCTTTCCTGAAAAAAAAAAGTTAATACTTGGAAAACACTTATCTATGCAAACTTGTAGTGGAGCACCAAGGCAGTCATTTTTCTAAATTTAGTAAAATTCACAACACACACATACACATGCATTCACACAAACACATATATGCACATATAGGCTTAGGTTAATCCATTCTAACCGATTAGATGGATAGATGATTTGGATTCACTGGACATATGCTCCATTTCTGTTTCACTTTTTCTGCGTAAACTTAACCTAGTAGTAACTTTTTTTGGACTAAATACAAAACTGTCTAACTGTTTGAGCTATCCTACTAGATTAGGGTCACTGAAAGGTACCTAAAAGAATGTTTTTGTGAACCCACTGGAAGTTCTTAATAATAGAGGAGTAATAGATATGTCTTCCTTGGGCATAATTCTCACTAGGAGTACTATATTTATTTGACAGTATTTTAATTTAAAATGTACTTATAGAATGCTTAACCATTATATGCTTGTTATTGTGATATATATTTGATAGAGGAAGGGAAAAGATAATTATATTTTTAACAAGAAGCCTTTTTGAGCATCTACTATATGTCAGGCAATATGTTATGTATCCTCAAAAAAGTCTTTTCAGATGTTAGTCATCCTAATTTTATACATAAATAATGGTGGCTTGGAGATGTTGTATATTTACTTGCTCAACATAAAGCTAGGAAATGAAGACATGTGAAACCCAGGAATTTTAGACTCTAGAGTAATACTATCCACTAGAGCTACTGGTGATGATGGAAATGTTATCTATCTATGTATAATATGGTAGACACTAGCAACACCTGGCTATTAGGCACTTGGAAATGTGGCTAGAACAAATAAGGAATAAATATTTTATTTAATATTAATTTAAATATTAATTGCAACTTGTCACTAGTAGCTACTGATTTGAACAGATCCAGACACTATATTCTTATCCACTACATTGATAATTTTGCATGGGCAAAGTATTGGGCTAGGTACTCTACATGCATTATCTCTTCTATTCATAATGACAGTAACATTAATAATTACTATGATCAACCACTTTTTAATTTTGAGTAAACAAAACTCAGATTAGTTGCCTAGTTTATCAAATGTCATGCAGCAAATAAATGGACAGGCCAGAAAGAGAGTTTTAATCTGACTCAAAAATCATTTCCTTTCTGCTGTACCACTATAACCATAGTCTTTTTCCTCAATGAGCTTACACAATTAAGCAAAAAAAGAAAAAGAGCTTACACTTGTGCAAAAACAATAATCAATTCAGTATGAAACCAAGTACTGAATTGTATGATACACATGAACTACTTATGCGAAATAATGAGTAAGGTTGGCTAGTCTAAGAAAAGATGTATTTTCTAGAGAACATAGAACTCATTATTTGGATAGACAGAAAGAAGGGAGCATTTCCGACATGAGAAAAAAGATGAGCAGAAACACAGAAGTAAACATTTCCCTTCTTGGATAATTTTAGTAGTGAAAAAGCTGACCTGGCTGAAGCGAAGTGTTCATATTCAGGAAAAGAAGATAAAGAGGTTGGACAAATTAGACGGAATATAATTCTGGAGGACCTTGAACGTCATACTGAGGATCACAGGTTTTATCTCCATGGGATAGAGTGAAGAGTAAAAATATCTATTGTAGAATAACAGCTGTGGAAAGAAAAGTCCACTAAAGGTTATCATATTAAGTTTGCAGATTCACAGAGACTTCCAAATCATTGTGTCTATAAAGGTGAGTCCAGTATACCAATAAATCGTGATAACAAATCCAATGGAGTTAGTTCCCAAATAAATAAAAAAATTCTCCATCTAACAGTCTCCACAGCACTACGGGTAAAAGCAATTTGATAATAGAAATTAACTCTATGCATTTGAAGCATTCTCTGTCCCAAGAGTCCAAAGTAAACAAATGTCTGTTTTTCATGAGTAAAAATTGAAATTTCTACAATTGGATGTTGAATATAAAAACAATGCCTGGAAAATAACGTGGCCCCCAAATTTAGCCAAAGTATTCAGACTCAAGAAAGTCAGACTGTAGGGAAGTCCAAAAGGAAAATGTTAAAGGAAGATTGTGACTGCTATTAAAAGACTTAAAGTAGGTGAAGCAAAAGCATCATTGTTTGATATTTGGGAAGTTATTTAGGCACAGGTGGCCAAATGATTCTGATGAGTTAAATTATAGAGCAAAAACCAGAAGTTAGATGATAATTTTCAGCATAATCTACAAAGTGAGAAAACAGAGATATTCTGTCCAATATTTATAAATGATAGAAACATTCTAAAATAGAAATCTTTTTAGACTAAAATATCTCAATATAAATAAAAATAAGGTTAACAATAGTCACGGGGATGTAAAGCACAGCATAGAGAATAAAGTCAATGATGTTGCAACAACTATGTATAGTGCCAGGTGGGTACTAGACTAATCAGTGAGATCACTGCATAAATTATACAGATGTCTAACCACTATGCTATACACTTGAAACTAATATAAAATACTATTGAATGTCAACTGTAATGGAATAAAAATATTTTAAAGGGTAATTCTTGATTTGTTTAAAAGCAAACCACACTTATTAGACTTGCTGATTTGGGATATGCGTAGCCATTAAAAAAATAATTTCTCTGACTCTGGGTGGTAAACACACAACCAGCTATATAGATGATGTATTATAGAATTGTACATTTGAAACCTATGTAACTTTACTAACAATTGTCACCCCAATAAACTTTAATTAAAAAAATCATTTATCTTACCTGAATTTTAATTAAGAAATAGAAAACTGAGCTGCATAATATTCAGTGAAGCTAGTCAAAAATGTCTGCTGGAAGTGCATGATAAATTTGAGTAAGCTGGTGCAATGGGCAGAGGGGAAAATAGAAAGTGCTCATAGGTAAATGAATGTATGCCCACGGGTTATGCACACTATCCAGAAATAATTAAAATTGAGAAGGTGCAGAGAGATAGGCCAGTGTAGAGGAAAGAAGTGCAAAAAGTAATCAAGCATGCGGAAAGAACATTTACAGGTTATAATACATCAAATGGAGGGACTAACTCGTTATACCTTAATGAAGTTTAAAGGATCACAAAGAGTGATTTGATTGATTGATTGATTGATTGATTGATTTTTCTTAAGGAATTGAGGAAACATGGAAGTTTCCTCAACTAATTTAGGAAGGTACAAAAGTTGAGCTGAGGTGGTGGGTGTATCCTAAATATGTAAGAACGCAGGCTAGTAGTTTGTTTAGTAGTTTGTTTAGTAGTCTGTCACATTCTCTACAGTATAGGAAGTAGAAAGAGAAAGGACCAAAGCCGTGTATGTAAGCTTGACAGTTTTCATTTGACACTAAAGTAGGAAAAGGGCAGCATTCACAAGCAGCCAGATCAGAAGCAAAAATATGTGTTGTCTTTGGGAAGACTGAGGTTGTCAAGGAACAATAAGGAAAAAAGAGGGACCCACATGATAAGGTGCATTCTCACAAAGAGTGGTTTTAAACACAAAGGCAAGAAATGAAAAAAAAAATTTTTTTTCAATTTCAGAAGAGGAGAAAACTATAATAGAAAACATTTTGTGGCCTGAATGTCCACATCAAGGTGTACAGGAATAAGACTGATTCAGTTGACTAGGGGAAAATGGAATTTGTTCCTTTTATAATATTAAAAGAAAAAGAGAACAAGGAAAAAAAAGAGGAAAATGAGCTAAGAAAAATCTATCACACACTATGTGATACATAGATGATGTATTACAGAACTGTACACCTGAAACCTATGTAACTTTACTAATAATTGTCACCCCAATAAACTTTAATTAAATAAAAAAGAAAAATCTATCTTGCCTTACTCAAAGAGAAAGAAAATGTTTTAAGGAATACCACACTAACAAAATAAATGAACATAGTATAAATTACACCAAAGTTGGAGCTCCTTGGGAATGGCAAGCAACTCTTTACTGTGCTTAGAGAAGAAATACATACTTCTGTCACATTCTCTATAGTCCTTGTCAATACGGTCTCCTTACCTATATACACAATAGGGACCAACTATTAGACCTTCACATGAAAAGAAAAGTGCAGGCCTCAAGACTTCATGAAATTTTTCATGCATACTTTAACAAAGCTTGAATAAGTAGAACCTCATTATTTGTCCCCAGGGTACCACTGTGAGTTTCTATGATTTAGTATTTTGTTTATGGATTGCCCCAGTGGAATTGCTGGAAACTTCACTAATCTGGTACGTAGATCCATGGTATTTGAAGACAGTAGTTTCACCAAAACACAATTCCCATTACGTGTTTGTATTTTGTCACTCCTACTGTGAGAAAATTTATCACTTCATCTTTGGGAGAAGTCATTACATAAATTCAAATAATCTTTTTCAGGCAGTAATTAACAGATTTCTTAGGTCTGAGATTAATTATACATCACAGCTAAAAGAATATTTGATTGTGGCTGTCTGCCTATACATAGCGATGATAGTGGGATCCTTAATGTTGTTTCAGAAACATTTTTATTTTCAACCTAAACAAAGATCGAACTGCATTAAAACTTCCCTAGGCAACTCCCACTCAGTTGACTCATGAATAGTTCAGTTCACAAGCCTCCCACATGAGGCTCTGTACTGCCCCATATTTCAATCTGTATGTGTTTAATACTCCCCTACTGTTGCCTTCTGCTGTTTAACCTTTTCTCAATTGCTCACATTTCATTAGGTTTTTGCCTCATTGTCAGAAAGTCCAACGCATTACTCTCCTTGCATCAAGCTCCTACATAAATGCATCAGTTTTATGTAGCCATCTTGTTGCCTTTTCTCCTATTTGCCATCTGGACTTGGTTGCATCTACTTATTCAGAAATCTACTGAATCCCTTTTCTGTACCAGATACCATATTAGGCACCAGGAACACAATGGTTAAAAAGGTAAACTAGGAGGATTATATATTCCAATAGGGGGAGAAGAACAAAAAGTAAGTAAATTAATTATCTGGGTATAACACGTACTATGATGGAAATAAAGAAGACAATATGATATAGAGCCATGGAGGATAGTTTAGTAGGGTGGTCTAGGAAGTATTTCCTGAAGGGGTGACTAAAAGGAGAAGGATTTAACTATATGAAACCGTGCGAATTTCCAAAATATACATACTTACTTGTTTCACTTCACCATTCTGAATAAATCTAGATCAAGGAAATGGTTGTTTTATTATTGGATGAACTACCTTGTAGATTATGCATGGATTGTCACTCAGCTGCTTGAACATACAAATCTCAGCATAAAACTTAAAAAAAAACACACTAAGCTACTTCATCCTAATGCTAAGGATGAATACAACACTCCTGTATGTTACTACTAATAAACCCTAAGTTAATTGCTTTCCAGTCCTACCCATGACTCTAATTAGCTCTGGAAATGTTTAAATGAAAAGATTAGATTACATGTTTTATTAGGATTTATTCAGTCTTGAATTCTACAATTTAGATATCCCCTCATGAGCTAATGGTAACTCTTGGGAAATAACACTGGGGAAGCAGGATAAAAAAAAAAAAAAAAAAAAAAAACAATGAAAGGAATAATGAAGGAGGAACAAAGCTAGTGCATACGTGTACATCTTGTTCTCCAGAATATTTATAAATATGCCAAACTTGGGACAATAAAGCATGTCATCCCACCTAATTTAGCTGGTTTATCAAATAAATATTGATATAATATTGTTTCAGACTAGTGCATGTCTTCCTTTTTTATTTTCTTAAACTATACATAGCATAATATTTATCATTTTTACTATTTGTAAGTGTACACTTCAATGACACTAAATATGCTGTGTAACCATTATCACTATCTATACCCAAAACATTTCTTATCATCCCCAACAAAAATTCTGTACCCACTTAACAATAATTCTGCATTTTTCCTTCCTCCATATATTATGCTTTCTGTATCTATTAATTTGCCTATTCTATGTACCTCATATAAGTGCAATCATGTAATATTTACCCTTCTCTGTCAGGATTTTTACACTAAACATGGTGTTTTAAAGGTACATTCATGTTGTATCATATATCAAAATTTCATCCATTTTTATGGGTGAATAATATTCCATTGCATGTATATACCACATTTCTTTATCAATTCATCCATCGATAGACATTGGGTTGTTTCCAACTTTTAGCTATTTTGAATACTGCTGCTATGAACATGGTGTAAAAATACTTGTTCAAGTCCCTGTTTTTAATTATTTTATATATAAACTTTGTATTGGAATTGCTGGGTTATATAGTAGCTCCATTTTTTTTCAATAAAGCAGTTATAAAAATTTTATTTAACATTATTTTTAGACATCTACACATTTATATTTGTTCTTAATAAAGTAACCCATAAAATGTCAATATATGTCTCCTAAGAAACACTAACTTTCTTTGTATATGAAACATAATTTGTTATATTTTATTTTATTTTATTATTTTTTTTACTTAGAAGTTTATCATTTATATCCCTCACACTGTGTGAACCCACATAACCCCATCCACTATCCCTCTGACATCACACAAAGCCATTACATTTCTACTGTCTCTATTCCTAATGCTGTACTCCGCTTCTTGTAAATATGTACATATATATATATATATATATATATATATATATATATATATATATGTATATATATTTATATATATACATATATATATAAAATTATACTTGGTATTCATTATTGTTCAGCTTCAGGTGTACAGTGCAGTGATCAGGCATCTACATCATTCCTGAGGTGGTCTCCCAAATGGGACAAGTGTCCATCGGGTACCCTACAAAATCTCTACAACATTATTGATTACATTCCCCAAATTAATTTTCAAAACCCCGTGGCCATCTTGTGGTGACCGACTATTTTCTAATCCCCTCAACTTCCCCCTTATCCCCACCCCCCCGGCCCATCTAGCAACCCTCAGTTTTTCCTCTATGTCTCCAAAACTGTTTCTGATTAGTTCATTCACTTATTCTTTTCTTTAGATTCCACATATAAGTGAGATCATATGGTATTTGTCTTTCTCTGTCTGGCTTATTTCACTTAACATAATGTTCTCTTTGTCCATCCATGTTGTTGCAAATGGTAAGATTTCTTTCTTCTTTATGGCTGCGTAATACTCCATTGTATAAATGTACCACAGTTTCTTAATCCATTCATCTACTGATGGGCATTTCTGTTGTTACCATGTCTTAGCTATTGTGTATAGTGCTGCAATAAACATAGGAGTGCATAAAGATTTTTGAATTAGAGTTTTGGATTTCTCCGGATAGATACCTAGGAGTGGAATTGCTGGATCATAAGGTAGTTCTATTTTCAGATTTTTGAGATACCTCCATACTGTTTTCCATAGTGGCTGCACCAATCTGCAATCCCACCAACAGTGCACAAGGGTTCCCTTTTCTCCACATCCTCACAAGCACTTGTTTGTTGATTTGTTGATGATAGCCATTTAGATTGCGTTGAAGTGGTATCTCATTTGTGGTTTTTATTTGCATTTCTCTGATGGTTAGTGAGGTGGAGCATTTCTTCATATGTCTGTTTGCCATCTCTATCTCCTTTTTAGAAAAATGTCTATTCATGTCCTCTGACCATTTTTTAATTGGGTTGTTTGTTTTTTTGGAGTTGAGTTCAGTGATTTTTTTATAAATTTGTGATATTAACCCCTTATCGGATATATCATTGGCAAATATCTTTTCCGTTCAGTAGGATCCCTTTTTGTTTTATTGATGGTTTCCTTTTCTGTGAAAAAAACTTTTCAGTTTGATGTAATCCCCCATGTTTATTTTTTCTCTTACTACCCTCGAGGGGATATATCAGTAAAAATCTTACTCAGGGTAATATTTGTGAAGTTTCTTCCTATGTTTTCTTCTAGGAATTTTATTGTTTCAGATCTTACAATTAAGTCTTTAAGCCATTTTGAATTTATTTTTGTATATGGTGTAAGGAGATGGTCCAGCTTCATTTTTTTGCATGTGTCTGTCCAGGTTTCCCAGCACCACTTATTGAATAGACTGTCTTTACCAGACTGTAAATTCTTGCTTCCAATGTTGTAGATTAAATGGCCATATAGGCTTGGATTTATTTCTGGGTTCTCTATTCTTTTCCATTGATCTATGGGTCTGTTTTTATGCCAGTACCATGCTGTTTCGATTACTGTAGCCTTGTAGTATAATTTGATGTCAGGTATCGTTATACCTGCCACTTTGTTCTTATTTCTCAGGACTGCTCAGGCTATCCAGGGTCTTTAATGGTCCCATATACATTTTAGGATTATATGTACTATTACTGTGAAAAACATCGTTGTTTGTTTGACAGGAATTGCGTTGAATATGTATATTGCCTTAGGCAGTGTGCACATTTTAACTATATTAATTCTTCCTATCCATGAACATGGTATGTGTTTCCATCTATTTGTATCTTCTTTCATTTCTTTCTTCAGGGTCTTATAATATTCTGACTAAAGATCTTTTATTTCTTTTTTTTTAATTTATTGGGGTGACAATTATTAGTGAACTCAGAGTCAGTTCTCCTTCCATCACCATATATTTGATCCCCTTTACCCTCATCTCCCACCCCTACCCCCCTTACCTCTGGTAAACACTAAACTATTGTCTGTGTTTATGACTTTTTGTTTCCCATTTGTTTGTCTTGTTCTTTTGTTGTTTTTGGTTTATATACCACATATCAGTGAAATCATATGGTTCTCTGCTTTTTCTGTCTGACTTATTTCGCTTAGCATTATACTCTCAACATCAATCCATGTTGTTACAAATGATCCTATATAATCTTTTCTTACCGCCGAATAGTATTCCATTGTGTATATATACAATAACTTCTTTGTCCATTCATCTATCAAAAGACATTTTGGTTGTTTCCATGTCTTGGCCACCGTAAACAAAGCTGCAATGAACTTTGGAGCACACATGTCTTTATTGATAAATGTTTTCAGATTTTTTGGGTAGATACCCAGGAGAGGGATTGCTGGGTCATATGGTGATTCTATTCGTAATTTATTGAGGAACCTCCACACTGCCTTCCATAACGGCTGCACCAGTCTGCATTCCCACCAACAGTGTATGAGGGTTCCTTTTTCTCCACAGCCTCTCCAACACTTGTTACTATTTGTCTTGTTGATGATAGCCACTCTAACTAGGGTGAGGTGATATCTCATTGTGGTCTTTATTTGCATTTCTCTGATGATTAGTGATGTTGAGCATTTTTTCATTTCTAGTTGCCATTTGTATATCTTCTTTGGAGAAATGTCTCTTCAGGTCCTCTGCCCATTTTTCAATTTCATTGTTCATTTTTTTGTTTTTGAGTTGCATGTGTTCCTTGTATATTTGGATATTAGCCACTTCTCGGAGGTAGTGTTTGCAAAAATCTTCTCCCATTCAATTGGTTGCCTCTTTATTTTGTTGATGATTTATTTTGCTGTGCAGAAGGTTTTAACTTTGATACAGCCCCATTCATTTCTTTTAGCTTTTACTTCCCTTGCCTTTGGAGTCAAATTCACAAAATACTCTTTGAACCCAAGGTCCATACGTTTAGTACCTAAGTTTACTTCTATGAAGTTTATTGTTTCAGGTCTTATGCTTAAATCGCTGATCCATTTTGAATTAATTTTGGTACATGGTGACAGATAGCTGTCCAGTTTCATTATTTTGCACGTGGCTTTCCAAAACTGCCAGCACCATTTATTGAAGAAGCTGTCTTTTCTCCATTCTATGTTTTTTGTTTCTTTGTTGAAAATTGTCTGTCCATATTTATGTGGTTTTATTTCTGAGATTTCAATTCTATTCCGTTGTTCTACGTGTATCTTTTTCTGCTAATACCATGCTGTTTTGATGATTGTTGCCTTGTAGTAAAGCTAAAGTCAGGAAGTGTGATACCTCCAGCACTTTTCTTTTTTCTTAAGATTGTTTTGGCTATTCGGGGTGTTTTGTGGTTCCAAACAAATCTGATGATTTTTTTGTTCTATTTCTTTGAAAAATGCCATTGGGTTTCTGATGGGGATTACATTAAATCTGTATATTGCTTTAGGTAATATGGCCATTTTAAGTATGTTCATTCTTCCAATCCATGAGTACGGAATGTCTCTCGATTTCTTTGTGTCTTCTTCAATTTCTTTCAAAAATGTCTTACAGTTTTCGGCATATTGGACTTTCACATCCTTGGTTAAGTTTATTCCTGGGTATTTTATTATTTTTGCTGCAATTACAAAAGGAATTCTTTTTTTCATTTCATTTTTCTGAGATTTCATTGTTAGTATATAGGAATGCAATGGACTTTTCTACGGTGATTTTGTAGCCGGCAAGTTTACTGTATTTGTTGATTGTTTCCAAGAGCTTTTTGGTGGAGTCTTTAGGGTTTTCTATATATAACATCATGTCATCTGCAAAGAGTGACAATTTAACTTCTTCATTCCTAATATGGATGCCTGATTGCTCTGGCGAGGACTTCCAACACTATGTTGAAAAGCAGAGGTGATAGGAGACAGCCCTGTCGTGTTCCTGAACGTAGAGCAAAGGGCTTCAGTTTTTCTCCATTAAGTATGAGATTAGCTGAGGGTTTGTCATATATGGCCTTTATTATGTTAAGGTATTTTCCTTCTATACTTATTTTATTAAGTGTTTTAATCATAAATGGATGTTGTATCTTGTCAAATGCCTTTTCTGCATCAATTGATACAATCATAAGATTTTTGTCCTTTATTTTGTTTATGTGATGTATCACATTGATGGATTTCCTTATGTTGAACCATCCTTGTGCCCCTGGGATGAACTCCACTTGGTCGTCATGAATAATCTTTTTAATGCATCACTGCATTTGATTTGCTAGAATTTTGTTTAGGATTTTTGCATCCGTATTCATCAGGATAGTGGTCTGTAATTTTTGTGTGTGTGTGTTGTCCTTACCAGGTTTTGGTATCAGGGTAATGATGGCCTCATAAAATGAGTTTGCGAGTCATGTCTCTTCTTCAACTTTGTGGAAGAGTTTGAGCAGAATTGGTATTAGATCCTCTTTGAAGGTTTGGGAGAATTCACTAGTGAAGCCATCTGGTCCAGGACTTTTGCTTTTGGGAAGGTTTTGGATGACTGATTCAATTTCGTACTGGTGATGAGTTTGTTTAGATTTTCCAGTTCTCCATGGTTCAGCCAAGGAAGGCTATATGCTTCTAAGAACTTGTCCGTTTCTTCCAGGTTATTGAATTTGGTGGCATATAGTCCTTCATAGTATTCATGGATAATCCCTTGTATTTCTGTGGCGTATTGTGATAACTTGCCCTTTTTCATTTCTGATTTTATTTATGAGTGTCTTCTCTCTTTTTATCTTAGTGAGCCTAGCCAAGGGTTTCTCAATTTTGTTAATCTTTTCAGAGAACCAGCTCTTCGTCACATTAATTTTTTCTCTTGTCTTTTTGTTCTCTATTTCATTTAGTTGTGCTCTGATTTTTGTTATTTCCTTTCTTCTGCTGACCTTAGGTTTCATTTGTTCTTCTTTTTCTAGTTCTTTAAGGTGTAATGTGAGGTTATTTATTTGGTGTTTTTCTTGTTTCCTGAGATAGGCCTGTAATGATATAAATTTTCCCTCTTAAAATTGCTTTCACTGCATCCGCCAAATTTTAGAAAAATGTATTATCCTTCTCATTTGTTTCTATGTATCTTTTGATCTCTCCTCTAATTTCTTCTTTGACCCAGTCGTTCTTTAAATGTATGTTGTTTAATCACCACGTATTTGTGGTTTTTCCCGCTTTCTTTTTGCAGTTGATATCCAATTTCAAAGCCTTGTGATCAGATAATATACGTGGTATGATTTCAATCTTCTGAAATTTGCTGAGGTTAGTTTTATGTCCCAATACGTGGTCTAACCAGGAGGATGTTCCATGAGCACTAGTGAAAAATGTATAGTCTGATGTTTTAGGATGAAATGCTCCATAAATGTCAATTATATCCATTTCATCTAATGTGTCATTCAGGGATGCTATTTCATTATTTATTTTCTGTTTGGATGATCTATCCATAGCTGTCAGTGATGTATTTAGGACCCCTACTATAATTGTGTTTTGGTCAATTTCTCCCTTTATTTCTGTTAGTTAGTTGCTTGGTATATTTTGGTGCTCCCTGATTTGGGACATAATTATTGATCACTGTTATGTCTTCTTGTTGTTTTGTCCCCTTTATTATTATGAAATTTCCATCTTTGTCTCTTGTTGCCTTTTTCATCGTGAAGTCTGTTTCTTCTGATATCATATGGCTACACCTGATTTTCTCTGGATACCATTTGCTTGGAGTGTCAATTTCCAGCCTTTCACTTTGAGTCTATGCTTGTTCTTGTAGCTGAGATGTGTCTCTTGGAGACAGCATATGGTTGGGTTTAGTTTTTTGATCCAATCTGCTACTCTGTGCCTTTTTATTGGTGAGTTCAGTCCTTTTATATTTAGGGTGATTATTGATATGGGAGGATTTCCTATAATTCTATCTTTAGTTTTCTGGCAAGACTGTGTCTCCATTATTTCTTTGCCACTTTGTTGTTGTCTATTATTTCTGTGTGGTGGTATTCTATGATGTTTCCCTCTGTTTCTTCTTTTATTACAGTATATATTTCAGTTCTGGATTTTTTTTAGTGGCTACCCTTAAGCTTATGTAAAAGAAAGTTTAATATTTAGAGTATTCTATTTTCTTCAACATGCTTACTTTCTCCATTCCCATATTCCGCTTCAGGCGTTTACTCTCCCCCTTTTTATGTTTTTGTTGACACAAATTCTCCCTGTTGATGGTGGTCGAATAGCCTCCTTTAGTATTTCTTTTGTACAGGTCATGTAATACAAATTTCCCTCAGCTTCTGTATGCCTGTAAAGGTCTTTATTCCTCCTTCATATCTTCAGGATATCTTTCCTGGGTATATTACTCTTGGCTTATAGTTTCTCTTTTTCAATAGTTTGAATATTTCATTCCATTCTCTCCTGGCTTATAGAGTTTCTGTTGAGAAATCTGATGATAATCTAATGGGCTTTCCTTGGTAGGTTACTGTCTTCTTTTCCCTGGCTGCCTTAAGGATTCTTACTTTGTTGTTGATTTTAGGCAGGTCCACTACAATGTGCCTTTGGAGAAGGCCTGTTGGTATTGAGGTAAATAGGTTTTCTATTTGCTTCTTGTTTCGGAGATCCAGTTCTTTCCAAAAGTTTGGGACGTTTTCATTGACTATTTGTTTGAATATACTCTCTGTTCCTTTCTTTTTCTTCTCTTCGTTGTATGCCCATTATTCTTATATTGTTCTTTCTGATGTAGTCAGAAAGTTCTTGCAGAGTTCTTTCATTAATTTTAAGTCTCAAGTCTCTTTCTTCCATACGACTCATTTCCAGGTTCCTATCTTGGATATCACTGATTCTTTCCTCCATCTGGTCAATTCTGCTACCTAAGCTGGCTATTTCATTCTTCATTTCTTCTGTTGAGTTCTTAATCTCCTGAAATTTTATTTGGTTCATTTTTGAAATTTCAATCTCTTTGGTAAAATATTTGTGTTGTTTTTTAGTTGTCTTTCTGTGTTCATTAAACTTCTTTTCTGTGTTTTCTTGCGTCTCATTGAGTTTTTTCAGAACTGCAATCTTGAATTCTCTGTCATTTAAATCAAGTATTTCCTATCTTTAAGTTTAGTTTTTGGAGACCTTTCACTTTCTTTCTGAGCTGTCTTGTTGCCTTGGTTATTCATGGCAATTGATGATTTTTTGTTTCTCTTCCTAGACATATACAGCAGTTGGTTCTGCAACAGGTTGATAGGAAGAGATATTTCTTTTGTTTTCAGTGTATGTTGGTAGAATATTTTATTTTCTGTCTGACTGCAGCCTTTTTTTTTTTCTCTCAGACTGTAGTGTTATGTCTTCACTGTACTATTCCAGGTTCTCACAAATTGGGGGATGCCCTAGAAGGCAGGCTTCTCCTCTGTTAACAGTTCACCTGGGTCATAGAGCTCTGCATCCTTGTGGGGATGCGAAGAGCTTTTGAAGTTCCAAATCTCTTCCTGCACCAGATTCAGAGCCTGTGGATTTCAGCAGCTCTGTTTACTCCTGCAGGGATCTGCCCAGATACATGGGGACAGGGACGTAGTGAGTTGTGAGAGGTGGCCCAGAGCAATTGTGGCAACCACCACCCCAGCCAGTCCTGCTTACACAGCTCCCTCCCCTTTGCCAGAACTAGTTGGGCTGTGAATCTGTGTCAGCAGATCACAGTTCTCAGAACTGCAAATATTGTGTTCTTTTGATTTGACACTGCAACCGTTCAGCTTTAGCCTTGGGCATGTGGGCGTGGGGTGAGCTCTGGGAGGGTCGGGACTGTGTGGGAAGGCTCAGTGTCTAAGGCTTCAGTTTTCTGCTCATTTTCTGCTCAGCAATGAGGGCTTAAACCACTGTTTTCAGCCTTCTTCCCTCTGTGTTTGCTCCGAGGTCTCTGCCATTAGCGTTTGGTTCAGCCATATTATATTCTGTCCCCTTAGCCCTGTGGGCCATAGAAGTCTGAGTTCTTGCTCTCTTGCAGCTGCAGTAGTTCTGTAATGCAGGGAGCTTGGAGCACTGAGAGGTCTGTGTCCTGTGCCTGCAAGGCCCGTTTCCAAACGTTGGGCCTCCCTCTTCCCCTGCTTGCACAATTTTCCCACCTTTAGGTGAATTCTTTAGTGAGCTTCTTCATCTTGTCTGTCTGCTGTGCAGGGAGTCCTTTGCGGAGTTATATTTGTTCAATTTGTTGTAAATTCCAGGGGAGATTTCCAGAGGCTCACCTCATGCTGCCATTTTGATGACGTCCTATTTTAGCTTTTAATTTCAGATCTTTGATCCTTTCTGAGTTATTTATTTATTTATTATTTGGTAAGAGGTAAGGATTCGACTTCATTCTTTTGTATTGTATACCCAGTTTCCCCAGCAAAATTTCTTAAAAAGCCTATCCTTCACTCCATTGAATGTTCTTGGCCCCACTTGTTAAAAATAAATTAATTATATATGGGAAGGTTTCTTTCTGGGCTCTTTGCTCTATTTATGAGACCTGTCGGAGGATATGAACACATTTAAAAGAAACTCTATCCTCAAAAATCTCATAATTTTGTTGGAGCGTTAAGATATTTGAATGTAAAAAGTTCAATATAACATCAACAAAGGAACATAGGAAATAGAGCCATAGTAATCTAAGCTGGCGAAGCTTGACAATGATGATAAAGAGTTGGAAGAGACAGCCAAGATCAACTGGGTCTTTACAAATACATAGAGGTTGTCAAGAGCTAAGAAGAATAAATAAGGTTGCTTAGAAAAATGGTAAATAAAAATAAAAAGATTCATTATTTCTTCTTTTTATGAGAAAGAAGGAAATTGTTTGTGTAGTCAATTTTGAGTAAATAGTGGCCTTTTGATAAACTGCCTCTGGATCAATATTGGTGGATGCCAGCCTCAATTCACAGAGAAACCACCGCAACAGGACTCCAGGTCCAGCACAAGGCAGCAGCCAACCACATACAGCTTTGAGGCACCTACCAGGTAACCAAGGGCTGGTAACGGAGAGGTCTGAAATAGCCCTGAGTGAGAAACCCACTCAAGAGACACCAAAATCAATAAGCCAGAGGCCAGCATGAGACCAAACCAGAGAACTACCTGGTTGAATGTACAAGCAGTGCTCTTAAAGGAAATTTTCCACTGGCACAGAAACCCACAGGAGCCAAGCCTCCTCTAAGGGGGTCAAATTCCACACAGCAGCTCATACACTGTGAACAAAGCTAATTCTCCCAGCTAATCAGCCTGAGGGTCAATCCTACCCTCTGACAAGACAATAAACAATTAAAGATCAAATTCAACACCTCTGGAACACATGGGACAGGAGAATAGGGAGATTGCAATCCAAATATAAAGGACACATACTACATAAGACCATCCAGCAACGACTGAGACACATAGGTGATCTACCTAATACATGAATGTAATCCCAGAGTGACAGCAAGAATGAAGAAACAAATAAAAATGTTTCAAATAAAAGCTAAGAAGAAACCTCTAGAAAATCAACTAAATGAAACACAGGCATCCAAACTATCAGAAACAGAGTTTTGAACACTGATTATAAGAATGTTGAAGGAACTTAGAACAAAAAGGAGGATAGAGAAATCATAAAAAACAGCTGGCGAGAACTAAAGAATATAATAACTGAAATGAAGAACACACTCAAAGGATCCACCAGTAGATTAAATGAAGCAGAGGATTAGATCAGCGATTTAGAAGACAAGATAGCAGAAATGACCCAATAAGAACAACAAAAAGAATAAAAAACAATAAAAGTAGTTTAAGGGACCTGTGAGACAAAATCAAGCACAACATCTTAGGAATGCGAGAAGGAGAAGAGAAGGAATAAGGGATTGAGGACATATTTGAAGAAATAATGACAGAAAACTTCCCCACCCTGGTGAAGGAAGTCGACATACAAGCCAAGGAAGTGCAGAGAGTTCCAAACAAGATGAACCCAAACAGGCCCACACTAAGACACAGTATAGTTAAAATAGAAAGTTTAAAGACAGAGAGAATACTAAAAGCAGCAAGAGAAAGACAGTGGGTTACATACAAGGTAACTCCTATTAGACTGTCAGCTGACTTTTCTGCAGAAACTCTGCAGGCCAGAAGGAAGTGGCAGGAAATATTCAAAGTGATGGAAAACAAAGGCCTACAACCAAGATTGATTTACCCAAGAAGGCTATCACTTAAAATTGAAGGAGAGGTAAGGATCTTCTCAGAAAAGAATAAGCTAAAGGAATTCATTACCACAAAACCAGTATTGCAGTAAATGTTAAAAGGGCTTTTCAAAACAGAAGAAAAGGGAAAAAAAATAAGAAAGAAAGACCAGAAATACAAATAACAGAATGGCAATAAATATATACCTATCAATAATCACTTTAAATGTGAAGGGACAAAATACTGCCATCAAAAGACACAGAATGACTGAGTGGATAAGAAAACAGGAACCAAGCATATGCTGTCTACAAGAGACTCATCTCAGATCAAAAGACACACGCAGAATGAAAGTAAAGGAATGGAATAAGATACTTCACACAAATGGAAATGACAAAAAAACCTGGGGTAGCTATACTTATTTCAGACATAATAGACTTTAAAATGACTACAATAAAAGACAAAGAAGGACACTACATAATATTAAAGGGATTGATCCAACAAGAGGACATAACCCTAGAAAATATCTATGAACCCAGAATAGGAACTCCTAAATATAGAAAACAGTTTATGACTGACATAAAGTCAGAGATCACCATTAGCACCATCATAGTAGGGGGCTTCAACTCCTCATTGTCACCAATGCACAGATCCTCTAGACAGAAAATCAACACAGAAACAGTGACCTTAAATGACACTTAAGACCAGTTGGATTTAATTGATATATTTAGAGCATTTCACACCAAAGCAGCAGAATATGGAATATTTTGCAAGACAGACCACATGCTAGGCCAGGAAACAAGTCTCAATAAATTTAAGATGATTGAAATCACTTCAAGCATCTTCTCTGACCAAAGTGCTATGAAACTGGAAATTAAATACAAGAAGAAAACTGGAAAACACACAAACAGATAGAGGCTGAATAACAAACTACTAAATAATAAATGTATCAAATATGAGGTCAAGGAAGAAATCAAAAGATTCTTTGAGACAAACAAACATGAAAACACAGTGACACAAAATCTATGGCATGCAGACAAAGCATTCCTAAGAGGAAAATTCATAGCAATGCTGGACACCTAAAGAAACAAGAAAAATATCAAATCAACAGGCTACTTTAACATCTAAGGAAATTCGAAAAACAACAGGAAACAAAGCCCAAAGTGAGTACAAGGAAAGAAATAATAAATATTAGAGCAGAAATAAATAAAATAGAGACCAAACAAACAAACAAACAAAAAAATACAAATGATCAATCAAAGTAAGAGCTTCCTTTTTGGAAAGATAAACAAAATCGACAAACCCTTAGCCAGATTCACCAAGGAAAAGAGAACGAGGACCCAATATAATAAAATCAGAAATGAAACAGGAGAAGTGACAACAGATACCACAGAAATACAGAAAATTTTAAGAAAATACTACAAGCAACTATATGCCAACAAATTAGACAATCTGGAAGAAATGGATAAATTTCTAGAAGCATACTATCTTCCAGGATTGAACAGACCAATTACTAACAAAGAAATTGAATCAGCAATCAACAAGCTCCCAACAAACAAAAATCCTGGACCAGACGGTGTTGCAGGTGAATTTTACAAAACATCCAAAAAAGAATTAACACCTATTCTCCTCAAACTATTCCAAAAAATCAAGAAGGAGGAAAGGCTGCCAAATACATTTTATGATGCCACTATTACTCTGAACCGAAAACCTGACAAAGACATTACAAAAAAAAAAATAAATTACACAATGATATCCCTAATGAACATAGATGCAAAAATCCTTAACAAAATACTAGCAAACCGGATTCAGGAACACATTAAAAAGATCACACACCATGATCAAGTGTGATTCATTTCTGGTATGCAAGGTTGGCTCCATATCCGAAAATCAATTAATGTGATATAATACATTAACAAAATGAAACATAAAAATCATATGATCGCATCAATAGATGCAGAAAAAGCATTTGACAAAATCCAGCAGCCATTTATAATAAAAACTTTTATCAAAGTGGGAATAGGGGAATTGTATCTCAACATAATAAAGACCATATATGATAAACCCACAGTTAACATCATACGTAATGTGGAAAGGCTAAAACTTTTCCCCTTAAGATCAGGAAGAAGACAAGATTGCCCACTTTAATTTAACATAGTTCTGGAAGTTCTAGCTACATCAATCAGACAAGAAAAAGAAATAAAAGGAATCCGAACTTGAAAAGGAGGAAGTAAAATTGTAATTATATGCAGATGACATGATACTATACATACAGAAACCCCCAAAAAACTATTAGAACTGATGAATGAATTTAGTAAAGTAGCAGGACAAAAAATTAATATTCAGAAATCATTTGCATCTGTATACATCAATAATAAACTATCAGATGGAGAAATCAAAAAATCAATCCCATTTACAATTGCTTCAAAAACAATAAAATACCTAGGAATAAATTTAACCAAAGAAGTAAAAGACCTGTACTGAGAAAATTTTAAGACACTGAAGAGAGAAATTAAAGAAGATACAAATAAATGGAGACACATAACATGCTCATGGATAGGAAGAATGAATATTGTTAAAATGTGCATACTGTCTAAGGCAATACACAAGTTCAACGCAACTCCTATCAAACTACCAAGGATATTTTTCACACAAATAAGACATATAATCCTAAAACTTATATGAAAAGACCCCGAATACCCAAGGCAATTTTGAGAAATAAGAACAAAATGGGAGGTATCAGGCTACCTAACATCAAATCACACTACAAGCCTATAGTAATCAAAACAGCATGGTACTGGCTTAAAAACAGACACATAGATCAATGGGACTGAATTGAGAGACCAGAAATAAATCCATTCATATATGGACATTAATCTATGAAATGGAAACAAAAATACACATTGGGGTAAAGAGAGTCTATTTAGTAAATGGTGTTGGGAAAACTGGAGTGACACATGCAAAAAAATGAAACTGGGCCACCCCCTTAAGCCATATATGAGAACAAATGCAAAATGGATTAAAGACTTAAATGTAAGACCAGAAACAATGAAACTCCTAGAAGAAAATATAGGGAGTAAATATACAGAGATTATCTGAGTAATATTTTTACTGATATATCCCCTCAGGCAAGGGAAATAAAAGAAAAAGTAAACATATGGGCCTTAATCAAACTTAAATGTTTTTTCACAGCAAATGAAACCATCAATAAAACAAAAATGCAGCCTATTGAATGGGACAAGATATTTGCGATGAAACATGTAATAAGGGGTTAATATCCAAAATTTATAAAACACTCATTCAATTCAACACCAAAAAACCAAAACAACCAATTAAAAAAGGGTAGATCTGGGTCATCAAAATGGCAGTGTGACGTGAGAGTCTGTAAATCTCCCCTGGAATTTACAACTAATCGAACAACTATAACTCCACAAAGGACTCCCTGCACAGCAGACAGGCAAGACAAAGAGGCCCACTACTGAATAACCCACCTAAAGGTGGAAGAATCGCATGAGCAGAGGAGGAGGGACGGGAGAAGTGCGGAGACGGAGCTGCGCAGGCTCAGGACGCAGACCTAGCTCAGTGCTCCGAACTCACTGCATCCTGGAACTACAGCAGCTGTGGGAGAGGGAAAAACTTGGACTGCTAACGCTCCGTTTATGACCCACAGGGCTGAAGGAACACCATATAACACGGCTGAACCCAACGCTCATGGCAGAGACCTCAGAGAAAAGACTGAGGAAAGAAGGCTGAAAATGGTGTTTTAAGCCCTCACTGCTGAGCAGAGAACAGAAGACTTAGACACTGAGACTAGCTGCCCCGTCCCTACCCTCCCAGAGCTCACCCTGCCCCCACCTGCCCGGTGCTAAAAGCAGAACAGTAGCAGTGTCAGATCAAAAGAACAGAATATTTGCTGTTATGAGAACTGTGGACCTCAGACACAGATCCGCAGCCCAACTAGCTCCTGCAAAGGGGAGGGAGCTGTGGAAGCAAGACTTGCTGGTGGTGGTTGCCGCAATTGCTCTGGGACACCTCTCACAATTCACCCCGCCCCTGGCCCCACCTATCTGGGCTGAACTCTGCAGGAATAAACAGAACTGAAACACATGGGCTGTGAATGTGGTGCAGGAAGAGCTTTGGAACTTCAAAAGCTCTCCCCATACCCACATGGACAATGCACCCTGTGACCCAGGTGATTAACAGAGGAGAAACATGTCTCCCAGGTAATCCCCCCATTGTGTGAGAAGCTGGAATAGTGCAGAGAAAACATAACACTACCGTGTGAGAGAGAAAAAAAGGCTGCAGTCGCAGAGAAAATAAAACATTCTACCAACAAGTACTGGAAAACAAATAAAAGTCCTCTTCCTATCAACCTGTTGCAGAAGCCACTCCTCTAGAAGTCTAGGAAGAGAAATAATAAATCAGTAATTGCCACAAATAACCAAGGCAACAAGACAGCTCAGAAAGAAAGTGAAAAGTCTCCAGAAAAGGAACTTAAAGATATGGAAATATGAGACTTAAATGACAGAGAATTCAAGATTGCAGTTCTGAAAATACTCAACGAGATGCAGGAAAACAGAAAGGCAGTTTAATGAACGCAGAAACACAATCAAAGAACAACATGAGCATTTTACGAAAGAGATTAAAATTTTAAAAAAGAACCAAATAGAATTTCTAGAGATTAAGAACTCAATAGAAGAAATGAAGAATGAAATAGCCAGCTTAGGTAGTAGAACAGATGGAAGAAAGAATAAGTGACATCGAAAATAGAAACTTGGAAAGAACACGAATGGAAGAAGAAAGAGACTAGAGACGTAAAAGAAATGAAAGAACTCTACAAGAACTTTCTGAATCCATCAGAAAGAGCAATATAAGAATAATGGGCATACCAGAAGGAGAAGAAAGAGAGAAGGGGACAGAAAATATATTCAAACAAATTATTGATGAGAACTTCACAAACTTATGGACAGAACTAGGTCCTCAAATCCAAGAAGGAAATAGAACACCTAATTACCTCAATCCCAACATGCCTTCTCCAAGGCCCATTGTATTGAAGCTGTCTAAAATCAACGACAAAGAAAGAATCCCCAAGAGAGCCAGGGAAAAGAAGATGGTAACCTACAAAGGAAAGCCCATTAGATTATCATCAGATTTTCCAGCAGAAACTCTAGAAGCAAGAAGGGAGTGGAACCAAATATTCAAACTTTAGAAAGAGAGAAATTATGAGCCAAGAATAATATATCCAGTAAAGATATCCTTTAGATATGAAGGAGGAATGAAGACCTTTCCAGACATACAGAAGCTGATGGCATTTTTCAATACATGACCTGCCCTACCAGAAATACTAAAGGAGGCTATTCGACCGCCATCAACAGGGACAATTTCTGGCAACCAAAACATAAAAACACAGAGAGTAAAGGCCTTAACTGGAATATGGGAATGGAGAAAGTAAGCGTGCTGAAGAAAATGGAATACTCTAAATATCAAACTTTCTTTTACTAAAACTTAAGGGTAAGCACTCAAAAAAATCCAGAACTGAAATATATACTGTAATAAAAGAAGAAACAGAGAGAAAAATCATAGAATACGACCACACAGAAATAACAGACAACAACAAAAAGGCAAAGAAACAATGGAGACACATTGTTTCTTAACAGGAAACTAAAGATAGAATGACAGGAAATCCTCACATATCAATAATCACCCTAAATGTAAAAGGGCTGAACTCACCAATAAAAAGGCACAGAGTAGCAGATTGGATCAAAAAACTAAACCAACCATGTGCTGTCTCCAAGAGACACATCTCAGCTACAAGGACAAGCATAGACTCAAGCTGAAAGGGTGAAATTTGACACTCCAAGCAAATGTTACCCAGAGAAAATCAGGTGTAGCCATATTGATATCACATGGAACAGACTTCAGGGTGAAAAAAGTAACAAGAGACAATGATAGACATTTCATAATGGTAAAGGGGATTATACAACAAGAAGACATAACAGTCATCAATGTTTATGCCCCCAATCAGGGAGCACCGAAATATAGTAAGCAACTACTAACAGAACAAAAGGGAGAAATTGACCAAAACACAATTATACTAGGGGACTGAAATACATCATTGACAGCTATGGATAGATCATCCAAACAGAAAATAAATAACAAAATAGCAGCTCTAAATGACACATTAGATGAAATGGATATAATTGACACAAATAGAGCACTTCACCCTAAAACATCAGACTATGCATTCTTTTTTAATGTACATGGAACATTCTCAAGGATAGACCATATATTGGGACATAAAATGAGCCTCAGCAAATTTAAGAAGATTGAAATCATACCAGGCATATTCCCTGATCACAAGGCATTGAAATTGGATATCAACTGCAAAAAAAAAAAAGAAGGAAAAAACACAAATACATGGAGATTAAACAACATACTTTTAAAGAACGACCGTATCAAAGAAGAAATTAGAGGAGAGAACAAAAGATACATAGAAACAAATGACAAAGAAAACACATGCCACAAAAATTTTTCAGATGCAGCGAAAGCAGTTTTAAGAGGGAAATTTATATTATTACAGGCCTATCTCAAGAAACAAGAAAAATGCCAAATAAATAACCTCATGTTTCACCTTAAAAAACTACAAAAAGAACAAATGAAACCCAAGGTCAGAGGAAGAAAGGAAAGAACAACAATCAGAGCAGAACTAAATTAAATAGAGAACAAAAAGACAATAGAAAAAATTAATGTGACAAAGAGCTGGTTTTTGAAAAGATTAACAAAATTGGCAAACCCTGGGCTAGATTGACTAAGAGAAAAAGAGATAAGACACTAATTAACAAAATCAGAAATGTAAAAAGGGAAGTTACCACGGACACCACAGAAATACAAAGGATCATCCAAGAATACTATGAAGGACTATATGCCACCAA
This sequence comes from Rhinolophus ferrumequinum, assembly GCF_004115265.2. Lineage (NCBI taxonomy): Eukaryota > Metazoa > Chordata > Mammalia > Chiroptera > Rhinolophidae > Rhinolophus > Rhinolophus ferrumequinum. Next base: position 71,700,945 of record NC_046284.1, on the reverse strand, counting down.
ATTCAATAACCTAGAAGAAATGGAAAAGTTCTTAGAACCATATAGCCTTCCTAGGCTGAACCATGAAGATCTGGAAAATCTAAACACACTGATCACCAGTAACAAAATTGAATCAGTCATCCAAAACCTTCCCAAAAGCAAAAGTCCTGGACCAGATGGCTTCAATATTATATTCTACCAAACCTTCAAAAAGGATCTAATACCAATCCTGCTCAAACTCTTCCAAAAAATTGAAGAAGAGACAGTACTCCATAACTCATTTTATGAGGCCAGCATTACCCTGATACCAAAACCTGGTAAGGACAACATGCACACACAAAAATTACAGACCACTATCCTGATGAATACGGATGCAAAAATCCTAAACAAAATTCTAGCAAACCGAATACAACAAAGCATTAAAAAGGTTATTCATCACCAAGTGGAGTTCATCCCCTGAGCACTAGGAAAATTCAACATCCGCAAATCCATCAATGTGATACATCACATAAACAAAATAAAGACAAAAAATCATATAATTTTATCAATTGATGCAGAAAAAGCATTTGACAATATAACATCCATTTATGACTAAAACACTTAATAAAATGGATATAGAAGGAAAATACCTCAACATAATAAAGGCCATATATGACAAGCCATCAGCTAATCTCATAAATAATGATGAAAATCTGAAGCCCTTTGCTCTACGTTCAGGAACACAACAGGGTTGTAACCCATCACCTCTGCTTCTCAATATAGTGTTGGAAGTCCTTGCCAGAGCAATCAGGCAAGAGAAAGAAATAAAAGGCATCCACATTGGGAATGAAGAAGTTAAATTGTCACTCTTTGCAGATGACATGATGCTTTATATAGAAAACTGTGACACTCCACCAAAAGGAATTAGAAACAATCAACGAATACAGTAAAGTTCCTAGCTACAAAATCAACATACAAAAGTCCATTGCATTCCTATATACTAACAATGAAATCTCACAAAAAGAAATATAAAAAACAATTCCTTTTGTAATTGCAGCAAAAAGAATAAAATACCTAGGAATAAACTTAACCAAGGATGTGAGAGACGTATATGCTGAAAACTATAAGATATTTTTAAAGAAATTCTAGAAGACACAAAGAAATGGAAAGACATTCCATGCTCATGGATTGGAAGAATCAACATAGGTAAAACGGCCATATTACCCAAAGCAATATACAGATTTAATGCAATCCCCATCAATATCCCAATGGCATTTTTTAAAGAAATAGAACAAAAACTCATCAGATTTGTTTGGAATCACAAAAGACCCGGAATAACCAAAGCAATCTTAATAAAAAAGAACAATACTGGAGGTATCACACTCCCTGACTTTGGCTTGTACTACAGGGCTACAATAATCAAAAAAACATGGTATTGGCAAAAAAACAGACACATAGACCAATGGAACAATATTGAGAACTCAGAAATAAAGCCAAATAAATATGGACAGATAATTTTTGACAAAGAAGCAAAAACCATACAATGGAGAAAAGACAGCCTCTTCAATAAATGATGGTGGGAGAACTGGATAGCTACATTCAAAAGAATAAAACTGGACTGCTATCTGTCACCATGTACCAAAATTAATTCAAAATGGATCAAAGACTTAAGCATAAGACCTGGCACAATAAACTTCATAGAAGAAAACTTAGGTACTAAACTTATGGACCTTGGTTTCAAAGAGCATTTTATGAATTTGACTCCAAAGGCAAGGGAAATAAAAGCTGAAATAAATGAATGGAACTATATGAAAGTTAAAAGCTTTTGCACAGAAAAAAAAAAAAAAACATACAAACAAACATCGACAAAATAAAGAGGCAACCAACTGAATGGGAGAAGATTTTTGCAAACAGTGCCTCCAATAAGGGGCTAATATCTAAAATATACAAGGAACTCATGCAACTCAACAACAAAAAACAAACAACCCAATTGAAAAATGGGCAGAGGACCTGAAGAGACATTTCTCCAAAGAGGACATACAAATGGCAAATAGACATATGAAAAAATGTTCAACATCACTAATCATCAGAGAAATGCAAATAAAAACCACAATGAGATATCACCTCACCCCAGTCAGAATGGCTATCATCAACAATCAACAAGAGAAATAGTAACAAGTATTGGAGAGGCTGTGGAGAAAAAGGAACCCTCATACACTGTTGGTGGGAATGCAGACTGGTGCAGCTGTTATGGAATGCAATGTGGAGGTTCCTCAAAAAATTTCGAATAGAATTACCATATGACCCAGCAATCCCTCTCCTGCGTATCTACCTAAAAAATCTGAAAACATTTATCCATAAAGACATGTTTGCTCCAATGTTCATTGCAGCTTTATTTAGGGTGGTCAAGACATGGAAACAACCAAAATGTCCTTCAATAAATGAACGGATAAAGAAGTTGTGGTATATATACACAATGGAATACTATTCGGTGGTAAGAAAAGATGATATAGGAACATTTGTGACAACATGGATGGATGTTGAGAGTATAATGCTAAGCGAAATAAGTAAGACAGAAAAAGCAGAGAACCATATGATTTCACTGATATGTGGTATATAAACCCAAAACAACAAAAGTACAAGACAAACAAATGAGAAACAAAAACTAATAGACACAGACCAGAGGGTAAAAGGGGAGGGGGGTGGGAGATGAGGGTAAGGGGGATCAAATATATGGTGATGGAAGAAGAACTGACTCTGGGTGGTGAACACACAATGGGATTTATAGATGATGCAATACAGAATTGTACAGCTGAAATCCATGTAATTTTACTAAGAATTGTCACCCCAATAAATAAAAAAAAATGTGCAGAGGACATAAGGAGACATTTCTATGAAGAGGATATACAGATGGCCAACAGACATATGAAAAAGTGCTCAACTTCACTAGTTATTAGAGAAATGCAAATGAAAACCACAATGAGATACCACCTCACTCCTATCAGAATGGCTATCATCAATAAACCAATAAACAACAAGTGCTGGCAAGGCTCTGAAAAAAAGGACCCTGGTGTACTGTTGGTGGGATTGCAGATTGTTGTAGCCACTATGGAAAACAGTATGGAGATATCTCAAAAATCTGAAAATGGAACTACCTCATGATCCAGAAATTCCACTCTTATGTATCTATCCAGAGAAATCCAAGATGCTAGTTAGAAAAAATATATGCAACCCTATGTTTATTGCAGCGTTACTTACAATAATCAATACTTGGAAAAACATGAAATGCCCATTGGTTGATGACTGGATTAAGAAACTGTGGTACATTTATACAATGGAGTATTACTCAGCCATAAAGAAGAATGAAATCTTACCATTTGCAACGATATAGACTGACCTAGAGAATATTATGCTAGGTGAAATAAGTCAGTCAGAGAAAGACAAATACCATATGATCTCATTTATATGAGGAATCTAAAGAACTGAATAAATGAGCGAAGTAAACAAAAATAGTCTCAGTGATATAGAGGAAAGACTGATGGTTCCTAGATGGAAGGTACTAGGGATGAGGGAAAAGGGGACGGGATTAGACAGCATAAATTGGTAACTACAATATTGCCAAGGGGAAATGAAAGACAGTTTGGGTAATATAATCAATAATGTTGCAAAGATTTTGTAGGGTGTCAGATGGGCCCATGTTTTATTAATCAGACCACTTCATGGACGGTGTTGATGCCTGACCATTGCACTGTACACCTGAAGTTGAAGCTGAATAATATTATATGTCGACTATAATTTTTTATGTATATATGTATATATAGTGATGGGATATGGCATACAGCATAGGGAATATAGTCAATGGAATTATAATAGATATATATGATGCCAGATGGGCAATAGATTGTGGGAGAGGGTTTATTACTTTGTGAGTGGTGAAATATCTAACTATTCCATTGTTTTGTACACCTGAAACTAATTAAAAAAAAAATACATAGTACGTCTTATTTCAGTCAAAATATATAAAGGGTTAAAAAAACCTCATGCTTCTGGTCCAATTTGTTTGCATAGAAATACTTTCAAGGCCTCCATTGGCAATTACAAGATGCCTACTTCCTGTTGGTGAAAGTGTTACTAAGTTTCTTACAGTTTTCCCATGTAGCCACTAGAGGGGGAAAGACTTTTCTGAATCTTGGTCCTTTGGTTTATTCTTGGGAGGGTCGGTTTATTATAGTAGTGAGGGAGAAAATGTGAATAGTTTCAACTGTTTGAAATAAATAAATCACATGTATAGATAAAACAAAGTTTACTTTTTAATGTACATATATATTATTTTTTCAATTTCAGTTGACATACAATATTTTGTTACTTTCAGTTGTACAACATAGTGATTAGACATTTATCTAAGTTAAGAAGTGAAAACCCTGATAAATCTAGTATCCATCTTGCACCATACATAGTTACTACCATACTATTGACTATATTCCCTATGTTGGACTTTACAACCCCATGACTATTTTGTAACTACCAATGTGTACTTCTTAATCCTTCACCTTTTTCACCCATCTTTCCAAACCGTTCCCATCTGAAAACCATCAAAGTGTTCTCTACACCCACAAAGTCTGACAATTATGTTCACAAACTCATTCTAGTAAAAGTGCTACATATCTCATTGCTGAATATCGTTATGGGCACATTTGAAGTACTCCCCTTGGGACGCTATGCACCAATGCCACTGCCTAGTCCACCCTTCAAAGCAATCTTGGAACTTTTTTTCTGGAATTGCCATCAGAGCTGTCATTGTATTACACTTGATGTCCTGAATATCATCAAAATGTCTTCCTTTCAATATTTCCTTTACCTTCGGCTAAAGAAAGAAGTCATTGGTAGTCAGATCAGGTGAGTAGGGTTGGTGTTCCAATACATTTATTTGTTCACTGGCTAAAATGTCCCTCACAGACAGTGCCGTGTGAGCTGGTGCGTTGTTGTGATGTATGAGCCATGAATTGTTGGCAAAAAGCTCAGGTCGTTTTTGTCTAACTTTGTCATTCAGCATGTTCAACACTTCCAAATAGTAAACTTGGTTAATTGTTTGCACAGTTGGTACAACTTCATGACAATTAATTCCTCTGATATAAAAAAAAAATGATTAGCAACATAATTTTGACTCTTGATTTGGACTGAGAGAATTTTTTTGGTAATGGAGAATTGGCTGACTTCCATTGTGCACTTTGATGGTTTGTTTCAGGATTGTATTGGCACATCTATGTTTCACCACCAGTGATAACATGACCCAAAACATCATCTTTCCTGTCCAAAATGTCTTGGCAAACTTTGCAGTGAGCAGCATTGGGACTTTTTTGCACACACCTTTCTCATGCCAAGATTTTCAGTTAAGATTTTCCTAACTATTTCTCTATTGATGTTTACCTGATCTGCTATGCTTCTCACAGTCAGCTGACAATTTTGGCACACAATTCAATGAATTTTTGCACTGTTTTTGTCATTTCTGCTCAGTAATGGAAGCCCTGACCTCTCTTCATCACTGATGTGTTCTCTCCTCTCAGAAAAACATTTAATCCATTTGTAAACTACTGTTTTCTTCATATCATTATCCCTATAAACTGGACTAACATGCCTCTCATTTCATTTCCACTCTTGCCAAGTTTAACAAGAAATTTAATGTTTGTTTTTTGCTCTAATTCAAGCTCAGACATTCTCATGACCGCACACAAAAATATGCAGCAACAATAATGAATGCCACTGCCACGTTTTGACACAAACACAGCTGTGAGACACTGATATACCAGGGTTATGAAACCTTACCAAGCTGTTTATACAGTGTTGCCAATGTAAGCGCATAGTGGCAAGTTCTGGAACTTAATTGTCAGACCACGTATAAATCTGTTTGTGTTTTGTTTGCTCATTTATTTTGTTCTTTAGATTCCACATATAAGTGAAATCATATGGCATTTGTCTTTCTCTCTCTGATTCACTCAACTCAGCACAATTCCCTCTACGTCCATCCATGTTACTGCAGATTGAAAGATTTCATACTTTTTATGGCTGAGTAATATTTCTGTTGTACATGTGTAATACCTGTTCTTTATCCATTCATCCATTGATGATATCCAGGCTGCCTCCCTATCTGGGCTATTGTAAATAATGCTGCAGTGAATGTATAAATTCACATGTCTCTTCAAAGTAGAGTTTTGGGTTTCTTTGGATAAATACTCAGAAGTGGGTTTACTGGGTCCATTTTTGTTTCTTGTTTCCTTCATTTTTGTTTCCTTTATTTTAAAGTCTATATTGTCTGGTATCAGTATTGCTACCCCAGCTTTTTGTTTTGTTCCCATTTTCATGAAATATATTTTTTCATCCCTTTACTTTCAGTCTGTGTGTTTCTTTCAATCTGCAGTGAGTCTTTTGTTGGTTGCATATGTAAGAGTCATTTTCTTATCCATTCAGCCACCCTATGTCTTATGATTGGAGTATTTATCCATTTACATTTAAAGTAATTATTGTTAGATATGTATTTATTGCCATTCTATTATTCATATTTTTATTTTTTTTCCTTCTTCTTCTGAAAAAAGTCCCTTTGATATTTCTTATAATACTGGTTTTGTTGTAATAAACTCCTTTCAATTTTTCTTGTCTGGGAAACTCTTTACCTACCCTTTGACTCTAAATGACAGCTTTGCTGGACAGTTTAATCTTGGTTGTAGGTCTTTGCTTTTCATCACTTTGAATATTTCATGCCAATCCCTTCTGGCCTGCAAAGTTTCTGCTGAGAAATCAGCTGATCGTCTTATGGAAACTTCCTTGAATATTACTAACTGCTTTTCTTTTGTTACTTTTAAGAGTCTCTCTTTTTCTTTAAACTTTTCAATTTTCATATCACGTATCTTGATATGGTCCTCTTTGGGTTCATATTGTTTGGGACTCTGCAATTCCTGGGCTTCTACTTCTATTTCCTTTCCTAGGGTTAGGAGAGTTTTCTCTCATTATTTCTCCAAATAGATTTTTAATTCTTGCTCTTTTTCTTCTCCTTCTGGTACCCATATAATGGAAATGTTTTTGTGCTTTATGTTTTGTTTAAGGAGCCCTCATTTTGGGGGTTCTTTTTTTTCCTTTCATTTATTCTGATTGGGTGTTTTCTGCTACCTTATCTTCCACATCACTGATTTGATCTTCTGTTTCACATAATCAACTGTTGATTCCTTCTAATGTATTCTTTAGTTCTATTATTGTATTCTTCAATTCTGACTGTGTGTGTTTTTTTTTTAACGTTTCCTCTTTGTTTATTGATGTTCTCCCTTCTATCATTAAGCATCCTTATAACCAATGTTTTGAACTCTGCATCTGGTAGATTGCCTCTCTCCATTTTGTTTAGTTCTTTTTCTGGAGCTTTGTTCTGTTCTTTCATTTAGGACATATTTCTTTATCTAGGACATATTTCTTTATCTCCTCATTTTGGCTTCCCTCCTGTGTTTATTTCTATGTATTAGGTAGAATTGCTATATCTCCCAGTCTTGGTAGAGTGGTCTTATGTAGTAGGTGTTCTGTGGGGTCCAGGGACATAGCATCCCTAGTCACCTGAGCTGTGTGCTTCAGGTGTATCCCTTATGTGGGTTGTGTGTACCTTCCTGTTGTAATTGAGCCTTGATTGCCATTGGCATATCAATGGGAGCGATTGACTATACAGCTGATTTGTTGTGAGGACTGCAGTGGAGGAGTGGTGCAGGGACTGACCCTACAGAACAGTATTCACTTTAGCGGGGCTCTGATGCCTGTCAAGTCTGCCCGTTGGGTGTGTCATTTTTTGAGGTGTTTCATGGTGCTCTGCTGTGGACTGAAGCTGGCCACCAGGTGTGTTGGTTCTCGGGTCTCTTGGGAGAGGCTCTGGTGCAGTCCAAGATAAGCTGCTCCCTATGCCCAGCCCAGAGCCACTGGTATGGAGTATAATGTGATCTACAGATGGTTTCCACTTGTGCTGTGCTTGAGAGAGGCCAAGCTGAGAACTGAGGCTGGTTTCCACTAATGCTTGGTTTGGGACTGCTAGCAAGAGGTACAGGGCAGGATGAGGCCAGGTGCTGTAATTTTGATGTTGTGAGGGAGAAGGTGAGACCAGCATTCACCTACTTTTAGTTCTAGTCACCATCTTGACTGGAATTAAAACAAAATTTCTTAATATCAAATTTTGAAACAAAAAACTATTAATCAAAGGATATGTTTCTTCTTTAACCTGCAAATTTGAACAGAGCCAGTTTTTAACAATGTCATTGTTGATGTAAGGTCTTGCCACAAATATACTCAATTATAATTATTCCCACATTGTCTGATCATGGAACTTTAATAGAAAGTAAATGCAGTAAGTTTTACCAACATATAAACATTGGGTGATTTCTAGGAGTTCAAATTTATTTTGAGAGAAATCAATTATAAAATACCCTTTCTTAATTCTCTGATACTGCAATTTAGATATAGTTGGCATATTAAATTGTAGCATAAACTGAAATATCACAACAACCAGTAAAATCATCTGGAAATGTTTAGCAATGTTTCCTACTTTCAGTCTCAACTATTTCAATGAGACATTTATAATGTATGTTAATCTTGTAAAAAAGAGAATCGCCATGTTCTCTTTGCCTTAAAACATTAGTTAAAGGGTGAAGGGATGGGTTAAAATACTTTCAAACAAACTAGCCATATTTCTAGATTTTTTTCTTACCAAAAGGGAGCAAAAGACTATTATACTTTTAGATTTACTTTTATTTTCAAGGAATAATAATAATTGGATATCAGAGATGGCAGTGAATTGATTGATTATATAAATACCTCATATATAAAGCATATTTTTCTCCTTTGAGTGATAATTACAAAGATGCTATCACTTTTTTAAAAAGAGCCAAAAAAAATAGACCAATATCTGAAAAATCTAATGAGTTTCGTGTTAATATCTATTAAAGTTCAGTCATATTCCCACAGGAATTTTCCTTCTAGTGAGTTTGTACATTTGCTGGAAATGACAGATGTGAAATATCCTTGCACCTCTAATGTGGGCAATATAGATCCACAGCTGCCAAAGTGTCAAGTCTCAGGCATAGAAGTCTTTTTCTCTGCTTCTTGCCTATACATTCATTGTCTAACTGGCAATGAGCCAGAAATAAGAGTTTATCATTATTAAAGCCAATGGTTCTGTTTACAACCATACATGATGCAAGGTTTTGAGTCTCCCCAACCCAAGACTTGGAAAAAATATATAGAAGTCTTTTTCTCTGCAGAACATGGCAAGAGTTAGAATTATAGTATTTGAAGTAAGTCCAAAATGAGAGTCCACATCATACAAATAATTTTTATGACCAAAAAAAAGGGGAATTAAATCTTCATTAATCAGACAAAGAGGCTCCTTTTTCCTGAAAAGCCTCAATTTTACTTGCAAGAAAAGAGCATTTAAAGGGCTGTGGCCTGGCCCATCTTTCTCACATTTCAGACCCACAATAGTAGCCTCTAAGCCTTGCCTTACTGGAACCAGCAACCACAGAGAGTACTGGGTGTGTTCAAATTGCCATATATAGCCTGGGTCATTTATATGTATTTTGTTTCTGCCAATTTCTTTCAAAGAGAGCATGGCCAGTTGCCTTTTGCCAAAATAACTGAGCACAATGTTTTCTCTGCCTATCACATGATGGGGTAACACAAAAACATTTTTCATTCTTTTTTTGGTGTTTCCTTCTAAGGTAAATAAAGAAAAATAAAGAAATGAAATGGAGAGTGGCTGTGTCCTTTAAGTGAAGAAGCCAAGTAACTTGAGCTCCTGATTTCATACCAGATGCCACAACTAACTTTTCTACTTAAGATTGCCCCTAGCTCCCTGCCCAACAGACATAGAGAAGTGAGGTGTCAAGTCAGAGACATGTGTTCATACTTAGTCTTATTATTTGGTTCACCCGAGACTGGTCTGAAAGTCTGCATCCAGGAGTAGAACCATGAAGACACTAAAAAACAGTCCCGATGTTATGTACTGAATATTGGCATCCCCCTAAAATTCACATGTTGAAAATTTAACTCCCAATGTAATGGTATTAAATGGTGAGATATTTGGGAAGTGATTTTTGTCATGAAGGTGGGCCCCTCATGAATAAAATCAGTGCCTTTGTGAAAGACCTCATGAGAGCTGTCCCACCCTTTCTGCCATAAGAAGACACAGCAAGAAAGGGGCTGACTATGAATCAGGACAAGGGCACTCACCAGACACTGTATCTGCTAGCACTTTGATATTGGACTTATCAGCCTCCAGAACTGTGAGAAATATTTTTTTTTTTTTTTGCTTAAACTATTCAGTCTATAGCATTTTTATTTTTTTTTGTTTATTAAATTTATTGGGGTGAGAATGGTTTGTAATATAGGTTTAAGTGTACAATTCTACAATATGTCATCTATATATTGCATTGAGTGTTCACAACCCAGAGTCAGTTTTCCTTCCATCACTATATATTTGATCCCCTTTCCCCTCTTCTACTAGTCTTACAAGAAAATAAAAGGATTTTTCCTATTTTATAGAGTTACATTTAAAGACTTATATTGAGTGTTTCCATTTTCTGCTCTCTGGTATTAATTTTATTTGGGATAAAAATGGACAATATGTAGTGTGTTGTTTTTTTTTTTTTTTTTTTTTTTTTTTTTTTTTTTTTTTTTTTTTTTTTTTAATTTCCGTTCGGAAAAAAAATCAACCCTATGTAGGGGATCAGTAAAATAAATAATCTCTAGTATGGCCATCTCTGATATGATATACAACTGCATTTTGAGGCTAGAGAGGCTTTCTGATTCTCCTTTATTCACACCTTGTATGTAGCTGCTTATATGAAACTGGCTCTGGCTAGAAGCCTTGCAAAATAAAAGTTATTTTTCAAATAGAGCCTACAGCAGTCGGGAAGCTCAGAAAAGAAGATGAGTTTTTTATGCTCTTCTCTTTCAGTCTCCCAAAAGAAAGCAGCATCTATATCATTGGAGTCACAGCCTTGGGAAAGATGGTATGGTGTTTTTATTACAGTAGCCTGAAGGGAACAAGGCACAAAGTAAAAGACATGAAGAGGTTTTAGAAGGCTATAGGTAGAACAGCAGCAGAGACCACAGGTCCAGTGACAGCTTTTACCTATGTGTGTTGGGGTAAGGGATGAGCAGGACACACTTTGCTCCTCAAATTCAGAAACCACCAGAAAATAGGTGGCTATTGTATTGCAGCACTAATTGTTCATTGCTTGAACTTGGTTCTGTCCTCATTTTATTCTTTTCCATCTTCTTTCCAAAGACTCTGACCCCAGTGAGACAGATGCTCCTTTCTTTTGGGAGGTTGAAAGAGGGGAGCATAGGAAACTTGTTTTCTATTTTGAGCTTTACTACTGCTATAGGTTCTACTTGAAAAAAAGGATTTTATTGTCCAAGGCTTCTAGCCAGGGCTAGTCTCATATAAGCAGCTACATACAAGGTCTGAATAAAGAATAATCAGAAATACTCTCTAACCTCAAAATGCACTCACATATTGTATCAGAGATGGATGGCCATAATAGAGATTATTTATTGCACTGATCCACTATATAACATTGTGTTTTTTTGTTTTTTTCTAAAGAGAAAATTTGAGAGAAAAAAAACAACAACCAAAACTACATACTTACTTTTTATGCCAAATAAAATTAACACCAAAGAGCAGAAAAAGGAAGCAGTTAATATCAATTGTTAAACATAACTCTGTAAAAGATGAAAATCCCTTTTATTCCCTTATAAGACAAGTAATAATTTAGTCACAAATTAGCACTGGTCCATGTGAAAACATACCTCCCATTTTTATCCCTCATATGGTATATGTGTGCTTGGTGTAGACATACATATGTACATATGCAATGTCTGATAATTAAGTTCAGGAACTTGTTGTAATAATGTTGGTAACCTTTCTTAATATAAGAGGGATTATTCATTATGAATTTGTACCAACTGGACAGTTAACAAATTTTATTAATTGGAAGTGTTGAAAAGGCTGCATGTAAAAGTTAGACAAGATGATGTCATAGAAATGGCAGTATGAGGAGAGCCACTTGAAATATCCCCTGGAATTTACAACAAATTGAACAGCCATAATTCCACGAAAGACTCCCTATGCAGCATACAGGCAAGACTGAGATACACAATATAAATCATCTAAAGGTGGGCAAATTGGGCAAGAGGGGGAGGAGGGAAAAGGGAAGTGCAGAGACGCAGGCCACATGGACTGCAGGACACAAACCTGAGCTCAGAGCTCTGAGATCCCTACATTCTGGAGCTACAACAGTTGTGGGAGAGGGAAGCATTTGGACTGTTAACATTCCCTTTATGGCCCACAGTTCCGCCTGAGGGATCAGTATATAACATGACTGAACCCACTGCTCATGGCAAAGACCTCAGAGCAAAGACAGAGGGAAGAGAGAAAATGGCAGCTGAAGCCCTCACTGCCAAGTGGAGGACAGAAAGCATAGGCACAGAACCCAGCCAACCCCTTCCCATCCTCCCAGAGCTTGCCCCACCCCTACATGCCCACTATTAGAAGCAGAACGGTAGCAGTGTCAGATCAAAAGAACAAAATATTTGCAGTTCTGACAACTGCAGCATGCAGCCATAGATTCGCAACCCAAAGAGTTCTGGCTAAGGGGAGGGAGCTTTGGGTGTAGGATTGGCTGTGCTGGTGGTTGCCACCATGGCTCAGAGCCACTTCTCACAATCCACCCCAACCCTGCCCCCAGTTACCTGGGCAGCTCCCTGCAGGGGTAAACAGAGGAGCTGAACACACACAGGCCTTGAAACTGGTGCAAGAAGAGCTCCAAAACTTCAGAAGCTCTCTACATCCCCCCACGCAGGGAGTGCCCTGAGACCCAGAAGACCTGTTCACAGAGGAGAAGCCCATCTTCCAGAGAATCCCGCCATTGTGTGAGAAGCCAGAACAGTGCAGAGAAAGTTAACACTACTGCGTGAGACTGAACAAAAGGCTGCAGTTGGACAGAAAATAAACCATTCTAACCAAACCTATTGGAAAGCAAAAGAAGGACTATTTCTTAACAATTTGTTGCAGAACCAAATCTTGTGGATGCCTAGGAAGAGAAATTGCAAGGAATTGCAAGGAATAACCAAGGTAACAAGGCAGCTCAGAAAGAAAATGAAAAGTCTCCAGAAAATGAACCTGAATACATGGAAATATGTGCCTTAGATGGCAGAGAATTCAAGATTGCAGTTGTGTAAAAATTCAATGAGATGCAGGGAACCACAGACAGGCAGTTTAATGAATTCAGAAACACAATCAAAGAACAAAACGAATAATTTACCAAAGAGACTGAAATTTTGAAAAAGAACAAAACAGAATTTCTGGAGATTAAGAACTCAATTTAAAAAATACAGAATGAAATAGCCAGTCTAGGTAACACAGCTGACCAGATGGAGGAAAGAATCAGTGACATCAAAGATAGAACTCTGGAAATGACACAAATGGAAGAAGAGAGAGGCTTGAGAGCTAAAAGAAGTGAAAAAAACACTCCACAAGAACTTTCTGACTCCATCAGAAAGAGCACTATAAGAATAATGGGCATACCAGAAGGAGAAGAAAGGGAGATGGAAACAGAGTATATTCAAACAAATCATTTTTTGAGCAGAAAGTTTACAAGCCAGAAGGGAGTGGAATAAAATATTTAATCTATTGAAAGAGAGAAATTATGAGCCAAGAATAATATATCCAGCAAAGATATCTTTTACATAGGAAAGAGAACAAAGACCTTTCCAGACATACAGAAGCTGAGGCAATTTTTTATTACAAGACCTACAATACAAGAAATAGTGAAGGAGGCTATATGACCTGAAAAAAAAAAAAAAGGCAAAAGAATACAAAACTATGAGTAGTATTACAAGCAGACAGAAAAAAGAAGGAAGTGGCAACACCAAATAGGACAATAAATACTTAAACATTACATACAAGGTAAGGAAGGAAAAAAAAAAAAACACTTAAAAAACAAAGAGGAAAAACACAACTTGCTATGGCAGAGAAGAAACCAACTCACAGCACAAATAGGGATAATTCATGAAAACAAAAACATAAAAAGGGAGAGAGTAAATCTCTGAACTGGCCTAAGGGAATGGAGAAACTAAACATGCTTAAGGAAATGGAATACTCAAAACTTTCTTTTACATAAAGATAATGGTAACAGCTCAAAAAAAAAAAATCCAGAACAGAAATATATGCATAAAAAAGAAAAGAAACAGAGGAAAACTCACACAATACCACCACACTGAAATAATAACAAAAAGGAAAACGAACAATGCAGACACAGTCCTACCACAAAACCAAAGATAGAATGAGAGGAAATCTTCATATATCAATAATCACTTTAAATATAAATCGACTCAACTCACCAATTAAAACAGCACAGAGTAGCAGATTGGATCAAAATTTATATATAGGAATGAATTTAACTAAGGATGTAAAATATATATACACTGAAAACTATAAGACATTTTTAAATGAAATTGAAGAAGACACAAGTTGTGGAAAGATATTCTGTATTCATGGATTAGAAGATTCAACATAGTTAAAATGGCCATATTACCCAAAGTAATATACAGGTCAAACGCAGTCCCCATCAAAATGCCAATGGCATTTTTTTTTAATTTATTGTTACTAAAATTAAATAGATTTCAGGTGTACAATTCTGTATTACATCATCTATAAATCCCATTGTGTGTTCACCACCCGAAGTCAGTTCTCCTTCCATCACCATATATTTGATCCGCCTCACCCTCATCTCCCACCCCACACCCCCCTTAACCTCTGGTAACCACTAAACTATTGTCTGTGTCTATGAGATTTTGTTTCTCATTTGTTTGTCTTACTCTTTTGTTGTTTTTGGTTTATATACCACACATCAGTGAAATCATATGGTTCCCTGCTTTTCCTGTCTGACTTATTTCGCTTAGCATCATACTACCAAGATCCATCCATGTTGTCACAAAAGTTCCCGTATCATCTTTTCTTACCCCCGAATAGTATTCCATTGTGAATATATACTGCAACTTCTTTATCCATTCATCTATTGAATGACATTTTGGTCGTTTCCATGTCATGGCCACCGTAAACAAAGCTGTAATGAACATTAGAGCACACGTGTCTTTATGGATAACTGTTTTCAGATTTTTTGGGTAGATACCCAGGAGAGGGATTGCTGGGTCATATGGTAATTCTATTCATATTTTTTTGAGGAACCTCTACACTGCCTTCCATAACAGCTGCACCAGTCTGCATTCCCACCAACAGTGTATGAGGGTT
The DNA here is from genome assembly GCF_004115265.2 of Rhinolophus ferrumequinum. Taxonomy (NCBI): domain Eukaryota; kingdom Metazoa; phylum Chordata; class Mammalia; order Chiroptera; family Rhinolophidae; genus Rhinolophus; species Rhinolophus ferrumequinum. The sequence continues at coordinate 71,685,653 of NC_046284.1, read as the reverse complement.
CCTTTACCTCCACAGCATCTCCAACACTTGTTACTATTTGTCTTGTTGATGATAGCCATTCTGACTGGGATGAGGTGATATCTCATTGTGGTTTTTATTTGCATTTTTCTGATGGTTAGTGATTTTGAACATCTTTTCATATGTCTATTTGCCATTTATATGTCCTCTTTGGAGAAATGTCTCTTCAGATCCTCAGCCCATTTTTCAATTGGGTTGTTTGTTTTTTTGTTGTTGAGTTGCGTGAGTTCCTTGTATACTTTGGATATTAGCCCAGTATCGGAGGCACTGTTTGCAAAAACCTTCTCCCATTGAGTTGGTTGCCTCTTTATTTTCTCGATGGTTTCTTTTGCTGTGCAGAAGCTTTTAACTTTCATATAGTCCCATTCGTTTATTTTAGCTTTTACTTTCATTACCTTTGGAGTCAAATTCATAAAATGCTCTTTGAACCCAAGGTCCATAAGTTTAGTACCTATGTTTTCTTCTATGCAGTTTGTTGTGTCAGTTTATTTCTTCTATGCAGTTTATTGTGTGCAGTTTATACTTAAGTCTTTGATCCATTTTGAATTAATTTTGGTACACGGAGATAGATAGCGGTCCAGTTTCATTCTTTTACACATGGCTATCCAATTCTCCCAGCACCATTTATTGAAGAGGCTGTCTTTCCTCCATTGTATGTTTTTAGCGTCTTTTTCAAAAATTATCTGTCCATATTTATGTGGTTTTACTTCTGGGTTCTCAATTCTATTCCATTGGTCTATGTATCTGTTTTTCTGCCAATACCATGCTGTTTTCATTATTGTAGCCCTGTAGTACAAGCTAAAGTCAGGGAGTGTGATACCTCCAGTGTTGTTCTTTTTTCTTAAGATTGCTTTGACTATTCAGGGTCTTTTGTGGTTCCAAACAAACCTGATGATTTTTTGTTCTATTTCTTTAAAAAATGCCGTTGGGATTTTGATGGGGATTGCATTAAATCTGTACATTGCTTTGGGTAATATAGCCATTTTAACTATGTTGATTCCTCCAATCCATGAGCACGGAATGTCTTTCCATTTCTTTGTGTCTTCTTCAATTTCTTTTCAAAAAGTCTTATAGTTTTCAGTGTATAGGTCCTTCACATCCTTGGTTAAGTTTATTCCTAGGTATTTTATTCTTTTTGCTGTAATTGCAAATAGAATTGCTTTTTTTATATTTTTTGTGAGATTTCATTGTTAGTATATAGGAATGCAATGGACTTTTGTACATTGATTTTGTAGCCGGCAACTTTACTGTATTCGTTGATTGTTTCTAATAGCTGTTTGATGGAGTCTTTAGGGTTTTCTATATATAGCATCATGTCATCTGCAAAGAGTGACAATTCAACTTCTTCATTCCCAATTTAGATGCCTTTTATTTCTTTCTCTTGCCTGATTGCTCTGGCAAGATCTTCCAACACTATGTTGAAAAGCAGAAGTGGTAGGGAACAGCCCTCTTGTGTTCCTGAACGCAGAGCAAAGGGCTTCAGTTTTTCACTGTTAATTATGAGATTAGCTGAGGGCTTGTCATATATGGCCTTTATTATTTTAAGGTATTTTCCTTCTATACCTATTTTATTAAGTGTTTTAACCATAAATAGATGTTGTACCTTGTCAAATGCTTTTTCTGTATCAATTGATATAATATGATTTTTATCCTTTATTTTGTTTATGTGATGTATCACATTGATGGATTTGCAGATGTTGAACCATCCTTGTGCCCTGGGGATGAACCCCACTGGTCGTGATGAATGATCTTTTTAATGTGTTGTTGTATTCGATTTGCTAGAATTTTGTTTAGGATTTTTGCATCTATATTCATCAGAGATATTGCTCTGTAGTTCTCTTTTTTGTGTTGTCCTTACCAGGTTTTGGTATATCAGGGTAATGTTGGCCTCATAAAATGAGTTGGGAAGTACTGTCTCTTCTTCAATTTTTTGGAAGAGTTTGAGCAGGATTGGTATTAGATCCTCTTTGAAGGTTTGGTAGAATTCACTAGTAAAGCCATCTGGTCCCGGACTTTTGCTTTTGGGAAGGTTTTGGATGACTGATTCAATTTCGTTACTGGTGATCTGTCTGTTTAGATTTTCTAATTCTTCATGTTTCAGCCTCGGAAGGCTATATGTTTCTAGGAATCTGTCCATTTCTTCTAGGTTATTGAATTTGGTGGTATATAGTCCTTCATATTATTCTTGGATGATCCTTTGTATTTCTGTGGTGTCCGTGATAACTTCCCCTTTTTCATTAATGATTTTGTTAATTAGTGTCTTCTCTCTTTTTCTCTTAGTGAGTCTAACCAAGGGTTTGTCAATTTTGTTAATCTTTTCAAAGAACCAGCTCTTTGTCACATTAATTTTTTCTACTTTTTTTGTTCTTTATTTCTTTTAGTTCTGCTCTGATTTTTGCTATTTCCTTTCTTCTGCTGACCTTGGGTTTCACTTGTTATTCTTTTTCTAATTCTTTAAGGTGTAACATGAGGTTATTTATTTGGGATTTTTCTTGTTTCTTGAAATAGGCCTGTAATGATATAAATTTCCCTCTTAAAACTGCTTTCACTGCATCCCCCAAATTTTGGTAGGATTTATTTTCATTGTCATTTGTTTCTATGTATCTTTTGATCTCTCCTCTAACATCTTCTTTCACCCGGTCATTCTTTAAAAATATGTTGTTGAATCTCCATGTATTTGTGTTTTTTCCTGCTTTCTTTTTGCAATTGACATCCAATTTCAAAGTCTTGTGATCAGAGAATATGCTTCGTATGATTTCAGTCTTTTTAAATTTGCTGAGGTTAGTTTTATGTCCCAATATACAGTCTATCCTTGAGAATGTTCCGTATACACTAGAAAGAAATGTATAGACTGATATTTTAGGATGAAGTGCTCTTAAATGTTAATTATGTGCATTTCATCTAATTTCATTATTTGTTTTCTGTTTGGATGATCTATCCATAGCTGTCAATGACGTATTTAGGTCCCCTACTACAATTATGTTGTGGTCAATTTCTCCCTTTAATTCTGTTAGTAGTTGCTTGGTATGTTTGGTGCTCCCTGATTGGGGACATATATATTGATGACCATTATGTCTTCTTGTTGTATAGTCCCCTTTTTCATTATGAAATGTCCATCTTTGTCTCTTGTTACCTTTTTCACCCTGAAGTCTGTTTCATCTGATATCAGCATAGCTACACCTGATTTTCTCTGGATATCATTTGCTTGGAGTGTCAATTTCCACCCTTTCACTTTGAGTCTATGCTTGTCCTTGTAGCTGATATGCGCCTCTTGGAGACTGCATATGGTTGGGTTTAATTTTTTGATCCAATCTGCTACTCTGTGCCTTTTTATTGGTGAGTTCAGTCCTTTTATATTTAGGGTGATTATTGATATGGGAGGATTTCCTATCCTTCTATCTTTAGTTTTCTGCTAAGACTGTGTCTCCATTGTTTCTTTGCCGTTTTGTTGTTGTCTATTATTTCTGTGTGGTGTTATTATATGATTTTTTCCTCTGTTTCTTCTTTTATTACAGTATACATTTCAGTTCTGGATTTTTTTTTGAGTGGTTACCCTTAAGTTTATGCAAAATAAATTTTGATATTTAGATTATTCCATTTTCTTCAGCATGCCTACTTTCTCCATTCCCATATTCCGGTTAAGGTTTTTATTCTTTGTGTTTTTATGTTTTGTTTGCCTCAAATTGTCCCTGTTGATGGTGGTCAAATAGCCTCCTTTAGTATTTCTGGTAGTGTCGGCCATGTATTAGAAAATTCCCTCATCGTCCGTATGTCTGGAAAGGTTTTTATTCCTCCTTCATATCTAAAGGATATCTTTGCAGGGTATATCATTCTTGGCTCATAATTTCTCTCTTTCAATATTGTGAATATTTGATTCCACTCTCTCCTGGCTTGTAGAGTTTCTGCTGAGAAATCTGATGATAATCTAACGGGCTTTCTTTTGTTGGTTACCGTCTACTTTTCCCTGACTGCCTTGCGTATTCTTTCTTTGTCGTTGATTTTAGACAGCTTCATTACAATGTGCCTTGGAGAAGGCCTGTGGGGGTTGAGGTAATTAGGTGTTCTATTTCCTTCTTGGATTCAATGATCCAGTTCTTTCCACAAGTTTGGGAAGTTCTCATCGAGTATTTGTTTGAATACACTCTCTGTTCCCTTCTCTCTTTCTTCTCCTCGTGGTATGCCCATTATTCTTATATTGCTCCTTCTGATGGAGTCAGAAAGTTCTCATAGAGATCTTTCATTTCTTTTAAGTCTCAAGTGTCTTTCATCTTCCATCCATGTCATTTCCAGGTTTCTATGTTCGATTTCACTGATTCTTTCCTCCATCTGGTCAACTCTATTAACTTAGTTGGCTATTTCATTCTTAATTTCTTCTATTAAGTTCTTAATCTCCACAAGTTCTATTTGGTTGTTTATATATATAAACTTATAGTCGACATTCATTATTGTTCAGCTTCAGCTTCAGGTGTACAGTGCAGTGATAAGGCATCTACATCTTCCCTGAGGTGGTCTCCCTAACAAGACAAGTGTCCATCGGATACCCTACAAAATCTTCACAACATTACTGATTACATTCCCCAAATTAAATTTCATATCCCCATGGCAATCTTGTGGTTACTAACTGCTTTCTAATTCCCCCATCTTTCCCCTTATCCCCACCGCCCCAGCCCATCTAGCAACCCTCAGTTTTTCCTCTATGTCTCAGAAACTGTTTCTGATTAGTTCATTCACTTATTCTTTTCTTTAGATTCCACATATAAGTGAGCTCATATGGTATTTGTCTTTATCTGTCTGACTTATTTCACTTAACATAATGTTCTCTTTGTCCATCCATGTTGTTGCAAATGGTAAGATTTCTTTCTTCTTTATGACTGCGTAATACTCCATTGTATAAATGTACCACAGTTTCTTAATGTAGTCGTCTACCGATGGGCATTTCGGTTGTTTCCATGTCTTGGCTATTGTGTATAGTGCTGCAATAAACATAGGAGTGCATAAATTTTTTTGAATTATAGTTTTGGATTTCTCCAGTTAGATACCTAGGAGTGGAATTGCTGGATCATAAGGCAGTTCTATTTTCAGATTTTTGAGATACCTCCATACTGTTTTCCATAGTGGCTGCACCAATCTGCAGTCCCACCAACAGTGCACAAGGGTTCCCTTTTATCCACATCCTCACCAGCACTTGTTGTTTGTTGATTTATTGATGATAGCCATTTTGACTGGGGTGAGGTGGTATTTCACTGTGGTTTTTATTTGCATTTTTCTGATGGTTAGTGAGGTTGAGCATTTTTTCATATGTCTGTTTGCCATCTGTATGTCCTTTTTAGCAAAATGTCTCTTCATGTCCTCTGCCCACTTTTTAATTGGGTTGTTTGTTTTTCTGGAGTTAAGTTGAGTGACTTTTTTAAAAATTTGTGATATTTAACCCCTTATCGGATATATCATTGGCGAATATCTTTTCCCATTCAGTAGGATCCCTTTTTGTTTTATTGATGGTTTCCTTTGCTGTGAAAAAACTTTTTAGTTTGATGTAATCCCACATGTTTATTTTTTCTCTTACTTCTCTCGCACAAGGGGATATATCAGTAAAAATCTTATTCTGGGTAATGTCTGTAAAGTTTCTTCCTATATTTTCTTCTAGGAATTTTGTGGTTTCAGATCTTACATTTAAGTCTTTAAGCCATTTTCAATTTATTTTTGTATATGGTGTAAAGAGGTGCACCATATTTTTAGCATGTGTCTGTCCAGGTTTCCCAGCACCATTTATTGAATAGACTGTCTTTACCCCACTGTAAATTCTTGCTTCCATTGTCGTAGATTAAATGGCCATATAGGCATGGATTTATTTCTGGACTCTCTATTCTTTTCCATTGATCTACGTGTCTGTTTTTATGCCAGTACCATGCTGTTTTGATTACTGTAGAGTTTTCCATTATTTGCAAATGTTAAACACCTGATTAATATGTAATTTAAAATTTTTCGTTTACTTTACATCCCCATGACTATTTTGTAACTAATTATCAAAGTGACACTTTTCTTGGTCTTTCAGTTCTTGACAGTTCCACTATCTATGCAAGCTGGACGATTGTCACCTCTGTTTTACTCAAGCCTCTCGATTCTTAGTCCTGACCTTCAAGGCTTCTGGTGATTCACACTACCAAAAGAAATGAAAACAGTGGCTTAGTACTTCATTGGTGACCTGGCTTCCATACTCCTATAAAATGTTTCTAGGTAGTGTTAAGGATTAATTGTGCCCTAAAAGAAACAGTGGTTACAATATTGTTTGACTATGACTTAATAACATTTGGGATCTGTTTTTCTTTTAATTTTTACTCCTGTGGAACCAAGTAAGTGTTTCAGCTGAATTTTTCACTTACATTTGGTTATTCCACTACGGTACCTAGTTTGTGGACAATCACAAATTAGTACACATTCCCTGTTGCGACATCTCAATGCTCAATCTAATAAGTTTGTTTTGTTGTGGTGATCACTATCTTCATTAAGGTCCAATAATACGTTAGTTGCTAATTGGAATTGAGGTGTTGGGGAAAACTGCGAAATTGATAAATTGTACATGTATTTACTATTTTGTTCTGAAAGGTGATCTTTTTAAACCCTCTTCTGTGCATTTGCCTGTTCTGTGGAGTTCAGCACATCAAACATAAGGACAGAGGTACTAATGTGACAATACAGCCCCAATTTCTTAAGTAGATGATTAAGTAGATGGCCAAGTCTTACTTTACTTGAAGAGAGAACTAAGACAAGTTTGAGTTGGATACACATTTCACCCAACCCATGCTCTTGGCACAGAAAGGTGTTTGGGCCATTAGCAGGACCTGGGGAGATGTGTAACTATTGTTTGACCCCAGAAAGGACACACATGACAGAGTTGTTTCTAGTTAGGCTCACTTACTAATGCACATGTACCATAAAGCAGATCCTTTACTTTTCAGGACTGAATTGTTTACGAATTTTATTTATCTTCAGTAACAAATATCTGAAAAAACATTAACTTAAGCAACTTACAGGTATTTATTTTTCTTTCACACAAAAATGTATGTTCTAGAGGTAAGTGATCTAGGATTCATTAAATGGTCACATGATATCACCAGCTCCTTTTATTTTGCTTCTTCCTCATTCTTAACATTTATGTAACTTCTAGATTCAATTTCACATCTTGGTCACTAGATGGTCACTGTTGTTCTAGCCAGTATAGACAGATTCCAAATAGGAGGGAGGATTAGGTCAAGAACATAAACATTTCTCAGCTAAATCAGACATACACCCTTTCTAAAGAAACTTTCCCAGAATGTCTATTTACATCTCAGTGCCACCTCTATCTGCAAGAAGGCTGGTATGTGCAGTTTTTCCAAAATATCACCCCCTCAAAAAGAGGATTCTATTATTAATGGAGAATGTGGGAGTGTATATTTGTAAACAATTATCAGTCTTTTCCATGAGGATAGTGTTGGGTTCTACAGTTGTGCAATGGCTTTGGGAAAAGTCTATATCTTGCCCTTTCTCCTTCATTGGAAAGTAGAGCCATTTCTTGTTATTTTAATCTTATCTGTTCTCCTTAAATTCTAAAACTCTTTTAATCTATTTGAATTGCTGATTACCAATACCAGCTATAAAAACATTTTTGCTACAATCATCAAATATTTGAATATATTCTGAATTTGTTGGGAAAAATAATGTTTTGCAAATATAGTTGCATGTTCCTATTAATAGACAAAAGGGGAGGCACAACCTGGAGACCAAGACTGGATATTCACAACCCAATCAATTCTATGATCTCAGTTTTACGGTTTTCCATTTTGAATCTAAAATAGACCACTCCCAATATTTTATTTTGTGTAAGAAGGTAAAAATGAACACATTACTTGTGGACATGTCCTATACTCCTTTGTAAATTGGAAGTGGTTTGAAAAGACATTCAGAAGATATGGGTTTAAAACCCAGATTCACGATTTAAGAGCTAGTGATAAGATGTTTATAGTGACAAGTTAACTGAATGCCTCCTAAACTTCATTCCCTAATCTGTACAATGAGAATAATAATCCTTTCCCTTCTACTTCACAGAATGATGGCGAGGACTCTAAATATCTCACAAATTTATAATTTCTCTCTATTTCTACCACACTACCTTAGATCATACCACCAACACTTCTCACTTAGACAATTGTAGTAGCATCCTAGTAGTCTTCCACTTTTCAGTGTATATTTTATTCAAGTTTAATCTCTGTACTCAATCCAGAGTGATATTTTAAAATTGCAAATGTAATATGCTACTTCCCTACCTAAATCCTTTCAGTGGTTCCCTACTACTTTTAGTACAAATACAAAACACACGGTCTATGAGGTTCTCATCTTATTGCATGCCCTCCTGACAGGATCTTTGTACATATTAGTCCCTTTCCTTCTTCTCTCACACTTGTACTTTACATAGCTCAATACCTAGGCACCAATTAACAAGCCAGTTTTTCAGAGAAGCCTTCACGTATGCCCTATAAGCAAAAACTAATTTCAGCTCCTATTACATATTATTACAATATTTTGATTTTATTTAATAACACTTATCACAGTTTATATTTTAAATTTACTTCTATGATTATTTGATTAATGTCTATAGACCCCACTAGATTGTAAACTTTATGAAAAGAGGTTTTTTCCACCATTATATTTCTTAACATCTTGCACAGTGTCTGGAATATATTAAGGGGGTCAACAAATATTTGTTGAATAAATAAATCAAATGTTATAATGAATATAAAACCTCTTTTACACTGTGCAATGTTATGTATAATTCAAGTATGACTATTATTTTTATCATTATCAGTATTATTATTACATGATCTTTAGGAGCATCCCTCCTGGTGCCTTCAATAGTGTTAGTCACATAGTATATGTCCAATAAATTTTGATCAAGAAGTGAATTACCAGAGAAAATTAGCTAATTAGTGACAGAATAAATTAATACCAAATTATAAGTAGAGAGAAATGCTATAGCAGTTTGGAGAGGGAGAGAGACAATATAGATATCATTTCAACCAGATGCCACAGAAGTTGTAACTGCCAAAAGGCTGGGGCTACTTTGTCTAGGGAAAGTCAGAAAGACAGTGAGGTAGAAGGGCACTAAGGTCCAGGCACACAGTAGAATATTAAGGCCAAGGAACTGTGGATCTCATTTTATACATGGTTTCTTTTACCCAAAGAATGGTGTTATTTTCTGTTTATGCCTAATACTGAATTTGTTGAATAAATTTGCTAGGATGCTATCCAGCCACATAATGAAGATCAATAAACTGAAACTTAGGCAAGGAAAGTTTTGATGGTGCAAAGAACTGAAGGACCCAGCACAGCAGTGTACGCATATATAGATTTGGTCTATTTAGACATGACACTGTGGGTCCCTGGCAGTGAAGGAACAGTATGGGGCCATTGCATTGATTATGATAGTGGGAGTGAATCACCAGAGAAAATCAGCTAATTAGTGACAGAATAAATTAATATCAAATTATAAGTAGACAGAAATGTCACAGCAGTTTGGAGAGGGAGACAATATAGATATCATTTCAACCAGATGCTGCAGAAGTTGTAACTGCCAAAAGGCTTGGGCTACTTTGTCTAGGGAAAGTCAGAAAGACAGTGAGGTAGAAGGGCACTAAGGTCTAGGCACACAATAGAATATTAAGGGCAAGGAACTGTGGATCTCATTCTATACATGGTTTCTTTTACCCAAAGAATGGTGTTATTTTCTATTTATGCCTAATACTGAATTTGTTGAATAAATTTGCTAGGATGCTATCCAGCCACATAATGAAGATCAATAAACTGAAACTTAGGCAAGGAAAGTTTTGATGGTGCAAAGAACTGAAGGACCCAGCATAGTAGTGTATGCATATGTAGATTTGGTCTATTTAGACATGACACTGTGGGACCCTGGCAGTTAAGGAACAGTATGGGGCCATTGCATTGATTATGATAGTGGGAGTGAATCACCAGAGAAAATCAGCTAATTAGTGACAGAATGATTAATACCAAACTACAAGTAGAGAGAGCATATAAAGGCAGAGTAGACATAGAAATGGGTAGGAGGGAAATAAAAAAGACTGGGACAAACTTATCTTACACTTTTTCCAAGGCTACTCTGCTCACATCATCCCACTGGATAAAATCACTACACAAGACTGTAGAATTTCAAGGAAATCAGAACACATTAAAATTTTATGTTGAGTCAAGTCTCTCTTCCCATATTCAAGAAATCAATTATGCTATCCTTGGGGAATGAAGATGTGGTTAGTAATAGGCCCCTGTGAATTTCCTAAAACCTAAAAGCATGCCACCAAACAAGGACAAATCATGTGAGACTTATAAAGCTATAGAACCCATGGAACTTGTGCCATATCACACAGCAATTAGGAGAGAGCACTACTTTTTAAAACCCATCACTCACTTTAATGTAAAACAAATTATAAAGTTTTATTCTGTTATTATTATTATTATTATTATTATTATTATTATTATTATTATCATCTTCATCCTAACTTGGAATCCTCAATGGTGGCTAGTGGGAATAAAAACTGTACAGTAGAAATACTATTCAAGGGAAACATGTTTAGTAAGTAGATAAAAGGAAAATGGCTAAAGTTGTCTCTTAATTTTACTTTAAAATTCCCCTTTTCACGTGCATTAGTGATTCATTACCACTCTACAATGAATTTCATGTGGAAGAATCAACTAATCTCAAATTCCTGGTCAGGCTGATAATACTATTTTCTATGTGTTAATAAAACTGAAAGTATACCAAAAGTTAGATCATGTGGGTGTCATAATACAAAGCATGGTCAAATGATCCACATTTACACTTGAAATTTATGAGAAATGAATAAGTAATTCAGTTACCAAATATTTCTGAAACATTCCTAAAACACTGTAATTGTAGCTTTCAATTAAATTCAGCATACCTAACATAAAAAAATCTTGAAAGTTACCTGTGAACAACTGTACTAACTATAAAGGACATAATGACATTTTACAATAAAAAATAAAGTTGAAATATATAGAAGGAGATCCAAGATGGTGGAATAGATAAATTCTCTGCTTGCCTTCTTCCAAGACCACATTAAAATTATAACTAAATGATAGAACAATCAACCTGGAGAACCAACTGAAGTATAGCTAAACAGAAGTTTTACAAATAAGGATATAAAGGAAAGCCATGTCCAGACTGGTCAGAGAGACAGAGACACAGAACAGGCTGGCCCCACACCTACATGTGACACTGAGAATTGAGAGGGATAGCTCAGCAATGGAGGTCCACCCCGGAGGAGCAAGGGACCCTAGCACCACACTAGGCACCCCAGTCCTGAGTACCAGTGCCAAGAAGAGGAGCTCCTACAACATCTGCTCTGAAAAACAGGGGAGATTCCAACCATCCAGGTGAAGCATAAAGCTGCAGAAAACCCAGACATCCTCTTAAAGGGTCCACACACAGATTCACTCATTCACAGGCACTCATCCTGGTCTCCACCAGAGGGACAGTGACTTGGGAAGCATCAGAGACATACAGAGAAAGACTGAGTTGTGTGACTTCAGGGCAAGGATTGGAGGGATATTCTCAATTTCCCCTGTGCAGCCGGCAAGTGGGTGCCATCTTTCATGTGTTGAGCACTCCCCCATACAGCCAAACCTGAATCTACACTGGCCTGGTGAGCTCTTCTTCCTCCACACTGGTGACTCCCTGGAGCCCTGCCCTACCCAACTCGCTCAAATGCCTGAGGCACTTTCTTGGGAGCATCTAGCCCAGCCCATACTGCACTCTTTCTTGGACAACTCTCAAGAGTCTGGGGCCATCAGATGGGCAACAGCTGGTGTTGGAGTGCTCTGAGACTTTTTACTGCATAGCTCCAGGCTTAGCACTGGCATCAAACCAGAATCTACATTAACCTAGGGAATATCACACATCTCACCCTGGAGAGTCCCTGAGACCCCACCTCACCCAACTTGAGAATGGCAAGAGGCAATAACAGTGGCTGAGCATTACAGGAGACTGCAGGTGGGAGCAGGCCACAGGGTATCCTGGGATTCTTGCAGAGCTACCCCAGGCTCAGTAGTGGTGGCAGCCATCCTTGGATCACAGCATGGTCTCTCCCACCCACCCATCTCCAGGTTCAGCACAGATAGCAACAAACCACAGATTGCTTTGTAGCTCCTACCAGGTAGTCCCTGAATGGTCACAGGTAGTCGATGACCTGGGCTTGCACCTGAGCCCCTCCTTAGAGGCCCCAGAAAAAAATACATGAAGGTCAGCTTCTGACCACAGCAGAGCAGCACCCAATTAGCCCCATAAGCAGCACATATGAAGGGTGGCCACAACAGGGACCAGAGACCACTGGGGCCAATCTGACTCTAAGGGGTAAGTACCCCACACAGCAGCCCATAAGCTGTGGACATGGCCAAACCTCTCAGTCAGCCTGAGGGTCAATCCCATACACTGATGTACCAATAGCAATCAAGGCTCAATGGTAACTGAAGAGCACACTCAACACACTAAAGTAACACTCCAGGAGCACCTAATGCAGGTGACCAAAGAGAATGCACCACTGGGCCCCTCAGGACACCTACGACATAAGGCCACCCAGACAAGACTGGGAAACATAGCAGATATACCTAATACATAGAAACAAAACAGACAGCCAAAATAAGGAAACAAAGAAATATGTCCCAAATGAAAGAACAGAGAAAACTCCAGAAAAAGAATTAAATGGCAAGCAAACTACCAGAGACAAAGTTCAAAACAATGGTTATAATGAGGTTCAAAGAACTTAGTGAGGGCCGGCCTGGTGGTTCAGGTAGTTGGAGTGCCGTGCTTCTAATGCCAAGGTCGCCAGTTGGATTCCCACATGGGCCAGTGAGCTGCTCCCTCTACAGCTAAGATTATGAACAATAGCTCTCCCTGGAGCGGGGCTGCCGTGAGCAGCCAGAAGTTGGCATAGGCTGCCGTGAGCTGCTGTGAGTGGCCGACTGACAACTGGCAACAGACTGCCTTAGCTGGGGGGAGCACAAGGCTCATAATACCAGCATGGGCCAGGGGGCTGTGTCCTACACAACTAGACTGAGAAACAATGACTTGAACCAGAGTGGGGCGAGGCAGAAGAAGGGGGGGAAAAAAACTTAGTGAGAACTTCAACAAAGAGATAACAAGAATAAAAAGGGACATAGAAACCATAAAATTAAATCAGTCAGAAATTAAGAATAAAATAACTGAAATGAAGAATGCACTACAAGGAATAACAAGCAGAATAAATGAAGCAGAGGATCAAATCAGTAATTTGGAACACAAGGTAGCAGAAAATACCCAATCAAACAGCAAAAAAAAAAAAATAAAAATAAAAAGAGATAAAAGTTTAATAGACTTTTGAGACAACATCAAGTGTAACAATATTTGCATAATAGGGGTACCAAAAAGAGAAAATAGAAAGCAAAGGGTTGAGAACATATTTGAAGAAATAATGAACAAAATATTTCCTAACATGGTGAACGAAATAGACATACAAACCCAGCAAGGCAAAGTCCCGAACAACATGAATCTAAACCGACCCACAACAAGACACATTATAGTTAATATGGCAAAGGTTACAGACAAAGAAAGGATCCTAAAACTAGCAAGAGAAAAGCAACTAGTTACTTACAAGGGAGCCTCCATAATATTTTCATGTGATTTCTCAACAGAATCTTTTCAGACTAGTATTTATTGGCAGGAAATATTCAAAGTGATGAAAAGCAAGGACTTCAAACCAAGATTATTCTACCCAAATAGACTACCATTTACTTATTTATTTATATTATTATTTCAGGTATAGAAAACAGCACAATTATTAGATATTTATATACCTCAAAAAGTGATAACACAAATAAGTCTACTACACATCTGATACCGTACATAGCTATTACAATACCGTTGACTATACTCCCTATGCTGTACGATACATCCTGTGATTACATACATTTTAGTTATAGTTGACATTCAATGTTATTTGATATTAGTTTCATGTGTGCAGCACAGTGTTTAGGCATCTATATAATTTATGAACTGATCACCTCTATAAGCTTAGTACTCATTTGACACCATACATAGATTTAGAACACTTTTTGCTATATCCCCTATACTGTATTTCATATCCCCATCACTATCTTGTGACTACAAATTTGTACTTCCTAATGCCTTCATCTTTCTCGCCCATCCCCAAAACGCACTCCCATCTAGCAACAACCCCTTTGGTCTCTATATCTATTAGTCTGTTTCTGTTTTGTTTGTTCTTTAGGTTCTGTATATAAGTGAGATCATGTGGTGTTTGTCTTTCTCAGTCTGACTTAGTTCACTTAGCAAAATGTCTTCTAGGTCCATCCATGTTATTGCAAATGATAATATTTCATTCTTTTTTATGGCAGAGTATGAAGGCAACACAATTTCTTTATCCATTCATCCATTGAGGGGCATTTTGGTTGTTTCTATATCTTTGCTGTGGTGAATAGCGCTGCAGTAATCATAGGTATGCATACATTTTTTAAAAAAAATTAGTGTCTTGGATTTCTTTGGATAAATAACCAGGAGTGGAATTGCTGGGTCATAAGGTAGTTCTATTTTTATTTTTTTAAAGAACTTCTGGACTGTTTTTTCACAGTGGCAACACCAATTTGCAGCCCCACCAAGAGTGCACAAGGGTTCTCTTTTCTCCAAGTCCTCACCAACACTTGTTGTTTGTTGATTTATTGATGATAGCCATTCTGAAAGGTTGAGGTGGTATCTCATTGTGGTTTTTGTTTGCATTTTTCTGATGCATTTTCATACGTCTATTGGCCATCTGTATGTCCACTTTGGAGAAATGTCTATTCAGGTCCTCGGCCCATTTTTTAATTAGATTTTTTTTTTTTTGGTGTAGAGTTCTATGAGTTTTTAATAAATTTTTAATATTAACCTCTTATCAGATGCACCATTGGCAAATATATTCTCCCATTCAGTAGGATGTCTTTTCAATTTGTTAATGGTTTCCTTTGCTGTGAAAAAACATTTTAGTGTGATGTAGTCCTATTTGTTTATTCATTCTTTTCTTTCCCTTGCTGGAGGAGATATATCAGTACAAATATTACTAAGGGTAATCTATGAAAGTTTATTCTGAAATTTTTTCCAAGAATTTTACGGTCTTGGGTCTTAATTTTATTCTTTAATCCATTTTGAGTTTTTTCTTTTATATGGCATATGAAGGTGGCCCAGTGATATTTTTTTGCATGTATCTTTTCAGTTTTCCAAGAACCATTTATTGAATAGACTGTCTTTACCTCAATGCATATTCTTTCATTCTTTGTCATTTATTAAATGACCATACAGGATGGATTTATTTCTGGACTCTCTATTCTGTTCCATTGATCATTATATCTGTTTTTATGCCAATACCATGTTGTTTTGATTTCTATGGCCTTGTAATATAATTTAATATCAGGCAGCATGATACCTACTGCTTTGTTCTTCTTTCTCAGGATTGCCATGGCAATTTGTGGTCTTTTAAGGTTTCATATAAATTTTAGTATTTTTTTTAATTCTGTGGAAAATGGCATTGGTATTTTGATAGAGATTGCATTAAATCTATGGACTGTTTTGGACAGTTGAACATTTTAACTATATTAATTCTCGCTATCCACGAGCATGGTATATCTTTTTATTTAATTGTACATTTTTTAATTTCTCTCTTTAATGTACTATAATTCCTAAGTACAGGCATTTTACTTCCTTGATTAAATTTATTCCTAAGTATTTTACTTTTTTGATTTAATCGTAAATGGGATTGTTTTCTTAATTTCTTTTTCTGATCATTTGTTATAAGTGTATGAAAATGCAACTGATTTCTGAATATTAATTTTGTGTCTTGCTGCATTACTAAATTCATTTCTCAGTTCTAATAGTTTTTTGTAGCATCTTTGGGGTTCTCTCTATATAGTATCATGTTATCTGCAAATAATAAGAGTTTTGTTTCCTCCTTTCCCATTTGGATGCATATTATTTCTTTTTCTTCTCTGATTTCTCTGGCTAGGTCTTCCAAAACTATGTTGAATAAAAGTGGTGAGGTGGGCATTCTTGTATTCTTCCTGATCTTAAGGAGAATGCTTTTAGCTTTTCCCCACTGAATATTATATTAGCAGTGGGTTTGCCATAGACTGACTTTATTATGTTGAGGTATGTTCCCTCTCTTCCCACTTGGCTGATTGTTTTAATAATAAATGGATGCTGGATTTTATCAAATACTTTTTTCGCATCTATTGATGTGGCCGTATAATTTTTATTTTTGATTCTGTTTTTGTGGTATGTCATGGTAATTGATTTGCAGATATTAAACCACCCTTACATACCAGGAATGAATCCCATTTGATTGTGGTGCATGATCTTTTTAATGTATTTTTGAATTTGGTTTGTTAATACTATGTTGAGGATTTTTGCATCTATGGTCATCAAGGATATTGGCCTATTGTTTTCTTTTCTTCTTCTCTATCTTCTTCTCTTTCTTCTTCTTTTTTAATGTCTTTGCCTGGTTTTGGAATCAGGTTAATATAGGCCTCTCATAAAATGAGCTTTGGAGTCTACCCTCCTTTTGAATTTTTTGGAATAGTTTTTGGAAAGTAGTTGTTAATTCTTTTTTTTTTAAGTCAAAGTTTACTAGGGTGACAAGGGTTAGTCAAGTTACATAGGTTTCAAGTGTACAATTCTATATTGCGGAATAAGTGTTAATTTTTTTTTTTTTTGAATGTTTGCTGCAATTCACATCTGAAGCCATCTGGTCTAAGACTTTTGTTTGCTGGGAGTTTCTGTATTACTGACTCAATTTCATTGGTAACAATTAGTTGGATCAGATTTTCTGTTCCTTCTCCTCCTCCTCCTCCTGCATCTCCTGCTCCTCCTCTTCCTCCTCCTCCTTCTTCTTTCTTCTTTAAGGAGAGTGCACCTCATAGTGGCCCATGCAGGGATTGAACCAGCAACCTTGGTGCTACCAGCACCATGCTCTAACCAACTGAGCTAACTGGCCACCCCTTGATTTTCTTGATTCAACTTTGGAAGATTGTATGCTTTTAGGAATTTATCCATTTCTTCTAGATTGTCTAATTTGTTGGCATATATTTGCTCATAGTATTTTCTTTTTTTTTTTTTGTATTTCTGTGGTGTCCGTTGTGACTTCTCTTTCATTTCTGATTTGATTTATTTGAGCCCTCTCTTTTTTTCTTGATGAGTCTGTTTAATGGTTCATCAATTTTGTTTATCATTTCAAAAAACCAGCTCTTGGTTTCATTTATCTTGTATTGTTTTCTTTATCCTCTGTTTCATTTATTTCCACTCTGATTTTTATTATTCCCTTCCTTCTATTCACTTTGGGCTTTGTTTGCAATTTTTTTTTCCAGATCCCTTGCATGTAAAGTATTTGAGATTTTTAAGCTTTTTGTAGGTAGGCCTACATTGTTATGAATTTCCCTTTAGGACTGCTTTCACTGTGTCCCATAGATTTTAGGTCATTGAGTTTTCATTTTTGTTGGTCTCAAGGTATCTTTTGATTTCTTCCTTAATTTCATTGTTGACCCATTCATTATTTAGTAGCATGTTATTTAGCCTCTATGTGTTTTTGTGTTTTTTAGTGTGAATTTTTTGGAATTGATTTCCAGTTTCATACCATTGTGACTGGAGAAGAAACTTAATATGATTTAATCTTCTCATATTTATTGAGTCTTGTGACCTAAAATGTGGTCTGTCTTGGAAAATGTTCTGTGTGTAATTGAAAAATAATGTATATTATGTTGCTTTTGCAGTAAAATGCTCTAAAAATATCAGTTAAATCCATCTGTTCTAATGTGTCATTTAAAGCTGCTGTTTCCTTGCTGATTTTCTGCCTGGAAGTTCTTTCCATTGGTGTCAGTGGAGTGTTAAGTCCCCTACTATGACTGTGTTACTGTTGATCTCTGCCTTTATGTCAGTCAATATTTGTTTTATATATTTAGGTTCTCCTATGTTGGGTGCATAAATGTTTGCTAGGATTATGTCCTCTTGCTGTATTGATCCCTTTATCATTACACAATGTCCTTCTTTGTCCTTATTACAGCCTTAGCTTTAAAGTCTATTTTGTCTGATATAAGTATTGCTACACCATCATTTTTAATCATTTCCATTTATGTGAAATATCTTTTGTTTCCCTTTACTTTTAGTCTATGTGTGTCTTTTGATCAGAGGTAGGTCTCTTTTAGACAGCATATGCATGTGCCTTGTTTTCTCATCCAGCTACTCTATGTCTTTTGATTGGAGCATTTAATCTATTTATATTTAAAGTGATTATTGATATGTACATAATCATTGCCATTTTATTATTCATATTTTTTATGTTTGTTTCTTTTCTCCTTTCCTCTGCTTAAAGGAGCATTTTTTTTTTTTTTTAACATTTCTTGCAATACTGGCTTGATGGTAATGGATTCTGTCCTGTCTGGGAAACTCTTTATTTCTCCTTTAATTATAAATGATAGCTTTGCTGGGTAGAGCAGTCTTGGTTGTAGGTCCTTGTTTTTCATCACTTTGAATATTCCCTGTCACTCCATTCTGGCATACAAAATTTTCATTGAGAAATCAGCTGATGGTCTTCTGGGAGGAGCTCCCTTTTAAGTAAATATAGTTGTCTCTCTTTTTTTTTTTTTTTTTTTTTTTTTTGCATTTAGAATTCTCTCTTTCTTTAACCTTTGCCACTTTAATTATGATGTGTCTTGGTATGGGTCTGTTTGGGTTCATCTTGGTTGGGGCTCTCTGTGCTTCCTGAGATTGTATGTCTATTTTACTCATCAGGTTTGGAAAGTTTCATTTATTATTTTTTCAAATTGTTTCTTGATCCCTCTCTTCTCCTTCTGGTACTGCTATGACACAAAAATGTTGTTATGCTTGATGCTGTCCCAAAAGTCCCTTAAACTGTCTTTATTTTTATTATTCTTTTTTTGCTTTTTATTGTTCTGATAGGGTGTTTCATGCTATCTTGTCTTCCAAATTGCTGATTCGATCCTCTGCTTCATCTAATTTGCTGTTGAAACCTTCTAGTGTATTCTTCATTTTAGTTATTGTATCTTTATTTCTGACTGGTTCTTTTTTATGGTTTCTATTTCGTACTTTATGCTTACTATCTCGTTGCTATGGGTTCTTGCTATGACCCTTATGCATTCTTATAACCAGTGTTTTAAACTCTGTCTCTGGTAAGTTGGTTACCTCCATTTTGCTATGTTCTATTTCTGGAAGTTTCTCCATTTCTTTTATTTGGGACATGTTTCTTTGTTTCGTCGTCCAGGCTGCCTCTCTGTATTTGTTTCTATGTATTAGGTAGATCTCCTATGTCTCTCAGTCTTTGCTCAATGGCCTTATGTAGTATTTGTCCTGTGTGGTCCAATGATACAATCTTCTGATCTATTTTGCATGTGTTCCAGGATTTTCCCTTGTCTATTTTGTCTGTATTATCCTATTATAGTTGAACCTAGATTGCTTTTAGCATGTTGGTGGGTGTGATTGACTCCCAGGCTGACTGACTCTGTGGATTGGCTATGCCCACAGCACATGAGTTGCTGTGTGAGGACTGACACCTTCAAGTGGAGTTCACCCTGCTGGCTCTTTTCCTGTGAGTCCACCCTTTGGGTGTGCTGCTTATCGGCCTAACCAGGTAATGCTCTGGTGTGGTCTGAAGCTGAACTCTGGGTGTGTAGTCCCTGATGTCTATTGTGATTGGCTCCTGTGTAGGCCTATTTCAGCCTTGCCTGTGACTGACTCAGGGGTACCCAGTAAGAACTGCACAACTATATGTGGTTGGTTGTTGCCAGTGCTGGACCTAGAGGCATGCCAGTGTGGTTTTGCTATGAACCAAGTCTGGCTGTCACTAGTATTGGGCATGAGGCAGCTTAGCAAAATGCCTAGGACCCCCCTATATGTGTTGCCACCTGCTGGCTTCCCGTAAGGCTCAGGTGTTGAAAAGCCTCCTTAGGTGTGTGGGCCAGGTTGCTTTACACAGTATTGAGAGTGCTCCCAAGAATACAGCTCTACGTGGGCAAGTCCAGGTTTCAGAGTGTTACACAGTGGAGGCAGTGGTTTTAACAAAGTTATTGCAGTTACAGTTCATGCACCAGTACTTGGCCTGCAAATACTATGCAAAAATGCCCTGAGGACACCTCAGCCAGTCACCACTCACCTCAAGCCCACAAGTTCTCAACAGCTGCCCAAGAAAGGATGCTGTGCAGGCTGTAGCTCACTGCTCACCACCAAAAGTTGCCCAGGCCGCTGCGTACCATCCGCTGCTCTAAAAGGCTTCTGCAGCTCATGGGGAAGGGCTGGCCTATCAGTAGTCTAGAGTGCCCCAGCACTGCAGTACTAGCTGTGTGGGATGCTGAGGTCCCAGGGTGCCACCAAAGTGGAGTGCATGCATGGATTTTACCAGACCAATGTGCTCTCAGATTTGGCTTTATGAGGGATGATTCAACATAGAAAAGATGATGTTTTTCTGTAGGCTACATGTGAGACAGGCTCCACGCAGAGACAATAGCTGGTCCCTCCAGCCCTTTCTTTGAGGCCACTCAACTCAGCCTTTCCCTGTATGTCTCTGGCACTCCTTGAGTTGCTGTCCCCTCCACTGAAGACAAGATGAGTGTTTATAAGTGACTGAGTGTGGGTGGGACCTTCAAGAGGGGTGTCAGTGTTTCCAGCCACCTTCCATCTCACCAGGACAAACAGACAGAGGTCTCTCTGACTTTCACTGCCAGCTGTTGTTGGAATTCCTCTTCCTAACACAGGACCCATGGGCTGGGGAATCAGGTTTAGGGCTAGAACCTCTCTTTCTTTTGGGGCAACGCCTGCCAAGGAGAAGTCCCTCCCAGTGTTCAACCACTATCTGTTGGTTTGGGGTTAGCCTGTTTTGCATCTCAGCCCCTCCTAAAAGTATTGATGTGGACTATTCTTTAGATCCTTGGTTATAGGGGTTCTCTTCAACTAGTCCTCACATGATTTTTTAAGTTGATTATTCTATAATTTATTTGTAATTTTGGCATTATCTTGGGAGGCAATAGGCATAGCATTTACCTAATCTGCTATATTGGACCTTCTCCTTTGCTATCATTTAAAATTGAAGGATAAAGAGCTTCCCAGATGAGAAAAGCTAAAAAAAAGTTCATCACTACCAAACAGTACTACAAGAATTGTTAAAGGGACCCTTTTAAGATGAAGAAGGGGGAAAGGGAACATAAAAATGAATACTAAAATAGTATTAACTATGTGTCTATCAATAATTGTGTTAAATATAAAAGAACTAAATCCTCCAATCAAAAGACATAGGATAGCTGCATGGATAAGAAAACAAGACTAATACATATGCTGTCTACAAGAGATCCACTGCATATCAAATGACACACATACACTGAAAATAAAGGGATGGAAAAGATAGTTCATGTGAGTGGAAACAAAGAAACAAAAATCTGTGGTAGAAATACTTACATAAAAAAAACATACTTTAAAACAAAATCTATAATAAGAGACACAGAGAGAGATTACATAATAATAAAGGGCTCAATCCCACAAGAGGATGTAACCCTTGTAAATATTTATGAGCCCAACAGAGATGCACCTAAATATATAAAGCAAACATTGACCCACATAAAGGGAGAGACCAACAGTGATACAATCATACCAGGGACTTTAATACCCCACTGACACCAATGGACATATCTTCCAGACAGAAAATGAATAAGGAAACTGTAGCCTTAAATGACACACTAGACAGATGAATTTAATTTGTATTTTTAGAGCATTTTACCCCAAAGCAGCAGAATATACACTCTTTTCAAATACACATGGAACACTTTCCAAGGTAGACCACATGTTAAAATATTAACAAAACACCTCTTAATACATTCAAGAAGATTGAAATCATATAAAATGTCTTCTCTGACCACAATGTTATGAAACTAGAAATCAATTACAAGAATAAAGCTGGAAAAAGACACAAAAATATAGTGGCTAAATAACATGCTACTAAAGAATGAATGGGTTAGCAAAGAGATTAAGGAAGAAATCAAAAGATACCTTGAGACAAATGAAAATGAAAGCACAGTGACACAAATCTATGAGACAGAGTGAATGCAGTACTAAGAGGGAAATTAATAGCAATACAGACCTATCTCAAGAAACAATAAATACCCCAAATAAATAATCTAAACTTACACTTAAAGGAACAAGAAATACAGCAGCAAACAAAGCACAAAGCAAGTAGAAGGAAAGAAATAATAAAGATCAGAGTGGAATTAAATGAGATAGAGTCTTATAAGTGCCACAAGTGATCAATGAAAGTAAGAAGAGCTGTTTCTTTTAAAGGTAAACAAAATTGATAAACGTTCAACCAGACTCATCAAGAAAAAAAGAGCAATCAAATAAGTAAACTGAGAAATGAAACACAAGTGACTACAGGCACCACAGAAATACAAAGAATTATGAGAATATATTATGAACAATTTTATGCCAACAAAATGGAAAATCTTGAAGAAATGGATGAATTCCTAAGAAACATAAAATCTTCCAAAACTGAATCAAGGATAAACAGAAAATCTGACCAGACAAATTACTATCAATGAAATTGAATCAGTAATAAGAGAGCTCCAACAAATAAAAGTCCTGGACCTGATGGCTAAAAAGGTGAATTTTACTAAATATTCAGAGAATTAACACCTGTTCTTCTCAAACTGTCCCAAAAAATTCAAGAGGAGGGAAAGCTCCCAAGTTCATTTTTATGATACTAACAATACCCTGATTCTAAAACCAGAAAAAGACATTACAAAAAAGAAAATGGCAGGCTGATATCCCTGATGAACATAGATGCAAAAATTTTCAACAAAATACGAGCAAATCGAAACTCAGCAATAAACAGATCATACATCATGGTCAAGTGGGATTATTCTTAGAATGCAACTTGGTTCAATATTCATAAATCAATTAATGTGATACACAACATACACAAATTTAAAGATAAAAACCATATGGTCATATCAATAGATGCAGAGAAAGCATTTGACAAAATCGAGCATCAATTTATAATTTAAAAAAAAAAAACACTCAGCAAAGTGGGAATAGAGAAATCAGACCTCAAAAAAATAAATGCCATATATGACAAATTCATAGCTAGTATCATATTCAATGGGCAAAAGCTAAAAGCATTCCCCTTAAGATTAGGAACTCTCCTATTCAACAAGGTATTGGAAGTCCTAGCCACAGTAAATAGACAAGTGAAAAGAAATAAAATGTATCCAAATTGGAAAGGAAGATTACAACTGTCATTATTTGCAGATGACATGATACTATATATAAAGAACCCATTTTTATACACCAGTAATGTACTGCAGAAATAGAAATTAAGTAAACAATCCCATTTACAACTGCATCTGAAAAATAAGTACCTTGGAATAAATTTAACCATGGAGGTTAAAGACTTGTACTTGGAAAATTGTAAGATACTGAAGAAAGAAGTTGAAGAAGACACAAATAAATGGAAGCATATACAGTGTTAATAAATAGGAAAAATTAATGTCCACACTATCAAGGCAATCTATAGATTCAATGCAATCCCTATCAAAATGTCAATCATAATTTTCACAGAACTAGAATAAATTTATATGGAACCATAAAAGACAATGTACAACAATGTGAATGTCCTTAATGACACTGAACTGTTGACTTAAAAACAGTTAAAATGATAACCTTTATGTTGTGTATATTTTAAAATAATAAAAAAGAGGGTAGGAAATATAATAATTCAATAATCTGAGAAAAAAGAAATTTATGTAAGTAAATTACTTGCCTATACCATGTATCAAAATAGTAAAAGCAAAGTAAGTTGAAATGCAGCAGGAAACTTTCTGTGTTTATTCAAACAAATATTTTATAGTACCTACTATGTGCCATTAACTATTCTAAGCATTTGAAAAACAATGATGAAGGATGCAAGCACTGTTCCTTCATTCACCTTCTGATAGAGTTGAGTGTGTATTGGGCAAGTAAGCCAGAAAATGCAACACAATGATATTTAAAGTATAAACTGTTGTGATATTATCAACTGTATTTTATAAGTGAAGAACTTGTAAAAAATAAATTTAAAAGAAGTGATTTACTCACAGTGACAGAGGCAGAACTCAATCCTTTGTACAACAAATAGTGCATTGCTGTGGGTATTGTCCTATATTGGTGGGTATTGGGTGTTTTATTGTGTGTGGCAGTACCCAGCTCTCTGGCGTTTCTCTGGCTGCCTCAAGAAGAAGGTAAAGATTTGATGAAAGGAAAGAAAGACGGCTCTTTGCTTCCATGTTAGGAAGGAGCTATGTAATAATATCAATGCCCTTGCTGTGAAAGAAGAAACAACTTGAACTAGAATTTTAGAATGTACAATACTTTTTAAATTATAAAATCAAAACCAAGAGTGTATAGGCATTAACTCACCCAAGGTCTTTTCAATAAAAAAAAAAACTATGGTAAACAAGATTTTGTGTCTTATTCTTGGGCAATACAATTGAGAAAGTGCTTTAGTAGTAATAGATTTTCTTGCAAATGAGCTATGTTACTGTTTATTGGATAGAAGATTTATATTCTCTAAAACTTGCTAGACTCTCTTTATCTCACTTTATCATGACATACTGTAATTCTTACAGAGTTATCTTACAGAGTTATCACTTTACAGACGTCTACAGTTTATGTGAGAATATGCCTACCGCACCTTCTTTCCAAGTTCCCTTGTCCTCCATACTCCTTTTCTCTACTTAGTACTCATGTGACAGAATTAAGTTAGCTCTGAGGAGTAGTTTATATACAGGACCCAAAAAATAACAATTCTGACTTCAGTGTGGCTGTTTATGGGTGTGTACGTTTTCATAAAACAGAAACAACAAATTTTCTGTAATATCTATTGTCAATTGCTAACCAAGAGTAGTAACCAATACAGAGCTCTTGACAGGATACATGAGTCCTAGCAGAGACAACTGGTCTTTCTCAACCATAACTACTGCGTTAAACTGTGGATTCTAAGACATGTGTTTCTTGTTTGAGGTTATAGTAAACAGAAGGGAAGAAATTAAAAGATGTCAGGAACAAAATCTGAGTAAGACATGAGATGTTTATCAAACCCCTCTGAGGATAGTTGATGTCTTGCCATTAAAACATTGTTTCTGGAAAAATAAATGATCAAGTCATAAGAAATAAAACATGTCAATTTGACCAAATATCCTTCAAAGTTATACAAAATGGTACTTTCCAAGCCCAAATTCTAAACTCATGTTTTATTTCATTATATCGCTCAAGTAGTTATTTGGTCATTTATAAAGGACTTAGATTGTACAAAATGTTATGCTATGGGACCACAGAGAAGATCAGCGATACAAAAGAGAAGTTATACTTGTTATTATGTCAGATTATTTTTTCCCAAAATGGCCACACCAACATATATATCTGCCATCTCACATGCCATGTTCTTCCTAAAATATGACTAACTTCCCTCACATTTAGAGGTACAGTCTAAGTTCCCTCCTTTTGAATCTGGATTGAGATACGACTTCTCTGAAAGAGTATAGAAAAAGGAATTTATGTGACTTCCAAGGCCAAATAATAAAACAGATATAGCTTCTTCCTGGTACCCACACTAATGATATTAATACTCAGAAACCAGCCACCAAGCTCTGTGGAAGCTGAGCCTAGCACATTTGGAGAAGCTACATAAAGTCCTCATTGAGAGTAACTTTAGCTTCCAGTTATATGTAATGTAATGTAATATAATATAACATAATATATAATATAATAAAATATAATAATATATAATATAATATATTGAACACTTTTGTGCTTCAAGGGACATCATCAAGAGAATGAAAAATATAAGCAACAAAATGGGAGAAAAAAAATCCAAATCATGCATATGAAAGGGACTTAGAATATATAAAGAATTTAGATTACATCACAGAAATGACAGCTTGAGACAAGCATTTTAAAATCTCCCCTGGAATTTACAACAAATTGAACA
Organism: Rhinolophus ferrumequinum; assembly: GCF_004115265.2. Classification (NCBI taxonomy): domain Eukaryota; kingdom Metazoa; phylum Chordata; class Mammalia; order Chiroptera; family Rhinolophidae; genus Rhinolophus; species Rhinolophus ferrumequinum. The sequence goes on along the minus strand of NC_046284.1, from coordinate 71,659,533 downwards.
GCTTTAATTCCAAAAGGGACTATCTGTGCAGCAGACAGACAAGACTAAGAGACATGAAATTGAAATCATCTAAAGGTGGGCAAATTGGGCGAACAGAGAAGGAGGGAAGGGGGAAGTGTGGAGACAAGAGCCACATGGGTGGCAGGACTCAGACCAGAGCTCCGACCTCCCTGCATTCAGAAGCTATAGCAGTCATGGAGGAGGGATGAATTCAGACTGCTAGCACTCCCCTTATGGCTGACAGTCCCATCTGAGTGATCAGCATATAACACAGCTGAACCCCATAATCAGTGTAAAGACCTCGGAGTAAAGACTGAGAAAAAAAAGGTGAATACGGTGGTTTAAGCCCTCAGAGGATGCAACACATAGGCATGGCCAAACCCTCCCTTTCCTCCCAGACCTCTCACCATCCCCACCCTCCCAGTACTCGAAGCAGAACAGTAACAGTATCACATCAAAAAAAAGAGAATATTTGCAGTTCTGAGAACTGTGGCCCCACAGGCATGGACTCACAGCCTAACTAGTTCCTGCAAAGGGAAGGGAGCCTTGGGAGCACTACTTGCTATGCTCGTGGTTTCCAACTTTGCTCAGAGCCAACTCTCATAACCAAAAGTTCCCCTGCCCCTACCTATCTGGTCAGATTCCTGCAGGGGTACACAGAGCCGCTGAACACACAGGCCCTGAAACTGGTGCAGGAAGAGTTTTGGAATGTCAGAAGCTCCCCACATACCCCCAAGGAGGTGGTTCCCTGAGACCCAGGCAACATACTTACAGAGGAAAAGTCCACCTTCCAGGGAATGCACCCATTGAAAGAAGCCAAAACAGTGCAGAGAAAATATAACATTACAGCATGAGAGAGAATAAAAGGCTGAAGTAGGACAGAAAATAAAGCAGTCTACCAACACATACTGGAAAGCAAAAGAAAGACCTCTTCATATGAAACTGTTGCAGAACCCACTCCTGTGGATGCCTAGGAAGAAAAATAATAATTAATTAATTGCCATGAATAGCCAAGGTAACAAGGCAACAAAGAAAGAAAATGCAAAGTCTCTAGGAAATGAACTTAAAGAAATGGAAATATGTGATTCAAATGAAAGGAAATTCAAGAGCGCAGTTCTTAAACAACTCAATGAGATGTAAGAAAACACAGACAGGCAGTTTAATGAACTAAGAAACACATTCAAAGAACAAAATGAACATTTCACCAAAGAAATTGAAATTTAAAAAAAAGAACCAAATAAAATGTCTGGAGATGAATAACACAATAAAAGAAATGAAGAATGAAATAGCCCAGTTAGGTGATAGAGCTGACCAGATGGAGGAAGGAATCAGTAACATCGAAGATAGAAATCTGGAAATGACACAGATGGAAGAAAAGAGAGACTTGATATTTAAAAAAAAAAAGAAAAGAAAGAACTCTACCAGAATTTTCTGACTCCATCACAAAGACCAATATAAGAATAATGGGCATACCAGAAGGAGAAGAAAGAGAGAAGGAAATAGAGTATACGCAAATAAACAGTCAATGAGAATTTCTCAAAGTTGTAGAAAGAACTGCATCCTCGAATCCAAGAAGCAAACAGCACACCTAATTACCTGAAACTCAACGGGCCTGCTCAAATGCACATTGTATTTAAGCTGTCAAAAATTAACAACAAAGAAAGAATCCTCAAGGCAGCCAGGAAAAAGAAGATGGTAACCTGCAAAGGAAAGCCCATTAGATTATCATCAGAATTTTCAGCAGATATTCTACAAGCCAGTAGGGAGTGGAATCAAATATTCAAATTATTGAAAGACAGAAATTTTAAGCAAAACAATACAGCCAGCAAAGACATCCTTTAGATATGAAGGAGGAATAAAGAACTTTTCAGACATACAGAAACTGAGGGAATTTTGTAACACACAAACTATACTACAAGAAATACTAAAGGAAGCTATTCGACCTGAAACAAAAAAGCAAAGGAACACAAAATTATAAGTAGTATTACAAAGAGACAGACAGAAGCAGAAAATGGCAACCCCTCCACCAAATAGGGCACTATACACTTAACAATAGCATACAGAGTAAAGAAATAAAAATAAATAAATAAATAAATAAATAAAAAAACTTAAAAAGACAGGAAAAAGACAGCTTGCTACTGTAGCACAGAAATCTACTCATAGCATAAATAGGGATAATTTGTAACAGCAAAAATATTAAAAGGGAGAAAGTAAGGGTCTGAACCAGCAAAGGGAATGGAGAAAGGAAGTATGCTGAAGAAAATGGAATACTCTAAATATGAAACTTTCTGTTACATAAACTTAATGACAAAGACTCAAAAAACAAACAAACAAACAAAAAATCCAGAACTAAAATGCATAACATAAAAAAAAAAAAACGAAACAGAGGGAGAAATCTAGAAAACCACTACACTGAAATGACAGCAACAAAAAGGCAAAGCAACAATGGAGACATCGTCCCACCAGAAAACCAGAGATAGAATGATAGGAAATCCTCATATCAATAATCACTCTAAATGTAAATGGACTGAACTCACCAATAAAAAGGCACAGAGTAGCAGATTGGATCAAAAAACTAAACCCAAAATTTTGCTGCCTCCAAAAGACACATCTCAGCTACAAAGACAAACACAGACTCAAAAAGTAAAAGGGTGGAAACTGACATTCCAAGAAAATGGTATCCAGAGAAAATCAGGTGTATCCAAACTGATATCAGATGAAACAGACTTCAGGATAAAAAAGATAATGAGAGAAAAAAATGGACATTTCATAATGATAAAGGGGACTATCTAACCAGAAGACAAAACACTCATCAATATTTATGCCCCCAAAGAGGGAGCACTGAAATATACCAAGCAACTATGAATAGAACTAAAGGAAGAAATTGATCAAAACACTATTATAGTAGAGGACCTAAACACATCATTGACAGCTATGGAAAGATCATCCAAAAGAATATAAATGAGGAAATATCAGCTTTAAATGACACATTAGATGAAATGGACAAAATGACGTTTATAGAGCACTTATCCTAGAACATCAGACTATACATTCTTTTCTAGTGTACATAGAACATTTTCAAGGATAGACTGTATATTAGGACATAAAATCAGCCTCACCAAATTTAAGAAGATTGAAATCATACAAACTATTTTCTCTAATCACAAGGCTTTGAAATTCGATAGCAACTGCAGAAGAAAAAAAAAGTAGGAAAATCCACAAATATATGGAAACTAAACAATATACCTTTAAAGAACGACTGGATCAAAGAAGAAATAAGAGGCGAGATCAAAAGGTACATAGAAACAAATGAGAATGAACATACATGTACCAAAATTTTTTGGATGCAGCAAAAGCAGGTTTAAGAGAGAAACTAATGTCATTACAGGCCTATCTCACAAAAGAAGAAAAATCCCAGATAAATAAACTCACATTACAACTTAAAGAACTAGAAAAAGGAGAACAAACGAAACCCAAAGTCAGCATAATGAAAAAAAATAATAAAAATCAGAGCAGAACAAAATGAAATAGAGAACAAAAAGACAGTAGAAAAATCAATGCCCCAAACAGATGGTTCTTGTTATCTTTCAAATGGCTTATTAATCTTTGAAAAGATTAATAAAATTAAGCAACCCTTGGCTAGGCCCTCTAAGATAAAAGGAGAAAAGACACAAATAAACAAAATCAGAAGTGAAAGAGAGGAAGTCACCACGGATGCAACAGAAATACAAAGGATCATCAAGAACACTCTGAAGGACTATATTCAATAACATAAAAGAAATGGACATGTTCTTAGAAACATATAGCCTTCCTAAGCTGAAACACAAGTAAGTGGAAAATTTCAATAGAACAATCAACAGTAAGAAAATTGAGTCAGTCATTCAAAAACATACTAAAAGCAATACCCGGGACCAGATGGCTTCACTAGTGAATTGTATGAAACATTCAAAGAGGATCTAATATCTATCCTACTTAAAGGCTTCCAAAAGATTGAAAAAGAGACAGTACTCCTTAACTCATTTTATGAGGCCAACATTACCCTGATACCACACCTGGTAAGAAAAGAAAATTACACACCAAAATATCTGATGAATACAGATACTAAAATTTTTAGCAAGTCGAATGCAACAATGCATACCAGGAGTACAAGGATAGCTCAACATATGCAAATTGATCGATATGATGTACCACATAAACAAAATGAAGGACAAAAATCATATGGTTATATCATAGATGCAGAAAGAGCATTTGACAAGATACAACATCCATGCATGATTAAAACATTTAATAAAGTAGGTATAGAAGGGAAATACCTTAATATAATAAAGGTCATATATGACAAATCCTCAGCTAATCTCATAATTAATGGTGAAAAACTGAAGCCCTTTGCTTTACATTCAGGAAAACAACAGGGCTGTCCCCTATCACCTCTGCTTTTCAACATAGTATTGGAAGTCCTAGCCAGACCAATCAAGCAAGAGAAAAAATATAAAAGGTTTCAGAATTGGGAATGAGGAAGTTAAACTGTCACTCTTTGCAGACAACATGATGCTATACATAGAAAACCCTAAAGACTACACCAAAAAGCTATTAGAAACAATAAACGAATACAGTAAAGTTGCCAGCTAAAAAAAATCAATGTGTAAAAGGCCATTACATTTGTATATACTAACAATGAAATGTCAGAAAGAGAAATTTTAAAAAAGTATTCTTGCAAGTTCAACAAAAAGAATAAAATATTGAGGAATCAACTTAACTAAGGATGTGAAAGACCTACATACTGAAAAGTATAAGACATATGTAAAAGAAATTGAAGAAGACCAAGAAATGGAAAGACATTCTGTGTTCATGGATTGGAAGAATCAACATAGTTACATTAGTCATATTACCCAATACACAGATTTAATGTAATCCCCATCCAAAACCAACTGTGTTTTTTTATGAAATAGAACAAAAAAATCATCAAATTTGTATGGAATCACAAAAGACCCCGAATAGTAAAAGCAATGCTAAGGAAAAAGAACAAATATAGAAGTATCACATTCCCTGACTTCAGCTTGTACAACAGGGCAACAATAATCAAAAGAGTATGATATTGGCAGAGAAACATACACACAGAATAATAGAATAGAATTGAGAGGAATAAACCCACAGTAAATATGGACAGATAATTTTTCACAAAGAAGCCAAAAACATGCAATAAAGAAAAGACAGCTCCTTCAATAAAAGGTGCTGGGAGAATTGGAAAGCCATGTGCAAAAGAATGAAACTAGATCGCTATCTGTCACCGTGTACCAAAATTAACTCAAAATGCACCAAACGCCTAAACAAGAACTGAAACAATAAAATGCATGAAAGAAAACATAGGCACTAAAGTTATGGACCGTGGGTTCAAAGAGCATTTTATGAATTTGACGACAAAGGCAAGGGAAGTAAAAGCTAAAATAAGTGAATGGGACTATATCAAACTAAAAATCTTCTGCATAGCAAAAGACACCATGGACAAAATAAAGAGACAACCAACCAAATGGGAGAAGATTTTTGCAAACAACGCCCAAGATAAGGAGCTAATATCCAAAATATATAAGGAACTCATACAACTGAACAATGAAAAACAAACAATCCAATTGAAAAAGGGCACAGGACCTGAAGAGATATTTCTCCAAAGAGAACATACAAGTAGCCAATAGACATATGTGAAAGTGTTCAACATCACAAATCATCCAAGACGTGCAATAAATACCACAATTTGATATCACCTCACCCCAGTTAAAATGGCTAACATCAACAAGACAAAAGTACCTAGTGTTGGAGAGGCTGTAGAGAAAAAGGAACCTCCATACACTGTTGGTGGGAACGCAAATTGGTGCGCCTGTATGGAAGGTGTTGTGGAGGTTCTTCAAAAAATTAAGAATAGAGTTAACACATGACTCAGCCAATCCCTCTCCTGGGTATCTACCCACAAAATCTGAAAACATTTATCCATAAAGACATATGTGCTCCAGTGTTCATTGCAGCTTTATTTATGGTGGCCAAGACATGGAAAAAACAAAAGTGTACTTCAATAGATGAATGGATAAAGAAGTTGTGGTATATATACACGATGGAATACTATTCTGCCTAAGAAAAGAGGAAATAGTACCATTTGTGACAACATGATTGGATCTTGAGATTATTATGCTGAGCGAACTAAGCCAGACAGAAAAAGTTGAAAACCATATGATTTCACTGATATGTGGTATATAAAACTGAAAACAACAAAAGAACAAGACAAAAAAATGAAGAAACAAAAACTCATAGACAGAGACAATAGTTTAGTGGTTACCAGAGGGTAAGGGGGTAAGGGTGTGGTAGATGAGGGTAAAGGGAATCAAATATATTGTGAGAGAAAGAGAACTGACTCTGGGTGGTGAACACACAATGGGATATTTAGATGATGTATTACAGAATTGTACACCTGAAACCCATGTAACTTTACTAACAATTATCACTGCAATGAACTTTAATTAAAAAAGGAAAACAAGGAATGACAGAAAACTCAAAATCTGAGTTGGAAAATGTACATACCTATCTATGAAAATCCAAAATAACTCTGTGGCGTCTCGCGTGACGAGGTTTGTGGGTGGCAAGGAGGGCGGCGCAGGGTTAAGAAAAGACAGTAGCCATGAAAAGAGTGAAGCAGGGCCAAGGGTCATGCAGCCGCAAGGACTGGACGCGCCTAATCGGGCCTATGCATTAGTTTTTATTAGTTAGGTTTGGAAGTAAAGGAGATAAAGCTTGTCAATCTCAAGATCTGTGAATCCTATACATCATAATAGGAAATTGATTCAAGCCAATCACCCTTACCTGAAGACAGCTAAACCATAAGTCTCAGGATGTATGTACTTCCCCAAGGGACAGAACCTATATGCATATGAATAGATGGAGAGCACATCATTGAATCTCTTCCCTTGCATGTTTTGGGAAACAATGCAGCCACAGAGGAAGAGGCTCTCTTTAGCTTGGGGAAGGTTGGGGGGGGGCTGTGCCCACCTCTATGAACCCCGTGGGTTCTCCAGTTGTTCCCCACTAGACTGCACCTGGCTTGAGTTGCCCCCCCCCCCCCGGGGAATCTTACTCGTCATTGGCTGACCAGTCATCTTTTTGGGACCAAACAGGGAGATATAAGGTGAAAACACAAAGGTGAAGTAATGTCCCTGAAAGGATCCGTCTCACAGACTCTCCTTTCTTTAGAGGCAGGTACAAGGAGACAGACGGGTAGGCTGCTGCGTGGCCACATGACTCCAAATGGGGGAAATCCAAAAAGGCCGCTCAAAAACATATTATAATCAAATTATCAAAAGTCAAGCACAAAGGGAATATTGAAAAAATAAAGAGAAAATTACTTTTCATATACAAGGTGACTTGAAACAGACAGTTGGTGAGTACTCAGCAGAAAACTCAAAAGACAGGAGAGAGTGGGATGGTATGTATATTCAAAGTGCTGAAAGAAAAACAAAAAAACTGCAACAAGAATACTTAATGGGACAAAGTTGTCATTCATAAATGAAAGTGAGATAAAGACGTTCCCAGAAAAACAAAAGCTGATGGAGTCAATCACCACTACATTAGTGTTACAAGAAACACTGAAAATAGTTCTTCACGTTGAATTAAGTATGCTATTTAGCAACATGAAAACATAAAACTCACTGATGAAGTTAAGTATGTAGCAAAATTCAGAATACTCTTAACATTGAAATTGGGGCACATAAATTACATTGAATTCAAGTATAAATATCAAAAGACAAAGTATTTTAAAAATTAGTTTCAATAATTTATTTACGAATACACAACACAAATAAATGGAAATTGTGGCTTAAAATGCATAAAATGAAAAACTACATGAAATGTGGAGAAAGAGAATTAAAATATAGAGTTTTTTGTATGTCATTGAAGTTGAGTTATTATGTTAAAATGGACTATTTATAACTGTAAAATATTTTACATCGGTGTCATAGGAATCACAAAGAAAATAACATAGTAAATAATAGATACACAAAAAATAAAAAAATAATGAGAGCATACCACTACAAAAAAAAAATCATCAAATCATAAAGGAAGATAGCAAAACAGGAACAAAGGAAGTAAGAAAATACTAAGGAGTCTGAAAAAACATTTTAAATGGCAATAGTAATTCCTTATATATCAATAATTGCTTTGAATGTCAATTTGTTGGATGTCAGAAGCATGGCAGGGTGAGGGATTCCCTTGATCGCTCCCCTTGAAGTTAGAACAAGTTAAACAGCTACAATTCAACAAAGGATTTCCTGCACAACACACAAACATATCTGAGAGATCCTCACAATGAAACTTCTGAAGGTGAGCACATCAGGAAGATCGGACAGGAGGAAAAGGAGAACAGGGTCGGGCACTGCTGGCACAGCCAGGAGCTCACACTGGATCTCAGGAGAGGGGAGGATTCAGTCAGCTGGTGCACTCTCTGTGGCCCCGAGCATTCCTGCTTGATGATCAGAATATTATATGGCTGTACCCACCAATCAGGGCTGAGTTATCAAGGCAGAGACAAATACAGAAGTGTGACAGCTGTATTCTAGCAGTAGGCATGGCCAGGCAGAAAACAAAGATACAGAGCCTAGTCGCCTCCCCTCACCCTCCCAGATCTTCCCTCACTGCACCATCCCAGAGCCAGCAGTGGGCCCCAGAAGAAACTGTAGCAGTGAGGGTCAGGTTACAAAGCAGAATATCTACAGACTTGAGAACTGGAGAAACAATTCCTGAGAGGTAGATGCACACTGTGGAAAATAACAGTGACAAGGGTGGAGATACAGAGGCAAGGCAGCTGAGGACTCACAGTTACTATTAGTAGGAGAAAAGCAAAGACACAAACATGTCATCAGCCTCTCCCAGCCAACACATCCCCCATCCTTCGTGGATGATTACATCAGGGGCACCTGGTACAGCTCAGGCAGTGCACCACTGCATCTGGCTGCAGTGACAGCATCGGTATTTCAGGAGCTCAGAACCCGATCATCCACCGCACTCTCTCATGGGGGTGGTGCCTTGAGACTGAGGTGATCTGCTCATAGAAAAGAAACCCAACTCACCAGGGAATACAAGGGATCTCCATTACCAAGCAGAGATCTAAAAAGCCAGCCAGAGCAATGGAAAAATAAAATAAAATGCTCTACCACCGCCAGCTGGAAAACAAAAGTCCTCTTCTTATTAACCTGCTGCAGAATTTACTCCCATAGATGCCTAAGCAGAGAAATAATTTATCAATTACCATAAACAGCCAAGGTAACAAGGCAGGACAGTAAGAAAAAAAAATCTCCAGAAAATAAATTAGACGTAAAAATACGTAACTTAAATGAAAGAAAATTCAAGACTGCAGTTCTGAAAAAAAATGCAAAAAGATACAAGAAAACTCAAATAGACTGTTTAATGAACTCAAAAATAAAATCAACAGACAAAATAAATACTTTCTCAAAAAGTAAATTTTTAAAAAGAACCAAATAAAACTTCTGGACTGAATAACTCAATAAAAGAAATGAATGAAAAATCCAGCTTATGAACTAGAGCTTATGACATGGTGGAAAGAATTAGTGATACATAAGACAAAAACCTGCAAAGGACGCAAAGGAAGAAGAGAGACACTTGTTAGTAAAAAGAACTGAAAGAACTCTATAAGAACTATCTGACTCCATCAGAAAGAACAATAGGGGATTCGTCATAAAAATGGCTGACTGAGGTGAGCATCTTGAAATCTCCCATGGAATTTACAGCAAACTGAACAACTATAGCTCCACAAAGGACTCCCTGTGCAGCAGACAGGCAAGACTGAATGGCACAAAAAAGAAATCACCTAAAGTTGGGCAAATTGGGATAGTGGGAGAGGAATAAAGCAGGAAGCTCTGCGACACAGAGCCAGGAAGGTGCAGGATGCTGACCAGAGCTTGGAGATCCCAGCTCGCTGCATTCCAGAACTACCTCAGCCATGGGAGAGGGAAGAAGCCCAAATGCTAGAGCTCCATTTATGGCCCACAGTCCCACCTTAGGGATCAGCATATAACAATGTTGAACCCAATGCTCATGGGAGAGACCTGGGAGCAAAAACGGAGGGAAATAGGGTGAAAACTGCATTCAAAGCCCTCAATGTAGAGCAGAGAACAGAAGGCTTAAGCATTGAGTTTAGCTAGTCCCTCCCAACCTGCCCAGAGATCGCGTTACCACCAACCTCCCAGGGCTAGAAGCAGAACGGTAGCAGTGTCAGATCAAAAGAACAGAATATTTGCAGTTCTCAGATCTGTGGCCCTGCAGCCACAAACTCACAACCCAACTAATTCCTGGCGAAGGGCAGGGAGCCTTGGGTGCAGGACTGGCTGTGCTGGTGGTCACCGACCTTGCTCTGGGCCACTTTTCACAACACACCCAGCCCCTGTCCCCACCTATCTGGGTGGATCCCTGCAGAAGTAAACAGAGTCACTGAAACACACAGGCTGTGAATCTGGTGCACAAAGAGCTTTGGAAGTTCAGAAAACCTCCACATCCCCCTACGAAGGTGGTGCCCACTGACACAGACTAACTGTTCACAGAGCAGAAGCCAGACTTCCAGGAATTCGCCCTATCATGTGAGAAGCTGGAACCGTGCAAAGAAATATAACACCACAATGTGAGAGAGAATAAAAGGTTGCAATCAGATAGAAAACAAAACATTCTACCAACACCTAAAGGAGAACATAAGAAAGACCTCTTTCTATTAACCTGCTGCAGAACCCACCCCTGTAGATGATTAGGAAGATAAATAATAATTAATTAATATCCATGAATAAGCAAGGTAACAAGATACCTCAAAAATAAAAAGAAAAGTTTCCAGAAAATGAACTTAAAGACATGGAAATATGTGACCAAAATGCTAGAGAATTCAAGATCGCAGTTCTGAAAAAACTCAGCAAGATGCAAGAAAGCAAAAACAGGCAGTTTAATGACTAAGAAACAAATTCAAAGAAAAAAATGAACATTTTACCAAACAGATTGAAAATTTTAAAAAGAACCAAATAGAATTTCTGGAGATTAAGAACTCAATAGAAGAAATGAGGAATGAAATAGCCAGCTTAGGTGGTAGCATTGACCAGAAGTAGGAAAGAATCAGTGACATCGAAGATAGAAACATGGAAATGACACAGATGGAAGGAGAAAGAGACTTGAGACTTAAAAGAAATGAAAGAACTCTATAAGAACTTTCCGACTACATCAGAAAGAGCAATATAAGAATAATGGGCATACCAGAAGGAGAAGAAAGAGAGAAGGGAACAGAGAGTACATTCAAACAAATAGTCGATGGGAACTTCCCAAACTTGTGGACAGAACTGGATCCTCAAATCCAAGAAGCAAATAGAGCACCTAATTATCTCAACTACAACAGGCCTTCTCCAAGGCACATTTTATTGAAGCTGTCTAAAAACAACAAAAAGGAAAGAATCCTCAAGGCAACCAGGGAAAAGAAGACGGTAACCTACAAAGGGAAGCTCATTAGATTATCATCAGATTTCTCAGCAGAAACTCTACAAGCCAGGAGGGAATGGAACCAAATATTCAAACTATTGAAAGAGAGAAATTATGAGCCAAGAATAATATACCCAGCAAAGATATACTATAGGTATGAAGGAGGAATAAAGACCTTTCCAAACATACAAAAGCTGAGAGAATTTTCTAATAGACAACCTGCACTACAAGAAATATTAAAGGAGGCTATTCGACCACCATCAACAGGACAATTTGTGGCAACCGAAACATAAAAAGGGGGAGAGTAAAGGCCTGAACCGGGACATGGGAGTGGAGAACGTAGGCATGCTGAAGAAAATGGAATACTCTAAATATCAAACTTCCTTTTACATAAATTTAAGGGTAACCACTCAAAAAAAAAATCCAGAACAGAAATATATACTGTAATAAAGGAAGAAACAGAGGGAAACATCATAGAATAACACCACACAGAAATAATAGACAACAGCAAAAAGGCAAAGAAAAAATGGAGAAACAATCTGACCAGAAAACTAGTGATAGAATGATAGGAAATCATTACATATCAATAGTCACCATAAATGTAAATGGACTGAACTCACCAATAAAAAGGCACAGTGTAACAGATTGGATCAAAAAACTAAACTCAACCATATGCTGTCTCCAACAGACATATCTCAGCTACAAGGACAAGCATAGACTCAACGCGAAAGGGTGGAAATTGACACTCCAAGCAAATGATATCCAGAGGAAATCAGGTATAGTCATACTGATATCAGATGAAACACACTTCAGAGTGAAAAAGGTAACAAGAGACAAAGACGGACATTTCATAATAGTAAAGGCGGCTATACAAAAAGAAAACATACCAGTCATCAATACTTATGCCCCCAGTCAGGGAGCACCCGGATATACCAAGCAACTGCTAACAGAAGTAAAAGGAGAAATTGACCAAACACAATTATCCCAGGGGGCCTAAATACATCATTGACACCTATGGATAGATCATCCAAAGAGAAAATAATTAATGAAATAGCAGCCGTAAATGACACATTAGATGAAATTGACATAATTGACATTTATAGATCTCTTCATCCTAAAGCATCTGACTATACTTTTTTTTTTTCTAGTGTACATGGAACATTCTCAAGGATAAATCATATATTGGGATATAAAACTAACCTCAGCAAATTAAAGAAGATTGAAGTGATACCAAGCATATTCTCTTATCACAATACTTTGAAATTGGATATATGCAGCAAAAACAAGGCAGAAAAAAAACACACAAATACATGGAGATTAAACAGCACACTTTTCTTTTTTCTTTTTTTCTTTGTTAAATTTATTGGGGTGACAATTGTTAGCAAAATTACATAGATTTCAGGTGTACAATTCTGTATTACATCATCTATAAATCCCTTTGTGTGTTCACCACCCAGAGTCAGTTCTCCTTCCATCACCATATATTTGATCCCTCTTACCCTCATCTCCCACCCCCCACCCCATTACTCTCTGGTAAACACTAAACTATTGTATGTGTCTATGAGTTTTTGTTTCTCATTAAACAACACACTTTTTAAAAACGACAGGGTCAAAGAAGAAATTAGAGGAGAGATCAAAAGATACATAGAAACAAATGAGAATGAAATACATCCTACCAAAATTTTTGGGATCCAGCGAAAGCAGTGTTAAGGGGGAAATTTATATCATTACAGGCCTCTCTCAAGACACAAGAAAAATCCCAAATAAATAACCTCATGTTACACCTGAAAAAACTAGAAAAAGCAGAACAAGTAAAACCAAACGTCCGCAGAAGAAAAAAAAAATAACAAAAATCAGAGGAGTACTAAGTGAAATAGAGAACAAAAAGACGATAGAAAAAATTAATCTGACAAAGACTTAGTTCTTTGAAAAGATTAATGAAATTAACCAACTCTTGGCTAGGCTCATTAAGACAAAAAAAGAAAAGACACTAATAAACAAAATCAGAGACAAAAAAGAGGAAGCTCTCATGGATGCCACAGAAATACAAAGGATCATCCAAGAATTCTATAAAGGACTATATGCCACCACATTCAATAACCTAGGAGAAATGGACAAGTTCTTGGAAATATACAGCCTTCCTAGGCTGAACCTTGAAGAACTGGAAAACCTAAACCAACCGATCACCAGTAACGAAATTGAATCAGTCATCCAAAACCTTCCCAAAAGCAAAAGTCCAGGACCAGATGGCTTCACTACTGAATTCTACTAAACCTTCAAAGAGGATCTAATACCAATCCTGCTCAAACTCTTCCAAAAAATTGAAGAAGAGACAGTACTCCCTAGCTCATTTTATGAGGCCAACATTACCCTGATACCAAAACCTGGTAAGGACAACACGAAAAAAGAAAACTACTGATCAATATCTCTGATGAATACAGATGCAAAAATCGGAAACAAAATTCTAGCAAAATGAATGCAACAATGCATTAGAAAGATTATTCATCATGACCAAGTGGGGTTCATCCCAGGGGCAGAAGAATGGTTCAACGTATACAAATCCATCAATGTGATACATCACATAAACAAAATAAAGGACAAAACTCATATGATTATATAAATTGATGCAGAAAAAGCATTTGACAAGACACAACATCCATTTATGATTAAAACACTGAATAAAATAGGTATAAAAGGAAAATACCCTAACATAATAAAGGCCATATATGACAAGCCCTCAGCTAATCTCATATATAATGGTGAAAACCTGATGCCCTTTGCTCTAAGTTGAGGAACACAATAGGGCTCTACCCTATCACCTCTACTTTTGAACATAGTGTTGAAAGACCTCGCCAGAGCAATCAGGCAAGGGAAAGAAATAGAAGACATCCAAATTGGGAATGAAGAAGTTAAATTTTCACTCTTTCCAGATGACATGATGCTGTATAGAGAAAACCCTAAAGACTCCACCAAAAAGCTATTAGAAGCTATCAACGAATACAGTAAAGTTGCCGGCTACAAAATCAACATACAAAATTCCATTGCATTCCTATATACTAACAATGAAATCTCCGAAAAAGAAAAACAAACACATTCCTTTTGCAATTGCAGCAAAAAGAATAAAATACCTAGGAATAAATGTAAACAAGGATGTGAAAGACCTATATGCTGAAAAGTGTAAGATATTTTTAAAAGACATTGAAGAAGACACAAAGAAGTGCAAAGATATTCCATGCTCATGGATTAGAAGAATCAACATAGTTAAAATGGCCATATTACCCAAAGCTATATACAGATTTATTGCAATCCCCATCAAAATCCCAATGGTATTTTTTTAAAGAAATAGAACAAAAAATCATCAGATTAGTTTGGAACCACAAAAGACCCCAAATAGCCAAAGCAATCTTAAGAAAAAAGAACAATGCTGGAGGTATCGCACTCCCTGAGTATAGGTTGCACTACAGGGCAACAATAATCGAAACAGCATGGTATTGGCAAAAATAGAGACACGTGGACCAATGGAATAGTATTGAGAATTCAGAAATAAAACCACATAAATATGGACAGATAACTTTTGACAAAGAAGCAAAAAACATAGAATAGAGAAAAGACAGCCTCTTCAATAAATGGTGCTGGCAGAATTGGAAAGCAACTTGGAAAATGATAAAACTGGACTTCTATCTGTCACCATGTACCAAAATTAATTCAAAATGGATGGACGTCTTAAGCATAAGACCTGAAACAGTAAACTGCATAGAAGAAAACATAGGTAGTAAACTTATGGACCTTGGGTTCAAAGAACTTTTTATGAATTTCATTCCAAAGGCAAGGGAAGTAAAAGCTAAAATAACTGAATCAGACTATATCAAACTTAAAAGATTCTGTACAGCAAAAGAAACCATCGACAAAATAAAGGGGCAACTAACTGAATGTGAGAAGATTTTTGCAAACAGTGCCTCTGATAAGGGGCTGATATCCAAAATATACAAGGAACTCATGCAACTCAACAACAAACAAAGAAACAAACAATCCAATTGAAAAATGGGCAGAGGACCTGAAGAGACATTATTCCAAAGAGGACATACAAATGGCAAATAGACATATGAAAAAATGCTCAACATCACTAATCATCAAAGAAATGCAGATAAAAACCACAATGAGATATCAACTCACCCCAGTTAGAATGGCTATCATCAACGACACATATAGTAACAAGTGTTGGAGAAGCTGTGGAGAAAAAGGAACCCTCATACATTGTTGATTGGAATGCAGACTGGTGCAGCCGTTATGGAAGGCGGTTTGGAGGTTCCTCAAAATATTACAAATAGAATTACTCTATGACCTAGCAATCCCTCTCCTGGGTATCTACCCAAAAAATATGAAGACAGTTATGCATAAAAACAGATGTGCTCCAATGTTCATTGCAGCTTTATTTATGGTGGCCAAGACATGGAAACAACGGAAATGTCCTTCAATAGATGAATAGATAAAGAAGTTGTGGTATAGATACACAATGGAATAGTATTCGGCGGTAAGAAATGATGAAATAGGACCATTTCTGACAACATGGATGGATCTTGAGATTATAATGCTAAGTGAAATAAGTCAGACAGAAAAAGCAGAGAACCTTATGATTTCACTGATATGTGGTTTATAAACCAAAAACAACAAAAGAACAAGACAAACAAATGAGAAACCAAAACTCATAGACAGAGACAATAGTTTAGTGGTTACCAGAGGGTAAGGGGGGTGGGGTGTGGGAGATGAGGGTAAGGGGGATCAAATATATGGTGATGGAAGGAGAACTGACTCTGGGTGGTGAACACACAATGGAATTTATAGATGATGTAATACAGAATTGTACACCTGAAATCTATGTATCTTTACTAACAATTGTCACCCCAATAAACTTTAATTAAAAAAATAATAAACGGAAGCTCAAAGTTGGGGAAAAAAGAAATAATAATAATAATATGAGAAAAAGACAGAGCAATAGAATAATGATGGGTATATCAGAAGGAGAAGAGAGGGAGAGGTACACAGAGAGCCTAGTGAAACAAATAGCTGATGAGTACCTCCCAAACCTCTGAAAAGACCTGGATCCTTGATTCCAAAACCCAAACAGGACACCTAATTACCTCGATTCAAAAAGGCTTTCTCCAAGACTCATTGTATTAAAAGTGTCAAAAATTAATGACAAAAAATAATTCTCAATGAAGCCCGGGAAAAGAAGATTGTACCTTATAGAGGAAAGCCCATTAGGTTATGAATGGATTTTTCAGCAGAAACTGGACAATGCCAAGAGGAAAATGAATCAAATATTCAAACTATTGCAGAAAGGAATTATCACCCAAGAATATTGTATCCAGTAAAGTTATTCTTTAGACATGAAGGAGGAATAAAGACCATTCCAGACATACAGGAGCTGAGGCAATTTTCCACAACGAGACCTGAATTACAGGAAATACAGAAAGAGGTTATTCTATCTGAAACAAGAAAGTCAAAAGAATACAAAACAATGAGTTAGGTGACTAACAGACAGACAGAAGCAGGAAATGGCAACTTCTTTTCAGAACAGGGCACAAAAACTTAAATATAACATAAATGTTAAAGGAGGTAAAAGCGAAACAAGAAAAGACCATTTCTACTGTAATTGAAAAATAAACACACAGCAAAAATATGGATAATTTAGAAAACAGAGTCATAAATGTGGACGGGATAAAGGCCTGAATTTGCAAAGAAGAATAAATATAAAATGTATGTAGAAGAAAAGAATAACTGTATATATGAAACTTTCTTTTACATAAACTTAATGGTAACAACTGAAAAAAAATCAGAACTGAGACACATAACATAAAAAAAGAGGAAAGAGAGGGGAAAATCATAGAATACCACCATAATAAATTAACCAACAGGAACAAAAAGAAAAAGAAACAATGGAGACACTGAATCACCAGGAAACAAAAGATAGAATGGCTATAGGAAATCCTCATATATCAATAATCACCCTAAATGTAAATGGACTGAACTCACCGAGAAAAGGCACAGAGTTGCAGATTGGATCAAAAAATAAAATCCAACCATATGTTGCCTCCAAGAAACACATCTCAGCTACAAGGACAAATATAGACTCAAAGTGAAAGGGTGGAAACTGACATTCCAAGCAAATGGTATTCAGAGAAAACAGGTGTAGTCATACTTATATCTGATGAAAGAGACTTCAGGATGAAAATAGTAACAAGAGACAATGATAGGCATTTCATAATGATAAAGTGGAAAATACAACAAATAAACATAAAACATATCAATATATATATCCCCAATCAGGTAGCACCAAAATATACAAAGCAACTATTAATAGGACTAAAGGGAGAAACTGAAAAAACACAATTATAGTATGGGACCTAAATACACCATTAAGAGCTATGGATAGATCATCCAAACAAACAAACAAAAAATCAATTAAAAATATCAGCATCAACAATATTAAGAAGATTGAAATCATACCAACCATATTTTCTGACCACAATGCTTTGAAAATGAAGATCAACTGCAATAAAATAAAATAAAATGCAGGAAAACTCACAAATATCCATACATAAAACAGCAGGCTACTAAAGCACGACTGGGTCAAAGAAGAAATAAAAGGAGAAATCAAAAGACACATAAAAACAAAAGTGAATGAAAATAAAACATATCAAAATTATTGGGATGTGGTATAAGCAGTAATAAGGACATTTATACTGTTACAGACATATCTCAAGAAAAAACAAAAATCCTAAAGAAAGAATCTAGCATTATATCTTAAAGAACTAGGAAAAGAAGAACAAATGAAGTCCAAGTAAGCAGAAGGAAGGAAACAATATATATTAGAGCAGAATTAAATGAAACAGAAACCAAAAGTAAAATAAAAAAATTAAAACAAAAAAGAGATGGTTCTTTGAAAAGATTAACAAATTTGACAAACTCCTACTAGACTCACTGAAGAAAAAAAGACTGAAACAAGCAAAATCAAAATCGAGAGAGGTTACAACAGATACCAAAGAAATAGAAAGGATCATGAAAGACTACTATGAAAGACAAGATGCAACCAAATTCAGTAATCTAAAAGAAACGGAAAAGTTCTTAGAAACATATGACCTTCCTAGACTAACTCACAAAGAACTGGAAAATCAAAACACATCGATCCACAGTAAAGAAATTGAAATAATCATCCAAGAACTCCCCAAAAGCAAAAGTCCAGGATGAGATGGCTTCACTAGTGAATTCTCCAAACGTTCAAAGGTGACTTAATACCAAAAAAATTAAGAAGGGGCAATACTTCCTAACTCATTACATGAGGCCAACATTACCTTGATACCAAAACATGGTAAAAATAACACATGCGCAAGCACACACACACACACACACACGCACACACAGAAAACTACAGACCAATATCTCTGATATATAGAGATGCAAAAAACCTAAACAAAATATAAGCAAGTGGAATAGAACACATTATAAAGATTATACAACACATCAAGTGGGGTACATTCCAGGGGCACAAGGAAGGTGTAAAATATGCAAATCAATCAGTGTGATACACCACATAAGAATAAAAATCATACGATCCTATCAATAGATGCAGAAAAACGTTTGACATGATACAATATCCATTTATGATGAAAACACTTGAAATGTGTATACAGGAAAGTACTCAACATAATAAAGGCCATATAGGACAAACCCTGAGGTAATATCCTACATAATGTTGAAAAACTGAAGGCTTTTCCTCTAAGATCAGGAACATGACAAGGATCGTCTTGTCACCACTGTTGCCCAACATAGTATTGGAAGCCCTAGCCAGAAAAATCACGCAAGAGAAATAAATTAAAGCCATCAAAATTGGGAATGAATAAATTAAATAGTCACTTTTTGCTGATGGCATGATTCTTTATAATAGAAAGCCCGAAAGATTCCACTAAAAGTAATTAGAAACTATAAACAAATTCAGTAAAGTTGGAGGATATAAAATCAATGTACAAAAATCCACTGCATTTCAATATACTAACAATGAAATTTCAGAAAAAAAATGAATACCACAGGTTTTTCTGAAATTGTAACCAAAACAATAAAATACCTAACAATAAACTTACCAAACAGGAAGGATCTATACATTGAAATCTACAAGACATTATTAGAAGAAACATAAGAAGACACAAAGTAATGGAAAAATGTTTCATGTTCATGAATTGTATCAACATAGTTACAATAGCCATATTATCCAAAACAATATACTGATTCAATGCAATCCCTATCAGAAACTCAACTGCATATTTTTAAACTAAGTTCATTGGGACTTAATATTGGGGAGACGATTGTTAGTAAAGTTACATAGATTTCAGGTGTACAATTCTGTAATACATCTTCTATATCTCACATTATGTGTTCACTGCCCAGAGTCAGTTCTCCTTCCATCACCATATATTTGACCCTGTTTACAGTCTTCTAGAAGCCCCCTCCCTCCTTACCCTCTGGTACCCACTAAACTATTGTCTGTGTCTATGAGTTTTTGTTTCTTCATTTGTTTGTTTTGTTCTTTTGTTGTATTCAGTTTTATATACGACATATCAGTGAAATCATATGGTCCTCTACTTTTTCTGCCTGACTTAATTATGCTTGGCATTATTATCTCAAGATCTATACATGTTGTCACAAATGGTGCTATTTCATCTTTTCTTATGGCCAAATAGTATTCCTTTGTGTATATATACCACAACTTGTTTATCCATTCATCTTTAGTTGTTTCAATGTCTTCACCACCAAAAAAAAAAAAAAAAAAAAAAAAAAGAAGCTGCAATGAACATTAGAGCACATATGACTTTAATGATACATGTTTCCAGATTTTTTTTGGAGCAAATACCCAGGAGAGGGATTACTGGGTTGTACGGTAATTCTATTCTTAATTTTTGAAGGAATCTCCACACTGCTTTCCATAGTGGCTGCACCAATATGCATTCCCATCAACACTGTATTAGGGTTCCTTTTCCTCCACAGCCTCTCCAATGCTTGTTACTATTTGCCTTGCTGATGTTAGCCATTTTAACAATGGTGAGTTAATATCTCATTGTGGTTTTTATTTGCGTTTCTCTGATGATTAGTGATATTGAGCATTTTTTCATATGTCTACTGGCCATTTTGCATATCCTCTTGGAGAAATGTCTCTTCAGGTCCTCTGCCCATTTTGTAATTGGATTGTTTGTTTTCTGTTGTTTGGTTGTATGAGTTCCTTATATATTTTGGATATTAGCACCTTACCTGAGGCGTTATTTGTAAAATTTCTCCCATTCACTTGGTTGCCTCTTTATTTTGTCAATGGTTTCTTTTGATGTGCAGAAGCTTTTTAGTTTGATATAGTCCCATTCATTTATTTTAGCTATTACTTTCCTTGTCTTTGGAGTCAAATTCATAAAATGCTCTTTGATCCCAGGTCCATCCGCTTAGTACCTATGTTTTCCTCTATGGAGTTTATTGTTTCAGGTCTTATGTTTAGGTCTTTGATCCATTTTGAACTAATTTTGGTACATGGTGACAGATAGCAGTCCAGTTTCATTCTTTTGCACGTGGCTATCCAATTCTCCCAGCACCATTTATTGAAGAGGCTGTCTTTCCTCCATTGTATGTTTTTAGCTTCTTTGTCAAAAATTATCTGTCCATATTTAAGTGGTTTTATTTCTGGGTTCTCAATTCTATTCCATTGGTCTATGTGTCTGTTTTTCTGCCAATACCATGCTGTTTTGATTATTGTTGATCTGTAGTACAAGCTATACTCAGGGAGTGTGATACCTCCATCAGTGTTCTTTTTTCTCAGGATTGTTTGACAATTTGGGGTCTTTTGTGGTTCCATATAAATCTGATGAATTTTTGTTCTATTTATTTAAAAAAATGCCATTGAGATTTTGATGGGGATTGCATTAAATCTGTATATTGCTTTGGGTAAAATGGCCATTGTAACTATGATTCTTCCAATCCATGAACATGAAATATCTTTCCATTACTTTGTGTCTTTTTCAATTTCTTTTAAAAACCTCTTATACATTTCAATATATATGTCTTTCACATCCTTGGTTGAGTTTATCCTTAGGTATTTTATTCTTTTTGTTGCAATAGCAAAAGGAATTATTTATTATTTTTTTGAGATTTCATTGTTAGTATATAGGAATGCAATGGTATTATGTAAATTGATTTTGTAGCTGGCAACTTTACTGTATTTTTTATTGATTCTAATAGCTTTTTGGTGGATTCTTTAGGGTTTTCTATATACAACATCACGTCATCTGCAGAATGACAATTTATCTTTTTCATTACCAATTTGGATGCCTTTATTTCTTTCTCTTGCCAGATTGCTCTGGCGAGGACTTCCAATACTACGTTGAAAAGCAGAGGTGATAGGGGACAGCCCTGTTGTAATCCTCAACATAGAGCAAAAGGCTTCAGTTTCTCACTGTTAATTATGATACAAGCTGCGGGTTTGTCATATATGGCCTTATCGTGTTGACATATTTTCCTTCTATACCTGTTTTATTGAGTGTTTTCATCATAAATGGATGGTGTAGCTGGTCAAATGCTTTTACAGCATCTATTGATATAATTATATGATTTTTGTCCTTTATTTTGTTTATGTGGTGTATCACGTTGATCGATTTGTGTATGTTGAACCATTCTTGTGCCCCTGGGATGAACCCCACTTGATCATGATGTATAATCTTTTTAATGCATTGTTGCATTCTATTTGCTAGAATTTTGTTTAAGATTTTTGCATCTGTATTCATAAGAGATAGTGTTCTTTAATTTTCTTTTTCTTCTATTTTTCCTTACCAGGTTTTGGTATCAGGGTAATTTTGGCCTCATAAAGTGAGTTAAGGTGCATTGCCTCCTCTTCAGTTTCTTGTAAGAGTTTGAGCAGGATTGGTATGATATCTTCTTTGAAGGTTTGGTAGAATTCACTAGTGAAGCCATCTGGTCCTGGACTTTTGCTATTGCGAAAGTTTGGCTCACTGATTCAATTTCCGTACTCTTGATCAGGCTATTAAGATTTTCTAATTCTTCGTGATTCAGCCAAGAAGCCTATATATTTCTGAGAATATGTCCATTTCTTCTAAGTTATTGAATTTGTTGGCATGTAATCCTTCCTGGTGTTCTTGGATGATCCTTGGAATTTCTGTGGCATCCATGATATCTGCCCTCTTTCATTTCTGAGTTTGTTTATTTGTGTCTTTTCTCTTTTTATTTTAGTGAGTCTAGCCAAAGGTTTGTCAATTTTATTAATCTTTTCAAAGAACCAGCTCTGTGGCATTATTTTTTTCTAATGTCTTTTTGTTCTTTATTTCATTTAGTTCTGCTCTGTTTTTTATTATTTCCTTCCTTATGCTGATTTTGGGTTTCATTTGTTCTTCTTTTTCTAGTTTTTTAAGATGGAACGTGAGGTTATTTATCTGGGATTTTTCATAGTTCTTGAGATAAGGCTGTAATGATATTAATTTCCCTCTTAAAACTGCTTTCGCTGCATCCCAACAATTTTGGTAGGATGTATTTTCATTTACATTTGTTTCTATGTATCTTTTGATCTCTCCTCTTATTTCTTCTTTGATCCAGTCACTCTTTAAAAGTATGTTTTTAAATCTCTACATATTTGTGGTTTCTCCAGGTTTCCTTTTGCAGTTGATATCAAATTTCAAAGCCTTGTGATCAGAGAATATGCTTCGTAGGATTTCAATCTTCTTAAATTTGCTGAGGCTAGTTTCAATATCCTTGAAAATGTTTCATGTACACTAGAAATGTATGTATAGCCTGATGTTCTATGATAAAGTGCTCTATGAATATCAGTTATGTCTTTTCATCTAATGTTTCTTTTACTGCTGATATTTATTTATTTTCTTTTTGGATGATATATCCATAGCTGTTTTTGATGTATTTTGGTCACCTTGTATAATTGTTTTTGGTCTATTTCTCCCTTTAGTTCTGTCAGTATTTGCTTTGTATATTTCAGTGCTCTCTGATTGGGGGCATAAATATTGATGCCTGTTATGTCATCTTGTTGTATAGTCCCCTTTATCATTATGAAATGTCCTTCTTTGTCTGTCATTACCTTTTTTATCTTGAAGTCTCTTTCATCTGATACCACGGTGCATACGCCTGATTTTCTCTGAATACCATTTGCTTGGATTCTCAGTTTCCACCCTTTTACTTTGAGTCTATGTTTGATGTTGTAGCTGAGATGTGTCTCTTGAAGGCAGCATATTTTTGGGGTTTAGTTTTTTTATCCAATCTGCTACTCTGTGCCTTTTCATTGGTGAGTTCAGTCCATTTACATTAGGGTGATTATAGATATGTGAGAATTTCCTATCATTCTATCTGTGGTTTTCTAGGAGGATGGTGTCTTCCTTGTTCCATTGCCTTTCTGTTGCTGTCTGTTATTTCTGTGGGGTGGTTTTCTATGATTTTTCCCTCTGTTTCTTCTTTTTTTGCGTTATATACTTGGGTTGTGGATTTTTTTTTTTTTTGGAGTGGTTCCCAATAAGTTTATGTAAAAGAAAATTTCGTGCTTAGAGTATTCCATTTTATTCAGCATGTTTCCTTTCTCCATTACCTTATGCCGGTTCAGACCTTTACTCTTCCCCTTTTATGTTTTTATTTTCACATATTGTCCCTATTTATGCTGTGAGTTAATTTCTGCACTGCAGTAGCAAGTTGTCTTTCTCCTCTTTTTTAAAGTGTTTTTTTTTTTTTTTTGTCCTTCTTTACCCTGTATGTTATGTTTAAATGTATAGTGTCCTATTTGTTCTAGGGGTTTCCATTTCCTGCTTTGCATATTTTTCTTGGCTCATAAATTCTGTCTATCAATAGTTTGAATATTTGAGTGCACTCCCTCCTGGCTTACCGAGTTCCTGCTGAAAAATCTGATGATTACCTAATGGGCTATTCTTTGTAGGTTACCGTCTTCTTTTCACTGGGTAACTTGAGGATATTTTCTTTGTCATTGAGTTTTGACAGCTTCAATACAATGTGCTTTGAAGAAGACCTGTTGGGATTGAGGTAATTAGGTGTTCTACTTGCTTCTTGGTTTCGACGATCCAGCTCTGTCCACAAGTTAGGGAAGTTCTCATCGACAATTTGTTTGAATATGTTCTCTGTTCCCTTCTCTCTTTCTTCTCCTTCTGGTATGCCCATTATTGTTATATTCCTCTTTCTGATGGAGTCAGAAAGTTCTTGTAGAATTCTTTCTTTTAAGTCTCAAGTCTCTTTCTGCTTCCTTCTGTGTCATTTCCAGATTTCTATCTTTGATGTCACTGATTCTTTCCTCCATCTGGTCAGCTGTATTGCCTAAACTGGCTATTTCATTCTGTATTTTTTTTTATTGAGTTTTTAATCTCCAGAAATTCTATTTGTTTCTTTAAAATTTCTGTCTCTTTGGTAATTTGTTCATTTTGTTCTTTGGTTGTGTTTCTGAGTCATTAAACTGCCTGTCTGTGTTTTCTGGCATCTCTTTGAGGTTTTTCTAAAAAACTGCAATCTTGAATTCTCTGTCATTTAAGTCACACATTTCTATGTCTTTAAGTTCATTTTCTGGAGACTTTTCATTTTCTTTTTAAGCTGTGTTGTTACAGTGGTTATTCATGGCGATTGATGAATTATGTTTCTCTTCCTAGGCATCTACTGGAGTTGGTTCTGCAACTGGATGATAGGAGGACGTCTTTCTTTTGTTTTCCCTGTATGTGTTGGTAGAATGTTTTATATTCTCTTTGACTGCAGCCTTTTATTCTCTCTCACGTTGTAATGTTATATTTTCTCTGCTCTATTCTGGCTTCTCACACGATGAGGGGATTCCCTGGAAAGTGGGCTTCTCCTCTGTAAACAGGTCACCTGGGTCACAGGGCACCATATCTGTGGGAATAGGTGGAGATCTTCTGAAGTTCCAAAGTTCTTCCTGCACCAGTTTCAGAGTCTGTGTGTTTCACCATCTCTGTTTACTCCTGGAGGGATCTGCCCAGATAAGTGAGCGCAGGGTCGTGGTGGGTTGTGAAAGGTGGCCCAGAGTAATGGAGGCCACCACCAGCACAGCCAGTCCTGTACCCAATGCTCTTTCCTCTTTGCTGGAATTAGTTGGGCTGTGAGTCCCTGGCTGTGGCCTGCAGTTCTCAGAAGTTCAAATATTCCCTTCTTTTGATCTGACAGTGCTCCATTTCTGCTTCGTGCCGTGGGTTGGTGGAGGTTAGGTGAGCTCTGGGAGTGTGAGGAGGGTGAGTCTAGGCTCCGTGCCTATGACTTCCATCCTCTGCTTGGCATTGAGTGCTTAAACAGCTGTTTTCACTCTTCTTCCCTCAGTCTTTGCACCAAGGTCTCTGCTGTGAGCGTTGGGTTCAGCCATGCTATATGCTGATCCCTCAGGTGGGACTGTGGGCCATAAGCAGAGCACTAGCAGTCTGAATTCTTCTCACTCCCACAACTGTGGTAGGTCCAGAATACAGGGAGCTTGGAGCTCCAAGCTGCGTTATGCTCCTGGGTCCACGCAGCACATGTCTCCACACTTCTTTCTTCCCTCCTCCCATTCTCGCACAATTCGCCCACCTTTAGATGATTTTAGTTGTGTGCCAATTCTGCTTGCCTGTTTATTGCACAGCGAGTTTTTTGTACAATTATAGTTGTTCAATATGTTGTAAATTCCAGGGGAGATTTAAAGAGGCTCACCTCTCGGTGTGATTTTTATTGCATTTTTTCACTAATCATCAGAGAAATGCAAATAAAAACTACAATGAGCTATCACCTCACACCAGTTAGAATGGCTATCATCAACAAGACAAATAGTAACAAGTGTTGGAGAGGCTGTGGAGTAAAAGGAAACCTCATACACTGTTGGTGGGAATACAGATTGGTTCAGCCACTATGGAAGGCAGTGTGGAGGTACCTGAAAAAATTAATAATAGAATTACCATATGACCCAGCATTCCCTCTCCTGGGTATCTACCCAAAATTCTGAAAACATTTATTTGTAAAAATATATGTGCTCTGGTGTTCATTGCAGCTTTTTTTAAGGTGGCCACGACATGGAAATTAACAAAGTGTCCTTTGATAGATGATTGGATAAAGAATTTGTGGTATATATACACAGTAGAATACTATTTTGCCATAAGAAAGATGAAACAGTGCCTTTTGTGACAACATGGATGGATCTTGAGATTATTATGCTAAGCAAAGTAAATCAGACATAAAAAGTAGAGAACCATATTATTTCACTGATATGTTGTATATAAAACTTAAAACAACAAAGGAAGAAGACAAACAAATGAAGAACACAAACTCATAGACACAGACAATAGTTTAGTGGTTACCAGACGGGAGGGGGGGGGAGATGGTAGATGAGGGTAAAAAGGATAAACTATATGGTGATTGTTGTAGAACTGACACTGTGTGGTGAACACAAAATGTGATATATAGATGATGTGTGATAGAATCATACACCTGAAATCTATGTAAATTTACTAACAATTGACACCCCAATAAACTTTAATTATATGCATATATAATTAAAGTTTATATACATATATGTGTGTGTATGTGTATATATATAGATATACACACACATATACATATATATGTGTGTGTGTGTGTGTGTGTATGTATATATATATATATATATATATATATATATATATATATATATATGGCAATAACTGTATATCTACCAACAATTACTTTAAAAATAAATGGATTAAATGGTCCAATCAAATGACATAATATTGCTGAATCAATGAGATTATAAAATCTGTACATATGCTGCCTACAAGAGACCCACTCCAGACTGAAAGACATATACACACTGAAAATAGAGGAGTGGAAAAAGATATTTCATAAAAAAAGGAAATGAGAGAGAAATGCTGGGGTTGCAGTGCTTATACCAGACAAAATAGACTTTAAAACAAAGGCTATAACAAGAGACAAATTAGAACGCAGTAATCCCATTGCTGGGTATTTATGGAAGAAACCCAAAATACTACTTGGAAGGATCATGTGCATTTATATGTTCATTAGAGTATAATTTGTTATAGCCAAGATTTGGCAGAATCCTGGGCGTTCATCAATGGATAAATGGATAAATAAAAGGTGGTATGTGTATACCATGGAATGTTATTCAGCCATAAAAAAGAATGAAATCTTGCTATTGCAACAACATGGATGGACCTAGGGTGTAGTACACTGAGTGGAGTAAGTCAGACAAAGAAAGACAAATGCTATAAGATTTCTCTTATATGTAGAATCTGAAGAACAAAATCAATGAACAAACAAAACAAAAACAAACTCAGACTCAGAAAATATTTAAGGGTTGCCAGATTGGAGGTGCTTTGGGATTATAGGTGAAGAAGAGGAAGGAATTAAGAAGTGTAAATTGGTAGTTAGAAAATAGTCATGGGGATGTAAAGTATAGCATAGGAATGTTGTCAATAATATTGTAATCACTGTGTGCTGTCAGATGGGAGCTAGATTTATCAGGTAATATCACCTCATATGTTACATACATGTCTAATCACTGTGTTGTACACCAGAAACTAAGATAATATTGTATGTCAAATGTATTAACAATAAAAATATATATTTAAGAAATGAAGTAATCGTGGTTCTAATTATTTTAATGCTTATATATTTTAAGCTTTATAGAGTTATGTAATTTTTCCAGTGATATTGTAATTTTTAAGTTTTTTATTAAAATATAGCTAATGTACAATATTATATTTCAAGTGTACATCATACTTAAACAGTACCCAACTAGCACTATACAGAGTTATTACCATATTATTGATTATATTCCCTATGCTAAAGAAGTGTTCACTGCGATAAGTCCAGCAACCATCTGACACCATATCATGCTATCACAATATTATTGACTATATTTTCTATGCTGTATATTACATCCCCAAGACTTATTTGCTTTATACCTGGAACTTTGACTTTGTTATTCCCCTTTATCTTAACCCCCTTTTTAATTTTCCAATTACAGCTGACGTTCAATATTTTTTATATTAATTTCAGGTGTACAGAATAGTGGTTAGACATTTATATAATTTATGAAGTGACCCCCCCCCGATTAGTACCCACCTGGCACTATACATAGCTATTACCATATTATTGATTATATTTCTTATGCTTTACTTTACATCCCCATGACTATTTTGCAACTACCAATTTGTGCTTTTTAATTCCTTCACATTTTTCACCCTTCCCCAGCCCCTTTCCATCTATCACGCCATCAAATCTAGTACCCATCTGACACCATACATTGTTATTACAACATTATTGACTATATTCCTTATGCTATACCCTACCTCCCCATAACTACTTTGTAGCAACCAATTTGTACTTCTCAATTCCTTCCCCTTCTTTCACCCACATCCCCAATCTTCCCTACATCTGGCAACCATCAAAATGTTAACTGTATCTATGAGTTTCTTTCTGTTTTGTTTGTTAATTTTGTTCTTAGATTCTACATATAAGCAAAGTCACATTGCTTCTGTCTGTCTCTGTTTAATATACTCCACCCAATTCAATACACTCCAGATCCACCCATGTTGCTGCAGATGGCAAGAACACATTCCCTTCCATGGCTAAGCAATATTCCATTGCATATGTGTACCACCTCCTCTTTATCCATTCTTCCATTGCAGAACACCAAGGCTGCCTCCACACCTTGGCCATTGTAAACAATGCTGTAAGGAACATATGGATGCACAGGTCCCCTCAAAGTAGTGTTTGGTGCCAGTGCCGAGCCTGGAGTGACTCAGCAAAGATCTCAGAGCACATAGAGGCCAATCGCCACCTACCTGGGGCCTGTGAACTCTGATAGTTTTCCAAGAAAGAATGCAATGTAGGAAGGGATGGCTACTTGCAGAGAAAGTGCCTCCAGCTGTACACAAGTTGGGTGGGGTGGGGGTGTTCCAGCGGAGTGAGTAGGGCAGGGCAACAGAGCTCAATAGGCCAGTCAGATTCAGATTTACCCTGTGAGGGCGGGCTCAACATTGGAAAGATGGTGCCTGCCTGCCAGCTCTACAGGAGGAAGAGCCCTCAATGGGAAAATGCTGTCCTCCAGGCCTCTCTATGAAACCGCACAACTCAGTCTGCCCCCCACATGTCTCCAAGACCCCCGAGTCACCATCCCTCCACTGGAGCCCAAGGTGGATGCCTGTGAGTTAGTGAGTCTGTGTGCAAGCCCTGTAAGAAGACGTCTGTGTTTCCTGCAGCCCTCTGTCCCACCCAAACGATTGGAATTCCCACTGTTTTTTCACAGCCAAATATTGTGGCATTCCTTTTCCCAGCACCAGTACTCTGGGCTGGGGAGCCTCCATGGCTGAGATATCCCCCCTTATTCTCAATTACCACATGGAGTTTCTGCATCTCTGTCCCTCCTATCAGTCTCCATGTGGCTTCTTCTTTAATTTTTTGGTTATAGGACTTTTGTTCAGCTAGACTTCAGATGGTTCTCCAGGGTGATTATTCCATAATTCAGTTGTGATTTTAATGTGTTCACAGAAGGGCGCAGACACAGTGATTATCTACTCCACCATCTTGAATCTCTATGTAATAGTGTAATTTATAAGAAATATATATTTGGTTATTCTGACAACCAAAATATATTTCTCATATGTATTTGGTCTTCTTCTACAATTCTGGCTCACAGCTCCAAACTAGAGTAATGTGATTTTTACACCAACCTTACAGTATCAGTTTTCTTAATTTGTCTATATACTTACATTTGTCAGTGAATTTTATATTTTCATGTTTTTAATCATCCTTTATTTCAGCTTGAAGAATTCCCTTTTAATGTTTCTTGTAAGGCATATCTAGTGATGATAATTGCTGTAACTTTTTTTTTTCTAGGCTAGTGTTTCATTCCTAAAGGACAGCTGTTCGTTATAATGCATTCCTGGTTGGCAGTGTTTTTACCCCCAGTATTTTAAATCTATCACCCCCTTTTTTTCTGGTCTACATAATTTTCTTTTGAGAAATCTGGATAAAACCTTAAGGGGGGTTCCCCCTCTTTTTTAAAGTTTATTGAGGTGACAATTGTTAGTAAAATTACATAGATTTCAAGTGCATAATTCTGTAATACATCATCTATATATATCACATTGTGTGTTCACCACCCAGAGTCAGTTCTTTTTCCATCACCATATATGAGATGAAAAAGACTTCAGGATAAAAAAGCGGTTCTCTTTTATATAACAAGTCTCCCTTCTTTTGTAATTTTCAAAATTCTGTCTTTTTCTTTCATCTTTACTGTTCAATATGTGTCTTGGTGGCATCTCCTTTATGTTGAACCTCTTTGAGGAATTTTGAATTTAATGCGTCTGGATGTCCATATTTCTCTCTATATTCAGGAAGTTTTTAGCCATTGTTTCTTTAATATTTATGCACTTGTCCCTCTCTCTTCTACTTCTGAGACTTTGATAATGTTTATAGAAATTATTTTTCTGATATCTCATAAATTGTATAGGCTGTCTTTATTCTTTTCATGTGTTTTTTTGATTGTATATTTTTATATAAATGTTATCTACTTCATAGATTATTTTTTCTGCTTGGTCAAGTCAGATGTTGACATTCTGTATTTGTGCATGTGTGTGTGTGTGTGTGTATGTGTGTGTGTGTGTGTGTGTGTGTGTGTGTGTGTGTGAGTTAACTTTTTATTAGAGCAGTTTAAAGTTCAAGGCAAAATTGAGGGAAGGTACCATTTTCCCATCTATTTGCTGTCCCCATTTATGCATAGCCTCCTCAATTATCAACATCCCCCACAAGAATGGTACAATTTCCACACTGATTAACTTATATTGACATGTTATAAACACTCAAATTCCATAATTTACATTACACTTTACTCTAGGTGTTGGACATGTTAATTGTTTTGACAAATGTATGATGACGTGTATACATCATTATGATATAATTCAGTGTATTTTCACTTTCCTAAAAATCCTCTTTGCTATACCTACTCATTATTCTCCCCCCAACCAAACCTCTGCAGCTACTGTCCTTTTAACTTACTTCATAGTTTTGCCTTTTCCAGAATGTCATATCGCTAAAATCATAGATTGTGTAGACTTTTCATATTATTGTCTTTCATTTAGTAGTATGAACTTACAGTTCCTCCATGTATTTTCATGGCTTGATAGCTTATATCTTTCAATATTGAATAATATTCTATTATCTGGATATACCACAGTTTATTTATCCAATCACCTCCTGAGGGACAGCATGGTTACATTCATGTTTTGACAATTATGAATAAGTTGCTATGAACATCTTTGTTCAGCTTTTTAGGAAGGCTTAAGTTTTCAAATCACTTGGATAAATACCAAGGAGTGTGATTGCTTAATTGTATAGTAAGAGTATTTTTAGTTTTATAAGAAACAGTCAAACTGCTCTAGTACAAAGTGGCTGCACTATTTTGCATTCCCAAGAGCAAATAAAAAAAGGTGGGTTTGCACCACATCCTAAGTAGCATTTTGTTTTGTCAATGTTCTGA
This sequence comes from Rhinolophus ferrumequinum, assembly GCF_004115265.2. NCBI lineage: Eukaryota > Metazoa > Chordata > Mammalia > Chiroptera > Rhinolophidae > Rhinolophus > Rhinolophus ferrumequinum. Next base: position 71,627,480 of record NC_046284.1, on the reverse strand, counting down.
ATTTTGGCATTTCTTATAGGTGTGTATTGATAGCTCATTGTTTTTATTTGCTTTTCACTTATGACATATGATGTGGAGCATCTTTTCATATACTCATTTGTCATATGTATATCTTCCTTGATGAGATGTCTTTCCAGATTTTTGCTCATTTTTAAATTAGTTGTTTTCTTATTGTTGAATTTTAAGAGTTATTTGTATATTTTGGATAACAGTCCTTTATCAGACCTGTCTTTTGCAAATATTTTTGCCAGTATGTGGGTTCTCTTGACATTGTCTTTCACAGAGCAGAAGTTTTCAATTTTAATAAATTTTAGCTTATTAATTATTCTTTTCCATGGATTGTGCATTTGGTATTGTAGCTAAAAAGGTCATTACCATATGCACCATCATCTAAGTTTCTTCTTGTTTTTTACATTTAGATGTGTAATCCATTTTGATTTAATTTTTGTGCAGGGTATAAGATCTGTATGTAAGTTATTAATTTTGTTTAATTTTATTTTGTGGATGGCCTTTTTCTCCAGGACCATTTGTGGAAAAGACTATCTTTGCTCCTCTGTCAAAGATCATATGACCATATTTATTTGGGTCTATTTATAAGCTCTATTTTATTGTTGATCTATATGTCTGTTATTTTATTGATACCACGTTATCTTCATTACAGTAGCTTTAGAGTAAATTTGAAGTAAGATGGTATTAGTGCTCCAACTTTGTTTATTCTCCTTCATTATTGTGTTGGCTATTCTGGTTTTTTGTCTGTCCATATAAACTTTAAAATCAGTTTGTCAATATCACAAAATATCTTTCAGATATTTTTATTGGGGTTTCACTATATCTATAAATTAAGTTTCAAATTCCACTTCTTCATCGTTGGTACATAGAAAAGCAATTGACTTTTGTATAATAACCTTGTATCATACATCCTTGCTAAAATTGTTTATTAGTTTTGGGAGGTTTGTTGTTGTTGATTCTTTGGGAGTTTTTTCATAGATAATCATGCCCTGTTTGAAAAAAGAAAGTGTTATTTTTTCCTTTCCAATATGTATATATTTTATTTCTTTTTTATGTGATAAAATAATTTAATTCTACCTGTATATTTCTGTCCATATGAGCCAACAGAAATCAAGAATGCATACTTTACAATATTTACTATTTTGAGATATTCAAGTCAATTCAGATGGCAAAGGTAGAATTCAGTCACTAATGAAATGTTTAAAAATATATATTAAATGAAAAAAATATTTTTACACGACAAAAAATAATCTTCCATATTGCCATAAATTGCAGATCACTGAAATTTTTACTCTTTAGATGATTTCAGTTCAGTTTTTGCTTTCAAAATCTAGAGACAATCAAAAAGAAAAAGCATTGGCAGAATGTCTATCTGCTTTCACGTTTCTCTTTCTTGCTTTGACTACTTGTTACACTGTTTAAAGAAGATGATGAAGGTGCTCTTGCATGAGCTGTGGTCTTTAGATGGTCCAAAATTTTATTTCAAGATGGAAATTCACTATGGCAAGTTGCGCAGCTGATAAGAACATCATTAACTGTCTGTGGTTCAGCAAGTACTTTGACAGATTTTTTCATATTTTTGGCTTTCTTTCCTTTGGGTTTAGGAACACATTTTTCGTCACTTTTTGAGTCATCACACATTCAACAGTCTCTGTGACACTGACATTTTCTTGGGGACTAGGTTCCAATTTTTTGGCACTGTAATGATTTAAGTTGGTATCTTCTGGTTGAACCTTTACTCCTTTTCCAGTTCTATTTTCATTGAAATTATCATCATAATTCTGCATGGGTTACTGTTTCTTTTTCTTCTGTTTTTTAGAAAGATTTTGTTTCTTCCTCAAAATTGGCATTTAATAGATTTTCCCCAGCCTGGGGTCCTGAAAATTTTTCTTCTTCCTCCTCCTACTCTTAACAAGACAATCATTTCCCGATGCTTCTTGGGTTTTTCATGATTTCTCATAGCCTTTTCTGTCTTGAAAGACTTGTCAAATGCTGGACAGTAAAGGCCATCATAAAGCTCTGCATCCTCGGCTTCATTGCTATCATTACCATCCTGTCCATCTTTGAGCACATGTTCCTTCATTTCATCTTCATCCGACCTATCTTCAAACTCCTTTTCATACCGCACCTCCATCTCCCTGAGCTCCTTCTACAAATCAGCCAGCATCATCCTGATTTCTTCTTTGTACTGCTCTGCCAGTAGTGCCTGCTTTTGCTTCTGCTGCTGCCTCCTCTCTTCAGATTTCTTTGCCTTCTCTGCGTTCTGTTCTTACACCAGTTTCCAATGAGCCTGCACTCTTTTATCTCACCATTCTTCTCTTTCCTTGCTTTATCTCGAATCTTTTTGTTTTCTATTTCCATGGCTCTTTTCTCCCAGAGGTTAGAATTTTGTTGAGTATCATATTATTCTTTCCAAGAAAAGTTTTCTTGAGTGTGAAAACTCTGCCAAGAAGTGTAGGAAGTGTGGACTACTGTGTCATAGTCACTCTGGGAGTCTCCAAAGTTAGAAAACCCTCAGCATCCTCTTCTAATACAGACTCTAGTTCTTCCTTCACAATCAATTTAAAAATATTATAATACACTGTATAAAAGCCCCTTTCACCTACTCCATAACCAAAGTAACAGGTAACAGTGAAATAGTGAAGCAAATCTAAGCTGTCATCTTGATATTTACCATCAAGCCTGTCTTTGAGCAAAGCCTCTCTATTATTATCATATCTTGCTTCTTCCTGAGGATCACTCAACACATTATATACTCCTTGGATTAATTAATTAATTAATTTAAATTGTTCAGCTGCTTCTGCAGCATTTCCAGATTCTTTTCAGGTGCCATTTCAGGGCCAGCATTTGACAGCCTTTTTTTTTTTTTTCATTAAAGTTTCTTGGGGTGACATTTGTTAGTAAAGTTATGTAGATTTCAGGTATACAATTCTGTATTACACCATCTATAAATCTCATTGTGTGTTCAGCACCCAGAGTCAACTGACTCCTTCCATCAACACATGTTTGATCCCCTTTTCGCTCATCTACCACCCCCATTCCCCCTTACCTTCTGGGAACCACTAAACTATTGTCTCTGTCTATGAGTTTTTGTTTCTCATTTGTTTGTCTTGTTCTATTGTTGTTTTGGGCTTATATACCACACATCAGTGAAATCATATGGTTCTCTGTTATTTCTGTCTGACACATTTCGCTTAACATTATAATATCAAGATCCATCCATGTTGTCACAAATGGTCCTATTTCGTCTTTCTTTACTGCTGAATAGTATTCCGTTGTGTATATATATCACAACTTCTTTATCCATTCATCTATCGAAGGACATTTTGGTTCTTTCCATGTCTTGGCCACTGTAAATAAAGCTGCAATGAACATTGGAGCACACTTGTCTTTATGTATAACTGATTTCAGATTTTTTTGGGTAGATACCCAGGAAAGGGATTGCTGGGTCACATGGTAATTCTATTTGTCATTTTTTTGAGGAACCTCCACACTGACTTCGATAGCTGCTGGTGGGAGTCTGCATTCCCACCAACAGTGTATGAGGGTTCCTTTTTCTCCACAGCCTCACCAACACTTGCTACTATTAGTCTTGATGATAGGCATTCTAACTGGGGTAAAGTGATATTTCATTGTGGTTTTAATTTGTATTTCTCTGATGATTGGCAATGCTGAGCATTTTTTCTTATGTATATTTGCCATTTGTATGTCCTCTTTGGAGAAATGTCTCTTCAGTTCCTCTTCCTGTTTTCCTTTTTCTTTTTTTTTTTCTTTTTTTTTTTTTTTTTTTAATTTTTTGGGGTGACAATTGTTGGTAAAATTACATAGATTTCAGGTGTACAATTCTGTATTACATCATCTATAAATCCCACTGTGTGTTCAACACCCAGAGTCAGTTCTCCTTCCATCACCATATATTTGATCCCCCTTACCCTCATCTCCCACCCCCCACGCCCCTTATTTTCAATTAGGTTGTTTGTTGTTGTTTTTCTGTTGAGTTGCATGAGTTCCTTGTATATTTTGGATATTAGCCCCTTGTCGGAGGCACTGTTTGCAAAAATCTTCTCCCATTCAGTTGGTTGCCTCTTTATTTTGTAGATGGTTTCTTTGACTGTGCAGAAGTTTTAAGTTTGATATGGTCTGATTCAGTTATTTTAGCTTTCATTTCCCTTGCCTTTGGAGTCAAATTCATAAAATGCTCTTTGAACCCAAGGTCCATAAGTTTAGTACCTATGTTTTCTTCTATGCAGTTTATTGTTTCAGGTCTTACACATAAGTCTTTGATCCATTTTGAGTTAATTTTGGTACATGGTGACAGATAGCAGTCCAGTTTCATTCTTTTGCATGTGGCTTTCCAATTCTGCCAACACCAATTATTAAAGAGGCTGTCTTTTCTCCATTGTATGTTTTTTGCCTCTTTGTCAAAAATTATCTGTCCATATTTATGTGGTTTTATTTCCGAGTTCTCAATTCTATTACATTGCTTTATATGTCTGCTTCTCTCCCAGTACCATGCTGTTGTTGCCCTGTAGTACAAGCTAAAGTCAGGGAGTGTGACACCTCAAGCATTATTCTTTTTTCTTAAGATTGCTTTGGCTATTTGGGGTCTTTTGTGTTTCCAAACAAATCTGATGATCTTTTGTTCTATTTCTTTAAAAAATGCCATTGGGATATTGATGGGGATTGCATTAAATCTGTATATTGCTTTGGGTAATATGACCATTTTAACTATGTTGATTCTTCTAATCTATGAGCACGGAATGTCTTTCCATTTCTATGTGTCTTCTTCAATTTCTTTCAAAAATGTCTTATAGTTTTCAGCATATAGGTACTTCACATCTTTGGTTAAGTTTATTCCTAGGTATTTTATTCTTCTTGCTGCAATTGAAAAAGGAATTGTTTTTTGTATTTCTTTTTCTGAGATTTAATTGTTAATATATAGGAATGCAATGGACTTTTGCACACTGATTTTGCAGCCGGCAACTTTACTGTATTCGTTTATTGTTTCTAACAGCTTTTTGGTGGAATCTTTAGGGTTTTCTATACATAGCATCATGTCATCTGCAAAGAGTGAGAATTTAACTTTTTAATTCCCAATTTGGATGCCTTTTATTTCTTTCTCTTGCCTGATTGCTCTGGCCAGGACTTCGAACACTATGTTGAAACCCAGAGGTGACAGATGACAGCCCTGTCGTGTTCCTGAACGTAGAGCAAAGGGCTTCAGTTTTGCACCATTAATTATGAGATTAGCTGAGGGTTTGTCATATATGGCTTTTATTATGCTAAGGTATTTTCCTTCTATACCTATTTTATTAAGTGTTTTAACCATAAATGGATGTTGTACCTTGTCAAATGCTTTTTCTGCATCAATTGATATAATCATATGAATTTTCTCCTTTATTTTGTTTATGGGATATATCACATTGATGGATTCGGGTATGTTGAACCATCCTTGTGCCCCTGGGATAAACCCCACTTGGTTGTGATGAATAATATTTTTAATGTATTATTGCATTCGATTTGCTAGAATTTTGTTTAGGATTTTTGCATCTGTATTCATCATAGATAATGGTGTGTAGTTTTGTTTTGTTTTTTTTTTTTTGTGTTGTCCTTACCAGATTTTGGTGTCAGGGTAATGTTGCCCTCATAAAATGAGTTCGGGAGTACTGTCTCTTCTTCAACTTTTTTGTAAGAGTTTGAGCAGAATTGGTATTAGATCCTCTTTGAAAGTTGGGTAGAATTTACTAGTGAAGCGATCTGGTACCAGACTTTTGCTTTGGGGAAGGTCTGGGATGACTGATTCAATTTCATTACTGGTTATCGGTCTGTATAGGTTTTCCAATTCTTCATGGTTCGGCATAGAAGGCAATATGTTTCTAAGAACATGTCCATTTCTTCTAGGTTATTGAATTTGGTGGCATGTAGTCCTTCATAGTATTCTTGGATGATCCTTTGTATTTCTGTGGCATCGGTTATAACTTCCACTTTTCAATTCTGATTTTGTTTATTAGTGTCCTCTCTCTTTTTATCTTAGAGTGTATAGCCAAGGGTTTTCAACTTCGTTAATCTTTTCAAAGAAACAGCTCTTTCTCACGTTAATTTTTTCTATTGTCTTTTTGTTCTCTCTTTCATTTAGTTCTGCTCTGATTTTTATTATTTCCTTTCTTCTGCTGACCTTATGTTTCATTTGTTCTTCTTTTTCTAGTTCTTTAAGGTGTTACGTTTGGTTTTTTATTTGGAATTTTTCTTGTGTCTTGAGACAGGCCTGTAATGATAATAAGTTTCCCTCTTAAAACTGCTTTCCCTGCATCCCAAAAACTTTGGTAGAATGTATTTTCATTGACATTTGTTTCTATGTGTATTTTGATCTCTCCTCTAATTTCTTCTTTGACTAGGTCATTCTTTAACTGCTTTTCACAACCTAGATTAGTTTGAATCTCCAATTCACTAGAAAGATTACCCCATATTTGTTTATTTGTTCATATAAATAAATTTTATTTATAAATAAAAAAGTTATCAAATTGTATACTTTAAATTTGTGCAGTTTATGTATGTCAATTATAAGTCAGTAATCTAAAATAAAGACTACTGGTATCAGACTCCCACTGTCTTCTGGGAAAAAAAAAAGCATTTTGTTTAATCTCCATGTATTTGTCTTTTTTCCTGCTTTCTTTTCTCAGTTTCCATTTTCAAAGCCTTGTGATCAGAGAATATGCTTGGTATGATTTCAATCTTCTTAAATTTGCTGAGGTTAGTTTTATGTTCCAATATATAGTCTATCCTTGAGAATGTTCCATGTACACTACAAAAAAATGCACAGTATGATGTTCTAGGATGAAGTGCTCTATAAATTTCAATTACGTCCATTTCATTTTATATTTGATTCAGGGCTGACATTTCTTTATTTACTTTCTGTTTGGATGGTGTATGCATAGCTGTCAATAATGTATTTAGGTCCCCTAGTATAATTGTGTTTTGATCAATTCCTCCCTTTAGCTCTGTTAGTAGTTGCTTGGTATATTTCGGTGCTCCATGATTGGGGGCATAAATATTGATGACTGTTATGTCCTCTTGTTGTATAATCCCCTTTACCATTATGAAATGTCCATTTTTGTCTCTTGTAATCTTTTTCACCCTGAAGTGTGTTTCATCCGATATCAGTATGCCTACACATGATTTTCTCTGGATACCATTTGCTTGGAGTGTCAATTTCCACCCTTTCACTTCGAGTCTATGCTTGTCCTTGTAGCTGAGATGTCTTGGAGACACCATATGGTTGGGTTTAGTTTTTTGATCCAATCTGTTACTCTGTGCCTTTTTATTGGTGAGTTCAGTACATTTACATTTAGGGTGATAATTGATATCCGAGGATTTCCTATCATTTTATCTTTAGTTTTCTGGTAAGATTGTGTCTTCATGGTTTCTTTGCCTTTCTGTTGTTCTCTGTTATTTCTGTGTGGTGGTATTCTATGATGTTTCCCTCTGTTTCTTCTTTTATTGCAGTATATATTTTGGTTCTGGATTTTTTTTCAGTGGTTATCTTTAAGTTTATGTAAAAGAAAGTTTGATATTTAAAGTATTCCTTTTTCTACAGCATGCCTACTTTCTCCATTACCATATTCCAGTTCAGGCCTTTACTCTCCCCCTTTTTATATTTTGGTTGCCACAAATTGTCCCTGTTGATGGTGGTCAAGTAGCCTCCTTTAGTATTTCTTATAGTACAGGTCGTGTATTAGAAAATTCCCTCAGCTTCTGTATGTCTGGAAAGGTCTTTATTCCTCCTTCATATCTAAAGGATGTCTTTTCTGGATATATTATTCTTGGCTCATAATTTCTCTCTCTCAATAGTTTGAATATTTGGTTCCATTCCCTCCTGGCTTGTAGAGTTTCTGCTGAGAAATCTGATGATAATCTAATTGGCTTTCCTTTGTAGTTTACCGTCTTCTTTTTCCTGGCTGCCTTGAGGATTCTTTCCTTGTCGTTGATTTTAGACAGCTTCAGTACAATGTGCCTTGGAGAAGGCCTGTTGGGGTTGAGGTAATTAGGTGGTCTATTTGCTTCTTGGATTTGAGGATCCAGTTCTTTGCACAAGTTTGGGAAGTTCTCATTGACTATTTGTGTGAATATACTCTCTGTTCCCCTCTCTCTTTCTTCTCCTCGTGGTATGCCCATTATTCTTATATTGCTCTTTTTGATGGAGTCAGAAAGTTCTTGTAGAGTTCTTTCATTTTTTTTAAGTCTCAAGTGTCTTTCATCTTCCATCCGTGTCATTTCCAGGTTTCTATATTTGATGTCACTGATTCTTTCCTCCACCTTGTCAACTCTACTACCTAAGATGGCTATTTCATTCTTAATTTCTTCTATTGAGTTCTTAATCTCCAGTAATTCTACTTGGTTCTTTTTTTAAAATTTCAATCTCTTTTTTAGTATGTCTGTGTTGTTGTTTGATTGTGTTTCTGAGTTCATTAAACTGTCTTTTTAGTTTTCTTATATCTTGTTAAGTTTTTTCAGAACTGCAATCTTGAATTCTCTGTCATTTAAGTCACATATTTCCATATCTTTGAGTTCCTTTTCTGGAGACTTTTCACTTTCTTTCTGAGCTGTCTTGTTGCCTTGGTTATTTATGGCAATTACTGATTTATTATTTCTCTTCCTAGACATCTACAGGAGTGGGTTCTGCAACGGGGTGATAAGAAGAGGTCTTTTTTTGTTTCGCAGTACGTCTTGGTAGAATGTTTTATTTTCTCTCGAACTGCAGCCCTTTTTTCTCTCTTATACTGTAGTGTTATGTTTTTTTTCTGCACTATTCCAGCTTCTGACACAATGGGGGGATACCCTGGAAGGCGGGCTTCTCCTCTGTTAACAGTTCACCTGGGTCATAGGGTTCTGCGTCCCTGTGAGTATTCGGAGAGCCTTTGAAGTGCCAAAACTCTTCCTGCACCAGATTCAGAGCCCGTGTGTTTCAGCAGTTCTGTTTACTCCTGCAGGGATCCACTCAGATAGGTGGGGACAGGGGTGGGGTGAGTTGTGAGATCTGGCCCAGAGCAATGGCTTTGACCACCACCACAGCAGTCCTGCTTCCACAGCTCCCTACCCTTTGCGGGAAGTAGTTGTGCTGCGAATCTATGTCTGCAGACCACAGTTCTCAGAACTGCAAATATTCTGTTCTTTTGATTTAACACTGCTACTGTTCCTCTTTTAGCACTGGGCACGTGGGGGCAGGGTGAGCTCTGGCAGGGTAGGGAGAGGGCAGCTAGTCTCAGTGCCTAAGGCTTCAGTTCTCTGCTCGGCAGTGAGGGCTTAAACCACATTTTCGGCCTTCTTCCCTCAGTCTTTGCTCTGAGGTCTCTGCCATGAGTGTTTGGTTCAGTCATGTTATTATCTGGCCCCTCAGTCCTGTGGGCCATAAACAGAGCCCTAGCAGTCTGACTTCTTCCCTTTCCTGCAGATGTAGTGGTTCCGGAATGCAGCGAGCTCGGAGTACTGAGCTAGGTTTGTGCCCTGCGCATACGCGGCTCCCTGTCCACACTTCTCCCTTTCCTTCTCCCCTGCTAGTGCAATTTGGCCACCTATAGGTGATTTCAGTAGTGAGCCTCATCGTCTTGCCCGTCTGCTGAGCAGGGAGTCCTTTGTGGAGTTATAATTGTTTAATTCGTTGTTAATTCCAGGGGAGATTTCCAGAGGCTCACATCACACCTCCATTTTAATGACGTCTAGTCAGTGGCATTCTAACAGTTACATAAGATGTCAGAGGGGTATAGATTGGGGGAGGGAGGTTATCACTTTGTGAAGGGTGTAAATGTCTAACTATTGCTTTGTAAACATAAAATTAATTTAAAAAAGAAATTTGGAACTCTACGTAAATCCCAATATGAAATCTACAATTGCCAATTGTTTTTGTTAGACTTTATTTTTAGAGCAATTTTAGGTTAACAGCAGAATTATACACAAGGTACAGAGTTTTCCCATATATCCATGTCCCTACATATGCACAGCCTTCCCCTTTATCAACATCTCTCACCATGGATGTACAGTTTTTAAAATTGATCAATATATACGTCATATTACCCAGAGTCCATACTTTACATTAGGTTTCACTATTGGTGTTCAACATTCTATCGGTTCAGATAAATGAATAATAACATGTATCCATGATTATAGTGTCATACAGTGTAGTTTCATTGCCCTAAATATCTTCTATGGTCCATCTATTTATTCCTCCCTTGCCTCCAAACCGTGAGAACCACTGATCTTTTGACTGTTTCCATAAATTTTACTGCCCTAACAATCCTCTCTGCTCTGCCTATTAAACTCTCTGCCGTTCCAGTACTATCAACCACTAATCTTTTTATTGTGTGTATGGTTTTGACTCTTCCAGAATGTCATTTAGTTAGAACCATATAGTATGATTTATCTCACTTAATAATATGCATTTTAAGGTTTCTCCATGTCTCTTCATGCATTGACAACTCATTTCTTTTTATCACTGAATAATACTACTCAATAGTCTGAATGTACCGCAATTTATCTGTCTACTGAATGGCATTTTAGTTGTTCCCAGAGTTTGGAAATTGTGAATAAAGCTGCTATAAATATAATAGTGCAGCTTTTTAGGTGAACATAATTTTTCAAATTCTTTGGGTAAATTTCAAGTATCATTTGTGACTGTATGTTTAGTTTTCCAAGAGACTCCCAAACTGGCTTTATCATTTTGCATTCCCATCAGTAATGAATGAGAATTTCTGTTCCTTGATATTCCCACCAGCATTTGGTGTTTTCAGTGTTCTGCATTTTGGCCATTCTAATAGTGTAGTGATTTGCCCACTTTTTAAAGACATACTCAACTTTTTTCCCCTCATAAATATATTTTTGGGTTTAAAGTAGTGACATAACAAATACCAAAAAAAGCCTAACTGTACACTGTGTAAATTACATTTATATAATGGGCAATCACTGATTTAAGAAGAGTAATTTTTAAAAAACATATTAAAGATCAGCCAGTACATGATAAGACCTAGAGTTAAGGGACATAGTGTGTATAGTGTGTGCATGTGTGTGTGTGTGCACGTGTGTGTATGTGTATGGGAGCATGTGATATGTGTGTATTGGGGATGTCAGTGATGATATTCGTGTTAAGAAATGCATTGGCCTGATAATCCTCATCCCAGTTCTATCTCAGACTTTCTGAGTGAATTTGGCAACTTTATCTTTCAATGTGGGCCTCTGTATCATCATTTTAAAAGTAGAAATTGTGATCAGATTATAACTGGCATCATTTTCGGCTCTGATGAACGTGGGTTCTAGGATTATAGGAGAAAGAGTGAAAAAAAGATGCTAGAACATTTGCTATTTTAAACATATTTAGTGTAAAATTTAATCGTATCAGGTACATTTACAATGTTGTGTAACCATCACCACTACCTATTTTGTAAAGGTTTTTTTCACCTCAAACAGAAACTCTATAATCCTTAAGCAGCAACTGTCATTCATTGTTATTTTGATTCACATTTCCCTAATGACTAAGGATGTTGAGAATTCTTTCATGTATGTTTTGGCCATTTTTATGTCTTCTTTGGAGAAATACCATTTCAATTCTTCTGTTCATTTCTTAATTGGAAGGTTTGTGTGTTTGATGTTGCGTTGTAGATGTTTTCTATATATTCTGCATTTTAAGCCCTTAGAAGATAAATGACTTGCAAATATTTTCTCCCATTACATAGGCTGTCTTTTCATTCTCTTGATAGTGTTACTTTTTGCACAAGATTTTTTTTAACCGGTAAAACTAATTTATTTGTAAAAATTCATTATCTCTACGTTTAGACTCATATTTGGTTTTTATTATTATCTTTTTATTTTTCAGTTATACTTGACATTTAATATTATTTTAAATTTAGTTTCATGTACACGGTGTAGTGGTTAAACATTTATATAATTTATAAATTGATCCCCCTGATAAATCTAGTACCTACCTGGTATTGTACATAGTTATTACAATATTATTGACTATACTCCCTATACTGTGCTTTACATCCACATGACTATTTTGTGACTACCAATTTGTACTTCTTAATCTCTTCACCTTTTTCCCCTAGTTCCCCAACACCGTCCCCTCTGGCAACCATCAGTTTGCTCTCTGTATCTCTAAGTATGTTTCTGTTTTGTTTGTTCATTTATTTGTTCTTTTGATTCCATATATTAGGTTGGCACAAAAATAATTGAAGTTTTTGCAATTATTTTTAACCTTTTAAACCGCAATTACTTTTGCACCAATCTAATATAAGTGAATCATGTGGTATTTGTCTTTCTCAGTCTGACTTTCGATGTTTAGTATAACATTTTCTAGGTCCATCCATGTTGTTGCAAATATTTCTCTCTTTTTTATGGCAAAGTAATAATCCATTGTATATATGTACCACATCTTCTTTACCCAATCATCTATTGATGGGCATTTTGGTTGCTTCCATATCTTGGTTATTGTAAATAGCACTGCAGTAAACATACGGGTGCATACATCTTTTCAAAGTAGTGTTTTGGATTTCTTTGTATAAATACCCAGGAGTGAAATTGCTGGGTCATAGGGTACTTCTATTTTTAATTGTTTGAGGAGCATCCATAGTGTTTTTCATAGTGGCGGCACCAATTTACAGTCACACCTACAGTACATGAGGGTTCCCTATACTCCACATCCTTGATAACACTTGTTGTTTGTTTATTTCTTGATGATAGCCATTCTGACAGGTGTGAGGTGATTATCTCATTGTGGATTTAATTTGCATTTCTCTGATAATTAGTGACATTGACCATCTTTTCATAAGTCTATTGCTCTCTGTATATCCTCTTTGGAGAAATGTCTGTGCAGGTCATCTGCACATTTTTAAAATTGGATTGTTCATTTTGTGTGTGTGTGTGTGTGAATTAAGTTGTGTGAGTTTATTTTATTTTGGATATTAACCCCTTATCAGAGGTATCATTGGCAAATTTCTTCTCCCATTCAGTAGGATGTCTTTTCATTCTGTTGATGGTTTCATTTTCTGTGCAAAAAAAAATTTAGTTTTTTTTTTAACTTTTTATAATATATTTTAATTCTTAGTTTGCTTCATGGAACAATAAACTCTTTTGTTTGTAAGTTCAGAATGTTAACAAAAAAAAAAACTCCAAAACGGTATTGTCCTCCAAAATCTTATGTTTTTGCTAGTTCCGATTTTTTAAAATTAAAGTTTATTGGGGTGACAATGATTAGTAAAGTTACATAGGTTTCAGGTATACAATTCTGCAGTACATCATCTATAAGACACATTGTGTGTAGATGAGGGTAAATGGGATCAAATGTATGGTAATGGAAGGAAAAAATATTAGTTTGATGTAGTCCCATTTATTTATTTTTTTCTCTTGTTTCCTTTGCCTGAGGAGATATATGAAACAAAAAAATTACTAAGGGTGACATCAGAGAGTTTACTGCACGTTTTCTTCTAGGAGTTTGATGGTTTCTGCTCTTACATTTACACTTGATCTTAGCCAAAAGGCCGAGAAGCGATTGCTCTTACATTTAAGTCTTTAAATCATTTTGAGTTTATGCTTGTATGTGGAGTAAGAAGGTGGTTCAGTTTCGCTTTTTTTGCATGTACCTCTCCAGTTTTCCCAGCACTATTTTTTGAATAGACTGTCTTTACCCCATTGTACATTCTTGTATCCTTTGTCACACATTAAATGACCATATAGGCATGAGTTAATTTTTATATTCTCTATTCTGTTCCATTGAACTACGTGTCTGTTTTTATGTCAATACCATGCTGTTTTGATTATTATGGACTTGTAGTATACTTTGATATTAGGTAGCATGATACCACCAACTTTGTTCTTTTTCAAGATTGCTGTAGTTTTTTTGGGGTCTTTAACGTTTCCATATAAAGTTCAGGATTATTTGCTCTAGTTCTGTGAAAAATACTATTCTTATTTCATGGGGATTGCAATGAATCTATAGATTGCTTTAGGTACTACAGACATTTTAATTATATTAATTCTTCCTGTCAATGAACATGGTTTATGCTTCCATTTATTTGTATCTTTTTCAATTTCTTTCTTCACTGTCTTATAAGTTTTTGACTACAGGTCTCTTACTTCCTTGGTAAAATTTATTCCTGTGTATTTTTTTGATGCAACTGTAAATGGGTTTTTCTTAATTTATCTTTCTGATAGTTTGTTATTGGTGTATAAAAAAATGCAACTGGTTTCTGAATACAAATATTGTATCCTGCTACTTTACTAAATTCATTTATCAGTTCTAATAGAATTTTTGGTGAAATTCTTGGTGTTCTCTCTATACAGTATCGTGTCATCTGCAGATTTTGAGCATTTTACTTCTTCCTTTCCAATATAGATGTCTTTTACTTCCTTTTATTTTCTAATTGCTGTGTCTAGGACTTCCAATACTATCTTGAATAAAAAGTGTGAAAGTGGACATCCTTGTCTTATTCACGATCTTAAGGAGAATAGTTTTAGCTTTTGCCTGTTGAGTATGATGTTAGCTATGGGTTTCATGTATATATATATATATATATATATATATATATATATATATATATATATATATATATACCCTCTATTGTGTTGAGATATGTTCTATTTCCACTTCGCTGAGAATTTTTAACATAAATGAATACTGGATTTTGCTAAATGCTTTTTCTGCATCTATTGATATGAGCATATGATTTTTGCTTTTCATTTTGTTTATGTGGTGAATTATGTTAATTGATTTCAGAATATTGAACCAAACTTGCATTCAAAGAATACATTACACTTGATCATGGTGTGCAATCTTTTCATTTTGCTAATATGTTGTTGAGGATTTTTGCATCTATGTTTATCAGGGATACCTGCCTATAGATTTCTTTTTTGTAACAGCTTTGTCTGGTTTTGGAATCAGGGTAATCATAGCCACATAGAATTAACTTTTGAGACTTCCCCCTTCTTGAATTTTTGAAATAGTTTCAGAGTAATAGGTGTTAATTCTTCTTTAAATGTTTGGGAAAAATTAACTTTGAAGCCATCTGATCCAGGACTGTTGTTTGTGGAGAGCCTTTTGATTTTGTTGGTAGTAATCAGTAAGATCAGATTTTCTATTTCTTCTTGATTCAGTCTTGGAAGATGATATGCTTCTAGGAATTTATCCATTTCTTCCAGATTGCACAATTTGTTAGCATATAATTACTTGTAGTATTTTATTAAATATTTTTTCCTTTTTTTTTTATTTCTATGCTGTCAGTTGTCACTTCTCTTTCATTTCTCAGTTTATTTATGTTTTTCCTTAATGAGTCTGGTTTAAGGTTTATCAATTTCGTTTATCTTTTCAAAGAACCAGCTCTTGGTTTCACTGATCTTTTGTATATTTTTAAGCCTCTATTTTGTTTATTTCTGCTCTGATACTTATTATTTCCATTCTTCTACTCACTTTGGGCTTTGTTTGTTGTTCTTTTTCCAGTTGCTTCAAGTGTAATATTAGATTTTTTATTTGAGATTTTCCTTGATTCTTTTTATTTTAATTAAAGTTTATTGGGATGACAATTGTTAGTAAAGTTACATTTAAGGTGTAAAATTCTGTAATACATTATCCACATCTCACATTGCATGTTCACCACCCAGAGTCATTTCTCTTTCCATCACCATAAATTCAACCCCATTTACCCTCTTCAAGAGCCCTGCTACCCTCTCCCCCTTACCCTCTGATAACCCCTAAACTATTGCCTATGTCTATGAGTTTTAGTTCATTCAGTTGTTTGTCTTGTTCTTTTGTTGATTTTGGTTTCTAACAACATATCAGTGAAATCATATGGTTCTCTACTTTTTCTGTCTGATTTATTTTGCTTAGCATTATGATGTTAAGATCCATTCATGTTGTCACAAATAGTCTTATTCCATCTTCTCTTAACGTCGAATAGTATTCCATTCTGTATATATACCACAACTTCTTCATCCATTCATCTATCGAAGACATTTTAGTGGTTTCCATGCCTTGACCACCGTACATAAAGCTGCAATGAACATTGGAGCACACTTGTCATTATGGATCAATGTTTTCAGATTTTTTGGGTAGATACCCAAGAGAGGGATTCCTGGGTCATATGGTAATTCTATTTGTAATTTTTTGAGGAACCTCTACACTGCATTCCACAGGGGCTGCACCAATCCTCATTCCTACCAACAGTATGTGAGGGTTCTTTTTTCTCCACAGCCTCTCCAACACTTGTTACTATTTGTCTTGTTGATGATAACCATTCTAACTAGGGTGAGATGATGTCTCATTGTGGTTTCTATTTGCATTTCTCTGATGATTAATGATGTTGAACATTTTTTCAAAAGTCTGTTTACCATTTTTGTATGTCCTCTTAGGAGAAATGTCTTTTCATGTCCTCTGCCCATTTTTCAATTCGATTGATTGTGTTTTGTGGTTGAGTCGTATGAGTTCCTTGTATATTTTGGATATAAGCCCATTATCGGAGACAGTGTTTCCAAAAATCGTCTCCCATTCAGTTGGTTTCCTCTTTATTTTGTTGATGGTTTCTTATACTGTGCAGAAGTTTTTAAGTTTGAGATAGTCCCATTCATTTATTGTAACTTTTACTTCCCTTGCCTTTGGAGTCAAATTCATAAAATGCTCTTTGAACCCAAGGTCCATAAGTTTAGTACCTATGTTTTCTTCTACAAAGTTTATTATTTCAGGTCTTATGTTTAAGTCTTTGATCCATTTTGAATTAATTTTGGTACATGGTGACAGATAGCAGTCCAGTTTCATTCTTTTGCACGTGGCTTTCCAATTCTGCAAGCACCATTTATTGAAGAGGCTCTCTTTTCTCCATTGTCTGCTTTTGTGTTCTTCGTCAAAAATTATCTCTCCATATTTATGTGTTTTTTTTCTGAGTTCTCAATTCTATTCCATTGGTGTATGTGTCCGTTTTTCTGCAAATACCATGCTCTTTTGATTATTGTTGCTCTGTAGTACAAGCTAAAGTCAGGGAGTGTGATACCTCCAGCATTGTTTTTTTTTCTTAGATTGCTTTGGCTGTTAGGGGTCTTTTGTGGTTCCAAACAAATCCGATGATTTTTTGTTCTATTCTTTAAAAAATGCCATTGGGATTTTGATGGGAATTGTATTAAATCTGTATATTGCTTTGGGTAATACGGCCATTTTAACTATGTTCCTTTTTCCAATCCATGAGCATGGAATATGTTTCCATTTCTGTGTGTCTTCAATTTCTTTTAAAAATGTCTTATAGTTTTCTGCATGTAGGTCTTTCACATCCTTGGTTAAGTTTATTCCTATGTATTTTATTCTTTTTGTTGCAATTGCAACAGGAATGTTTTTTTTTTATTTCTTTTTCTGCGATTTCATTGTTAATATATAGGAGTGCAATGGACTTTTGTACATTTATTTGTAGCTGGCATCCGTTTATTGTTTCTAACAGCTTTTTGGTGGAGTCTTTAGGGTTTTCTTTTTTTTGTTTAATTTTTTGTATTACTTTCAGGTGCACAAAGCTAAGTAATCGTTAGACATTTATCATTTATATCCCTCACACTGGGTCAACCCACTCCCCCCATCCACTATCCCTCTGACATTGCACACAGCCATTAGATTTCCACTGTCTCTATTCCTAATGCTGTACTCCGCTTATTGTAAATAGATATATATTTTGTAAATATATATATATATCCTTGTAAATATATATATATAAACTTGTATATATATATAAATATATATAAATATATATATATATATTTCTTGTAAATATATATATGTATTCTTGTAAATATATATATGTGTATATATATATATATGTCTATATGTATATGTCTATACACACACACACACATACATATATATATATATATATATATATATATATATATATATATATATATTAACTTGTAGTTGACATTCATTATTGTTCAACTTCAGCTTCAGGTGCACAGTGCAGTGATCAGGCATCTACATGTTCCCTGAGGTGGTCTCCCTAATGAGACACGTGTCCCTCAGATACCTACAAAACCATTGCAACATTATTGACTACATTACCCAAATTAACTTTTGTAACCCCGTGGTAATCTTGTGGTTACTGATGCTTTCTAATGCCCTCACCTTCCCTCTTATCCTCACCCCACCCCCCACATCTAGCAACCTTCAGTTTTTTCTCTATGTCTCCCAAACTGTTTCTGATTAGTTCATTCACTTATTCTTTTCTTTAGATTCCACATATAAGTGAGATCATATGGTATTTGTCTTTCTCTGTCTGACTTATTTCACTTAACATAATGTTCTCTAGGTCCATCGATGTTGTTGCAAATGGTAAGATTTCTTTCTTCTTTATAGCTGTGTAATACTCCATTGTATAAATGTACCACATTTTCTTCATCCAATCGTCTACGGATGGGCATTTCGGTTGTTTCCAAGTCTTGGCTATTGTGTATAGTGCTGCAATAAACATAAGGGTGCATAAATTGTTTTAAATTAGAGTTTTGGATTTCTTCAGATAGATACCTAGGAGTGGAATTGCTGGATCATAAGGTAGTTCCATTTTCAGATTTTTGAGATACCTCCATACTGTTTTCCATAGTGGCTGCACCAATCTGCAATCCCACCAACAGTGCACTAGCGTTCCCTTTTCTCCACATCCTCGCAAGCACTTCTTGTTTATTGATTCATTGATGATAGCCATTTTGACTGGGGTGAGGTGGTATCTCATTGTGGTTTTTATTTGCGTTTTTCTGATGGTTAGTGAGGTTGAGCATTTGTTCATATGTCTGTTTGCCATCTGTATGTCCTTTTTAGAAAAATGTCTCTTTATGTCCTCTGCCCATATTTTAATTGGGTTGTTTGTTTTTTTGGAGTTCAGTTGAGTGAGTGTTTTAAAAAATTTGTGTTATTACCCCTTATCATTGGCAATATTTTTTTCCCACTCAGTAGGATCCCTTTTTGTTTTATTGATGGTTTCCTTTGCTGTGAAAAAAATTTTAGTTTGATGGAATCCCACATGTTTATTTTTTCTCTTACTTCCCTTACGCAAGGGGATATATCAGTAAAAATCTTACTCCGGGGAACATCTGTAAAGTTTCTTCCTATATTTTCTTCTAGGAATTTTATGGTTTCAGATCTTACATTTAAGTCTTTAAGCCATTTTGAATTTATTTTTGTATATGGTGTAAGGAGGTGGTCCAGCTTCATTTTTTTGCATGTGTCTGTCTAGGTTTCCCAGCACCATTTATTGAATAGACTGTCTTTACCCCACTGTAAATTCTTGCTTCCATTGTCATATATTAAATGACCATATAGGCATGGATTTATTTCTGGGCTCTCTATTCTGTTCCATTGATCTGTGTGTCTGTTTTTATGTCAATACCACGTTGTTTTGATTGCTGTAGCCTTGTAATATAATTTCATGTTAGGTATCGTTATACCTTCCACTTTGTTCTTATTTGTCAAGATTACTGAGGCTATCCAGGGTCTTTTATGGTTCCATATAAATTTTAGGATTATAAGTTCTATTTCTGTGAGAAACATCGTTGGTAATTTGATAGGAATTGCATTGAATATGTATATTGCCTTAAGCAGTATGGACATTTTAACTATATTAATTCTTCTTATCCATGAACATGGTGTGTTTTTCCATCTCTTTGTATCTTCTTTCATTTCTTTCTTCAGTGTCTTATAATTTTCTAAGTACAGATCTTTTACTTCTTTGGTTAAATTTATTCCCAGATATTTTATGGTCTTTGAAGCAATTGTAAATGAGACTATTTTCTTAATTTCTCCTTCTGATGTTTTATTATTGGTATGTTCAAATGCAACTGATTTCTGAATATTAATTTTGTATCCTGCTACTTTACTAAATTCATCTATCAGCTTTAATAGCTTCTTGGTGGAGTCTTTAGGGTTCTTTATATATAGTATCATGTCATCTGCATATAATGACAATTTTACTTCCTCTTTACCAATTTTGATGCCTTTTGTTTCTTTTCCTTGTCTGATTGCTGTGTCTAGAACTTCCAGCACTATGTTGAATAAAAGTGGAGAGTGGAAAACCTTGTCTTGTTCCTGATCTTAAGGGGAATGGTTTTAGCTTTTCTCCATTGAGTGTGATGTTAGCTCTGGGTTTATAATATATGGCCTTTATTATGTTGAGATATGGTCCCTCTATTCCCACTTTTTTAAGGGTTTTTATCATAAAAGGCTGCTGGATTTTGTCAAATGCTTTTTCTGCATCTATTGATATGATCATATGATTTTTATTTTTCATTTTGTTAATGTGGTGTATCAAATTAATTGATTTGCGGATGTTGAACCACCCTTGCATACCAGGGATAAATCCCACTTGATCATGCTGTATGATCTTTTTAATATGTTGTTGAATTCTGTTCGCTAATATTTTGTTGAGGATTTTTGCATCTTTGTTCATTAGAGATATCGGCCTGCAGTTTTCTTTTTTTGTGTTGTCTTTGTCTGATTTTGGTATCAGTGCGATAGTGGCTTCATAAAAAGTGTTTGGGAGCCTTCCCTCCTGCTGGATTTTTTTGGAAGACTTGAGGAGAATAGGTGGTAATTCTTTTTTGAGTGTTTTGTAAAATTCACCTCTAAACCCACCTGGTCCAGGGCTTTTGCTTGTTGGAAGATTGTTGATTACTGATTGAATTTCCCTGGTGGTAATCAGTCTATTCAGGTTTTCTCTGTCTTCTTGAGTTAGCCTTGGAAGGTTGTACACCTCTAGAAAATTGTCCATTACTTCCAGGTTGTCAAACTTGTTGGGCATATAGTTGCTCATAGTAATTTAATTTTTTTTTTTTTTTTTTTTGTATATCTGTGGTATCTGTTGTCACTTCTCCGCTTTCATTTCTGATTTTATTAATTTGGGTCTTCTCTGTCTATTTTTTTTTTTATGAGACTTGCTAAATGTTTGTTGATTTTGTTTATCTTCTCTAAAAACCAACTCTTGGATTCATTGATCTTTCGTATTGCTTTTCTGGTTTCTATTTCATTTATTTCCGATCTGATCTTTATTATGTCCTTCCTTGTACACCCTTTTGGCTTATTTTGCTGTTCTTCTTCCAGATTCCTTAAGGGTGAAGATAAACTGTTGATTAGTAATTTTTCTTGTTTCTTTAGGTAGGCCTGAAATGCTATGAATTTTCCTCTTAGGACTGCTTTTGGGACATCCCACAGATTCGGGGTCATCGTGTTTTCATTTTTGTTTGTCTCGAGATATCTTTTGATTTTTTCTTTGATCTCATGGTTGACCCATTCATTATTTAGTAACATGTTATTCAGCCTCCATGAATTGGTGTGTCTTCCAGTTTTTTTCCTGTAGTTCACTTGTAGTTTCATAGCACTGTGGTCAGAGAAGACAGTTGGTATGATTTCAATTTTCTTAAATTTATCAAGACTTGTTTTGTGGACTAACATGTGGTCTATTTTGGAAAATATTCCATGTATTCTTGAGAAGAACGTGCATTCTGTAGCTTTGGGGTGAAATGCTCTGAAAATATCGATTAAATCCAAGTGGTCCAATGTGTCATTTAAAGCCATTGTTTCCATAATGATTTTCTGTCTGGAAGACCTGTCCCTTGTTGTCAGAAGTGTGTTGAAGTCCCCTACTATGAGAGAGTTACTGTTGATCTCTGTCTTTATGTCAGGCAATATCTGTTTTATATATTTAGGTGTTCCTCTGTTGGGTGCATAGATGTTTACGAGGGTTATGTCCTCTTGTTGGATCGATCCCTTTATTATTGTATAGTGCCCATCTTTGTCTTTTAATATATTCTTCATTTTAAAGTCTATTTTGTCAAATATAAGTATTGCAACTCCAGCTTTTTTCTCATTTCCATTTCCATGAAATGTCTTATTCCAACCCTTCACTTTCAGCTTGTGTGTGTCTTTTGATCTGAGGTGAGTCTCTTGTATACAGCATATACAGGGGTCTTGCTTTCTTATCCACTCAGCCACCCTATGTCTTTTGATTGGAGCATTTAATCCATTTACATTTAAAGTAATTATTGATAGGTACATAGTAATTGACATTTTTAAAATTTGTAGTTAGATTGTTTTCGTCATTTTCTGTTTACAGAAGTCCTCTTAATATTTCCGTCAATGCTGGCTTGGTGGTAATAAATTCCTTTAGCTTAGTCTTTTCTGGGAAGCTCTTTATTTCTCCTTCAATTTTAAATGATAGCCTTGCTGGATAAAGCAACCTAGGTTGTAGGCCTTTGTTTTCCATCACTTTGAATATCTCCTGCCACTCCCTCCTGGCCTGCAATGTTTCTGTAGAAAAGACATTTGATAGTCTTATAGGAGTTCCCTTTTACGTAACCCTCTGTCTTTCTCTTGCTGCTTTTAGGATACACTCTTTCTCTTTAACCTTTGCCATTTTAACTATGATGTGTCTTGGTGTGGACCTGTTTCGTTGGAACTCTCTGCACTTCCTGGGCTTGTATGTGGGTATCCTTCACCAGGTTAGGGAAGTTTTTGGACATTATTACTTCAAAAATGTTCTCGATTCCTTGCTTCCTCTCTTCACCTTCTGGTATTCCTATGATGCGCACGTTGTTGCGCTTGATCTTATCCCAGAGTTCTCTTAAACCATCTTCATTTTTTTTTATTCTTTTTTCTTTTTGTTGCTCCGTTTGGGTGATCTCTGCTACCTTGTCTTCTAAGTCGCTGATTAGATCCTCTGCTTCATCTAACCTGCTGTTAATTCCTTCAAGTGAGTTCTTTTTTTCAGTAATTGTGTTCTTTATTTCTAACTGGTTGTTCATTATGTTTTCTCTAGCCTTTTTTATATTGTGACTAAGGTCCTTAAACATTCTTATAATGAGTGTTCTGAACTCATGATGTCTCTGATAGGTTGGTTACCTGTATTTCATTTGGTTCCAATTCTGGAGGTTTCTTCCATTCTTTTATTTGGGACATGTATCTTTGTTTCACCATTCTGGCTGACTCTCTGTATTTGCTTCAATGTATTAGGCCCTAGGGTTCTTAGTTTTTGCTGGGTTATCTTATGTAGTATGTGTTCCTTATATTTGACTTACACCACTTACTTCTTCTCCTCTGCATGTGCCCCAAAGATGACTCTTGTATTGTGCATATGGTCCTGTTAAAGTTGATCTTTAACTGTTTTTAGCTTGTGTGTAGATTGGATTGACTCCCAGGCTGACTAGTTGTAAGACTTGCTCTACCCACAGCAGAATGTTCTGCTGCGTGATGGTTGACTGCTTAAATGAGTTTTGGCCTCTATTGGCTCTTGTGCCTGTAGTGAATTCCCTCTGTGTATGTCACTTGTAGGTCAAACCCGGTAGTACTTTGGTTTGGTCTGGAGTTGCCCTCTGGGTGTGTGGCATCTTGTGCCTCTTAAGCTGGGCCCTGGTGCAAAGCAATTTCAGAACAAAACAAATCACCAAGCACAACAACAACAACAACAAAGAAAAAACCAAATACATTCACATGTAAAAACAATCAATAACCCACACTCAACACAGCCAAAGATGTCAAAGATATAAAAACAAAATAAAACCAAAAAAAAGCAGCGCCAGTCTTGGCTTAAGCCCACCAAGTAATCTCTAGGTTGTCCTCCACTGGACCAAAGATTCCTCTGCGTATTTTGCAGGCAGAGCCAGTGACCTGGTGCCCAGAGTAACCTTGGGACTGCAGATTTAGATGAGTGGGGCTAAGGTGTCTGGATGGTAATTTATACCAAGTCAGTGCAGTTTCTACTCTTGCCTGCACATATGCGCCCTGAGAGTAGCACCACCAGCCCTGGGCCCAGTTCTCCTGAGACTTAGGGCACTTCTTGTGTGTGTGTGTGTGTGTGTGTGTGTGTGTGTGTGTGTATGTGGCAGGTGGGAGATTTCTGAGCTGCTGAAAGCCCAGAGCTGTGTCTGCCACCTACTGCTGATCCCTGGGAGTGTCTCCACAGTTGTTATTGCCCTGCCCTAGGCAAGACAGAAATGCTGGGGGCTGGGGATGGAAGGGTCTTGTCTTTCCCAGCACAGCAGTGTCACACTCTTCACGCAGGCCAAAAAAGGAGGTGTCTGGGGGTGGAGGAATCTCTTCTCTCCCAGCCCAGCAAAATCACACTCTTCCCAGCCTCTTCCCTGAGTCAGAGCTGCAAGCTGCGTCTTCCCAGATCCTGAGTGCTAAGGCTCGTATGTAATCTGACACTACCCCTCAATTCAGGGGTCAGCTTGAGTCTCTGGAATGGGGGTTAAGATTGGGAGAGTGGGGGAGGGGTCCAGTTATGGAGTTTACGTTCTTTGTCCCACCTAAGACCCAGCTGGATGTCTCAGCTGAGGTTACTGCCTCAAATGCTGGATATGTTGCTCTCTGGGTGAGAGATCATCTGTGGGATGCAGGGAAAGAGCCCACCTCCTGCCTTTTGCGGTCTCTGTTACATCCTGGGATCCCCTGCATCTCTGCAGCCATGGATGCGGCCGCATCTCCATTCTGCAGACTTCCCTCTTTCCCTGCTCGACCAATTTGCCCACCTTCAAGTAATCCTCATACGAGTCTCTTAGCTGTTCTGTGTGATGAGCAGAGAGTCCTTTGACAGCTTATAGATGTTCCATTTGTGATAAGTTCTGGAGGAGAACTCAAGAAGTCTGCCTCACTGCCACCATTCCTATGACCAACAGAGTTTTCTATATATAGCATCATGTCATCTACGAAGAGTGACAGTTTAACTTCTTCATTCCCAATTTGGATGCCTTTTATTTCTTTCTCTTGCCTGATTGCTCTGGAGAGGACTTCCAAGACTATGTGGAAAAGCAGAGGTGATAGGGGACGACAGCCCTCTTGTGTTCTGAATGTAAAGCAAACAGCATCAGTTTTTCACCATTAATTATGAAATTACCTGAGGGTTTGTCATATATGGCCTTTATTATGTTAAGGTATTTTCCTTCTATACCTATTTTATTAAGTGTTTTAATCATAAATAGATGTACGTTGTCAAATGCTTTTTCTGTATCAATTGATATAATCATATGATTTTTGTCCTTTATTTTGTTTATGTGATGTATCACACTGATGGATTTGCATATGTTGAATCATCCTTGTGCCCTTGGGATGAACCCCACTTGGTCGTGATGAATAACCTCTTTAATGTATTGTTACATTCGATTTCCTAGAATTTTGTTTAGGATTTTTACATCTGAATTCATCAGAGATATTGGTCCGTAGTTTTCTGTTTTGTGCTTTCCTTACCAGGTTTTCATATCAGCGTAATGCTGGCCTGATAAAACGTGCTATGGACTATTGTCTCTTCTTCAATTTCTGGAAGAGTTTGAGCACGACAGGTATTAGATCCTTTTGAAAGTTTGGTGCAATTCGCTAGTGAAGATATCTGGTACCGGACTTTTGCTTTTGGGAAGGTTTCCTATGACTGATTCAATTTCTATTTTTTTTCTTTTTTTTTTAAATTTATTGGGGTGACAATTGTAAGTAAATTTACATAGATTTCAGGTGTCCAGTTCTATATTACATCATCTATAAATCCCATTGCGTGTTCACCACCAAGAGTCAGTTCTCCTTCCATTACCATACATTTCATCCCCCTTACACTCATCTCCCATCCCCCACTGCCCTTAATCTCTAGTAACCACTAAACTATTGTCTGTGTCTATGAGATTTTGTTTCTCATTTGTTGGTCTTGTTCTTTTGTTGTTTTTGGTTTATATACCACATATCAGAGAAATCATATGGTTCTCTCCTTTTTCTGTCTGACTTATTTTGCTTAGCATTATACTCTCAAGATCCATCCATGTTGTCACAAATGTTCCTATATCATGTCTTCTTACCGCCGAATAATATTCCATTGTGTATATATACCACAACTTCTTTATCCATTCATCTATCGAAGGACATTTTGGTTGTTTGCATGTCTTGGCCACCGTAAAGAAAGCTGCAATGAACGCTGGAGGACATGTGTCTTTATGTATAGATGTTTTCAGATTTTTTGGGTACATGCCCAGGAGAGGGATTGCTGAGTCATATGGTAATTCTATTCGTAGTATTTTGAGGAATCTCCACACTGCCTTCCATAGAGGCTGCACCAGTCTTCATTCCCAACAACAGTGTATCAGGGTTCCTTTTTCTCCACAGCCTCTCCAACACTTGTTACTATTTGTCTTGTTGATAATAGCAATTCTGACTGGGGTGAGGTGATATTTCATTGTGGTTTTTATTTGCATTTCTCTGATGATTAGTCATGTTGAGCTTTTTTTCATATGTCTATTTGCCCTTTCTATGTCCTCTTTAGAGCAATGTCTCTTCAGTTCCTCTACCCATTTTTCAATTGGGTTTTTTTTTTTGTTGTTGTTGAGTTTCATGAGTTCCGTGTATATTTTGAATATTAGCCCCTTATCGAAGGCACTCTTTGCAACAATCTTCTCCCATTCATTTGGTTGCCTCTTTATTTTGCAATGGTTTCTCTTGCTTTGCAGAAGCTTTTAAGTTTCATATAGTCCCATTCGTTTATTTTAGCTTTTACTTCCATTGCCTTTGGAGTCAATTTGCATAAAATGCTCTTTGAATCCAAGGTCCATAAGTTTAGTACCTATGTTTTCTTCTATGCAGTTTGTTGTGTCAGGTCTTATACTTAAGTCTTTGATCCATTTTCAATTAATTTTGGTACATGGTGACAGATAGCAGTCCAGTTTCATTCTTTTGCACGTGGCTATCCAATTCTGCCAGCACCATTTATTGAAGAGGATGTCTTTCCTCCATTGTAAGTTTTTAGGTTCTTTGTCAAATATTATCTGTCCATATTTATGTGATTTAATTTCTGGGTTCTCAAATCTATTCCGTTGGTCTATGTGTCTGTTTTTCTGCCAAAACCATGCTGTTTTCATTATTGTAGCCCTGTAATACAAGTTAAAGCAAGGGAGTGTGATAACTCCAGGGTTGTTCTTTTTTCTTAAGATTGTTTTAGCTATTTGGGGTCTTTTGTGGTTCCAAACAAATCTGATGACATTTTGTTCTTTCTTTAAGAAATGCCTTGGGATTTTCATGGGGATAGCATTAAATCTGTATATTGCTTTGGGTAATATGGCCATTTTAACTATGTTGATTCTTCCAATCCATGAGCACGGAATGTCTTTCCATTTCTTTGTGTCTTCTTCAATTTCTTTCAAAAATGTCTTATTCTTTTCAGCATATAAGTCCTTCACATCCTTGGTTAAGTTTATTCCTAGGTATTTTATTCTTTTTGCTGCAATTGAAAAAGGAATTGTTTATTGTATTTCTTTTTCTGAGATTTCATTGTTAGTATATAGGAATGCAATGAACATTTGTACATTGATTTTGTAGACACCATCTTTACTATATTCGTTGATTGTTTTTTAAAAGCTGTTTGGTAGAGTCTTTAGGGTTTTCTATATATAACATCATGTCATCTGCAAAGAGTGACAATTTAACATCTTCATTCCCAATTTGGATGCCTTTTATTTCTTTCTCTTGCCTGATTGCTCTGGCCAGGACTTCCAACACTATGTTGAAAAGCAGAGGTGATAGGGGACAACCCTGTCATGTTCCTGAATGTAGAGCAAAGGGCTTCAGTTTTTCACCATTACTTATGAAATCAGCTGAGGGCTTGTCATATATGGCCTTTATTATGTTAAGGTATTTTCCTTCTATACTTATTTTATTAAGTGTTTTAATCATAAATGGATGTTGTATCCTGTCAAGTGCTTTTTCTGCATCAATTGATATATTCCTATGATTTTTGTCCTTTATTTTGTTTATGTGATATATCACATTGATGGATTTGCGGATGTGGAACCATCCTTTTGCCCTGGGGATGAATCCCACATGGTCGTGATGAATAATCTGTTTAGCATTGTTGTATTCTATTTTATAGAATTTTGTTTAGGATTTTTACATCTATATTCATCAGAGATATTGGTCCGTAGTTCTCTTTTTTTGTGTTGTCCTTACCAGGTTTTGGTATCAGGGTAATGTTGGCCTCATAAAATGAGTTGGGGACTACTGTTTCTTCTTCAATTTTTTGGAAGAATTTGAACAGGATTCGTATTAGATCCTCTTTGAAGGTTTGGTAGAATTCAGTGGTGGATCCATCTGGTCCCGGACTTTTGTTGTTGGGAAGGTTTTGGATGACTGATTCAATTTCATTACTGGCGATCAGTCCGTTTAGATTTTCCAGTTCTTCATGGTTCATCCTTGGAAGGCTATATGTTTCTAAGAACTTGTCCATTACTTCTAGGTTATTGAATTTGGCGGCATGTAGTCCTTCGTAGTATTCTTGGATGATCCTTTGTATTTCTGTGGTGTCCGTGATAAATTCCCCTTTTTCATTTATGATTGTTTTAATTAGTGTGTTCTGTCTTTTTATCTTAGTGAGGCTAGCCAAGGGTTTGTCAATTTTGTTAATATTTTCAAAGAACCAGCTCTTTGTCACATTAATTTTTTTCTATTGTCTTTTTGTTTCTATTTCATTTAGTTCTGCTCTGATTTTTGTTATTTCCTTTCTTCTGCTAATCTTGGGTTTCATTTGTTCTTCTTTTCCTAGTTCTTTAAGGTGTAACATGAGGTTGGTTATTTGGGATTTTTCTTGTTTCTTGAGGTAGGCCTATAATGATATAAATTTCCCTCTTAAAACTGCTTTCGCAGCTTCCCAAAGTTTTGGTAGGAAGTATTTTTATTGTCATTTGTTTCTAAGTGTCTTTTGATCTCTCCTCTAATTTCTTCTTTGTCCCAGTCGTTCTTTAAAAGTATGTTATTTAGTCTCCACACGTTTGTGTTTTTCCCTGCTTTCTTTTTGCAGTTGATATCCAATTTCAAAGCCTTGTGATCAGAGAATATGCTTGGTATGATTTCAATCTTCTTAAATTTGCTGAGGCTCATTTTAGGTCCCAATATATGGTCTATCCTTGAGAATGTTCCATGTCCACTAGAAAAGAATGTATAGTCTGATGTTTTAGGATGAAGTGCTCTATATATGTCAATTATGTCCATTTCATCTAATGTGTCATTCCGGGCTGCTATTTCTTTCTTTATTTTCTATTTGGATGATCTATGCATCGCTGTCAATGATGTCTTTAGGTCCCATAGTATAATTGTGTTCTGTTCGATTTCTCCCTTTGGTTTTGTTAGTAGTTGCTTGGTATATTTTGGTGCTTCCTGACTGGGGGCATAAATGTTGATGACTGTTATGTCTTCTTGTTGTATAGTCCCCTTTACCATTATGAAATGTCCATCTTTGTCTCTTATTACCTTTTTTATCTTGATCTAATATCATTAGATCTAATGATATTAGATCTAATATCATCTAATATCATTATGGCTACTCCTTATTTTCTCTGGATACTATTTACTTGCAGTGTTTATCTCCACCCTTTTATTTGAGTCTAAGTTTGTCCTTGTAACTGAAGTGTGTCTCTTGGAGGCAGCATATGGTTGGGTTTCGTCTTTTGATCCAATCTGCTACTCTGACTTTTTATTGGTGAGTTTAGTCCATTTACATTTAGTGTGATTACTGATATGTAAGGATTTTCTATCATTCTGTCTTTAGTTTTCTGGTAAGACTGTGTCTCCATTGTTTCTTTGCTTTTTGTTTTTGTCTATTATTATCGTGTAGTATTATTCTATGATTTTTCCCTCTGTTTCTTCTTTTATTATGTATATATTTCAGCTCTGGATTTGTTTTGTGTGGTTACCCTTAAGTTTATGTAAAAGAAAGTTTGATATTTAGAGTATTCCATTTTCTTCAGCATGCCTACTTTCTCCATTCCCATATCCAGTTCAGGCCTTTACTCTCCCCCTTTTTTTGTTTTTGTTGCCACAAATTGTCCCTGTTGATGGTGGTCGAATAGCCTACTTTTGTATTTCTTCTAGTGCAGGTCATGTATTAGAAAATTCCCTCAGCTTCTGTATGTCTGGAAAGGTCTTTATTCCTCCTTCATATCTAAAGGATATCTTTGCTGAGTATATTATTCTTGGCTCATAATTTCTCTCTTTCAATGTTGTCACACAGCAGCCTAGCCGTCTGTCCCTTCCATCCTTTCCTTAGGAAACAGGGTTGTGGATAGTCTCCCTTTGGGGTTGAGTTTATAAGTCTCTTCTCTTGGTCCCAGTATGCTGGGTCTGCAGTCAAAGACGAGTAAGTTTCCTCAAGGGAGGAACGACTTAAGCCAGACGGGACCCCGGGGACCCCCATGAGTTTGCCTTAAGACTAAGAGGAATACCCCTCCTCCAATGCTTTCTGGGAAGCTGCTGACGCATGCTTCAAATGTCCAGCACCCTGTTGTGCAAGGAACGTTAATTGAGCGAAACCATCTCGCTCTCTGCTTAGCTCATGGGAAAATTGCATTGAGAGACCTTCTCCCCCAGGGGTTGTACTTACCGCACCTTGGTCATACGGGAACAGCATGCACAGGTTGCTTTGGGACAAAATGATTGGGTATTGGCTATAATTATGTTAGTGGTGTTAGAGGTTTGCAGACCCTGCCCAGAATCACGTAATGCCTATTGTAAAAAATCAATAAATACCCACAACGACTCGATTCGGGGCTCCAGTCTCTTGTGGCTGTGAGTCCCTTGGTCCTCTGTGGTTTCCTTGCAAACTTGTGTTTGTGTCTTTATTTCTCTTAATAAAACTTAGCCCTCGCCACCTCCCTTGCCTTTTCCCACTGCTTGTGTTGTGCAGGTCACAACATTTCAATAGCTTCAATATTTGGTTCCTCTCCCTCCTGGATTGTAGAGTTTCTCCTGAAAAATCTGATGAAATTCTAATGTGCTTTCCATTGTAGATTACTATCTATCTTTCACCTGGCTGCCTTGAGGATTCTTTCTGTGTCATTGATTTTTGGCAGTTTCAATACAATGTGCCTTGGAGAAGGCCTGTTGGGATGAGGTAATTGGGTGTTCTTTTTGTTTCTTCTATTCGAGCATCCAGTTCTTTCCACAAGTTTGGAAAGTTTTTATCGACTATTTGTTTGAATATACTCTCTGTTCCCTTTTCACTTCATTCTCCTTCTGGTATACCCATGATTCTTACATTTCTCTTTCTGATGGAGTCAGAAAGTTCTTGTAAAGTTTTTTTTTTTTTTTTTTTTCATTTCTTTAAGTCTCAAGTCTCTTTTTTCTTACATCCATGTCATTTTCAGATTTCTATCTTCAATGTTACTGATTCTTTCCTCCATGGGTCAACTCTACTACCTAAGCTGGCTATTTCAGTCTTCATTTCTTTTATTGAGTTCTTAATGCCCAGAAATTCTATTTGGTTCTTTTATTACATATCAGTCTCTGATAAAATGTTCATTTTGTTCTTTGATTGTGTTTCTGAGTTCATTAAACTGCGTGTCCATGTTTTTTTTGCATCTCGCTGAGTTTTTTAAGAGGTACTATCTTGAATTCTCTGTTATGTAGGTCACATATTTCCGTATTTTTAACTTCATTTTCTGGAGACTTTTCTTTTTCTTTCTTTCTTTTTTTTTTTTTTTTTTTCTGAGCTGTCTTGTTGCCTTGGTTATTCATGGCCAATAATGATTTATTATTTCTCTTTCTAGATATCTACAGGAGTGGGTTATGCAACAGGTTCATAGGTAGAGGTCTTTCTTTTGTTTACCAGTATGTGTTGGTAGAATTTTTTTTCTCTCTGACTGCAGCCTTTTATTCTCTCACACACTGTAGTGTTATGTTTTCTTTGCACTGTTCCAGCTTCTCACACAATGGGGGGATTCTTTGTTCGGCTGGCTTCACCTCTGTGAACAGTTCATGTGGGTCATAGGGTGCGACCTCTGTGGGGGCATGTGGAGAGCTTCTTAAGTTCCAAAGCTCTTCCTGCACCAGAGTCAGAGCCCGTGTCATTCAGCAGCTCTGTTTACCTCTTCAGGGATCCGCCCAGATAGTTGGTGACAGGGGCTGGGTGAGTTGTAAGAGGTGGCCCAGAGTAATGCCCGTGATCTCCACCACAGCCAGTCCTGCTTCCACTGCTCCCTCCCCTTTGCCAGAACTAGTTGGGCTGTGAGTCCGTGTCTGTGGACTACAGTCATCAGAATTGCAAATTTTGTGTTCTTTTGCTCTGACACTTCTACTGTTCCACTTCTACCACTGGGCAGGTTGGGGAGGGGCAACCTCTGGGAAGGTAGGGAGGAGGTGGCTTGTCTCAATGCCTAAGGCTTCCATTCTCTGCTCAGCAATGAGGGCTTAAAGCACCATTTTCAATCTTCTTTCTTCAATCTTTGCTGTGAGGTCTGCCGTGAGCATTGGGTTCAGCTGTGTTATATGCTTTCCCCTCAGCCTTTTCGGCCATAAACGAAGCCCTAGGAGTCAGAGTTCTTCCCTCTCCCACAGCTGCGGTATGCAGCGAGCTTGGACATCGAGCTAGGTCTGCTTCCTGCACCTGCGTGGCCCTGTCTCTGCTGTTCTCCATTCCCTCCTCCCCGGCTCGCACTATTGGCCCATGTTTAGGTGATTTCAGTAATGAGCCTCTTTTTCTTGCCTGTCTGCTGTGCAGGGAGTCCTTTGTGGAGTTATAGTTGTTCAATTTGTTGTAAATTTCAGGGGAGATTTCCAGAGGCTCACCTCACGTAGCCATTTTAATGACGTCACTCCCAAGATTTTCCTTGACTTTTGAGATAGATCTGTGTTGCTATATATTTCTCTCAGGACTGCTTTTGCTGTGTCCCACAAACTTTGGCGTGCTGTGCTCTTATTTTCATTTGTGTCAAGGTATCTTTTGGTTTCTTCCTTGATGTCATTGTGAACCTATTCATTTTTGGTAACATGTGATTTAGCTTCCATGTGATTGTGTGTGTTTTTAGGGGTGTTTTTGGTACTTGATTTCTTACCCAGACTTGATTTGTTACCATTATGGTCAGAGAGGACGCTTGATATGATTTCAAATTTCTTGAATATATTGAAACTTGTTTTGTGGCCTACTATGTAGTCTATCTTGGAAAATGTTCCAAGTGCACTTAAGAAGAATGTATATTCTGCTACTTTGGAGCAAAATGCTATAAAAATATCACTTCAATCCATGTGATCTAGTGTGTCATGTAAGGTCACTCTTTCCTTGTTGATTTTCTGTTTGGAAGGTCTTTCCATCAGTGTCAATGGAGTGTTAAGTCCCCTAGTATGATGGTATTACTTTCATTCTCTCCCTTTATGTTGGTCAATATTTGCTTTACATATGTTTGTGGTTCTATGTTGGGTGCATAGATGTTTACTATGGTTATATCCTATTGTTGGATTGATCCCTTTATCATTATGTAATGCCCTTCTTTGTCTCTTATTATAGACATTGTTTTAAAGTCAGTTTTGTCTAATATGTGTGTAGCTATCCCAGCTTTTTATTTTTCATCTCCATTTTCATGAATATCTTTTTTCATCCCTTTTCTTTCACTCTGTGCATGTCTTTCAATCTGAGGTGTAACTCTTGTAGACGTCATATGTATGGGTCTTGTTTTCTTATCCATTCAGCTACACTATATCTTTTGATTGGAGCATTTAATTTATTTAAATTTTTTTAAATTAAAGTTTATTGGTGTGACAATTGTTAGTGAAGTTACATAGATTTTAGGTGTACAATTCTGTAATACACCACCTGCATGTCACATTATGTGTTCACCACCCAGTGTCACGTCTCCTTCCATCATCATGTATTTGACCCCGTTTACCCTCTTCTAGAACTTACCCTCCCCACTTACCCTTTGGTAACCACTAAACTATTTTCAATGTCTATGAGATGTGTTTCTTCATGAATGGATCTTGAGATTATAACGTTAAGTGAAATAAGTCAGACAGAAAAAGTAGAGAACTGTATGACTTCACTGATACGTGGTATATAAAATTGAAAGCAAAAAATAACTCATTTAAATTTAAAGTGATTATTGATAGATACACAGTTATTGCCATTTTATTATTCCTATTTTTTGTCTTTTTTTCTTTGTTTCCCCCCTTCTTCTTTTTAAAGAGGTCCCTTTAACCTTTATTTTAATATTGACTTGGGGGTAATTAATTCTTTCGCTTTTTCTTGTCTGGGAAGCTCTTTATCTCTGCAATTTTAAATAGTAACCTTGCGGGGTAGAGTAGTCTTTGTTGTAGGTCCTTCTTTTCATCGTTTTGAATATTCTGTGCCACTCCCTTCTCACCTGCCAAGCTTCTCTTGTGAAATCAGCTGTCGATATTCTGGGAGTTCTTTTGTAGTCTTTCCCTTGCTACTTTTAGAATTCTCTTTGTCTTTAAACTTTCCCATTTTAATTATGATGTGTCTTGTTGTGGACCTCTTTGGATTCATCTTGTTTGAGACTATGTACGTCCTGGGCTTCTTTGTGTAAATTCTTTACCAGATTAGAGAAGTTTTCAGTCATTATTTCTTCAAATTATCCTCAATCCGTTGCTCCCTCCTTTCTCCGTCTGGTACTCCTATGATGTTAATCTTGTTATGCTTGATGTTGTCCCAGAGGTCATGTAAACTATCTGCATTTTTTAAAAGTTCTTTTTTCTATTTGTTGTTCTGATTGGGTGTTTTGTGCTACCTAGTTTTCTAAATCAATGATTTGATCCTCTGCTTCATTTAATCCAGTTTTGTTTCCTTCTAGTGTACTCTTCATTTCAATTATTGTATTCTTTATTTCTGACTGTTTCATTTTTATGATTTCTATATCCTTCTTTATGCTTACTATTACTATGTTGAAGTTTTCCCTAAGTTCCTTAAACATTCTTATAACCAGTGTTTTGAACTCTCTCTAGTAGGTTGGTTGCTTCCATTTCATTTATGTATTTTTCTGGAGTTTTCTCCTTTTATTTGGAACATGTTTTGTTTCCTCATTTTGTCTGCCTCTGTGCATCCATTTATATGTATTAGGTAGATGTTCTAAGTCTTTCAGACTTTGCTGGATGGCCTTATGTAGCAGGTGTCCTGTGTGGTCCAGTGATGCATTCTTCCTTATCACCTGTACTGTGTGTTCCATGAGTGTTTGTTCTGTGGGTTTTGTGTGCCGTCCTGTTGTTGTTGAACCTTGATTACTTTTGGCACTTTGGTAGGTGGAATTAAATTTCAGGCTGACTGGCTGTGACATATACCCACAACATATGAGCTTCTGTGTGGGGGCTAACCCCTCAAAGGGAGGTTCAACCCCGTGGGCTCTTGTGCCTTGTGATATCACCCTTTGGGTTCGCTGCTTGTGGTGCTAATTAGGTGGTGCTCTCTTTTCATCTGAAGCTCACCACTGTTCGTGTTGTTTCTTGTGCCTCTTGGGAGGGGCTCTCATCCACGTTAAGTTAACTATTACCTGTGACCAAGCCCTGGCTACCTAGTGTAAGCTGGAATGCTGTATGTGGTTAGTTTGTGCCTGTACTGGACCTGGAGATGTGTGGAGGTGGCTACACTGTAAACTGAGGCTAACTTCCACCAGTTTGGGAACTAGAGCAGTTTAGTAAAAGGCCTAGTGCATCCCAAGGCCTGTGGCACCTGTTGGCTCCTTGTAAGGCTCAGCCACTGAAAGAGTCTCCTTAGGTGTGTGAATTAGGGTGGTTGCCCCAGTGCTGACAGTGCCTACATGGTGCTTTGTAAATTGGTCAGGGCAGAGGTCAAGGAATCACTGTAATGGGACAGATGATATTCACAAGGCAATGTACATTTTCTTGAGCGGGTGACAAGCCTGTGGCCACTCCACAAAATGCCCAGAGAACACTGAGGCAAACTGCTATTTGCCTGAGGCCCTCACATCCCTAAGAACTCTCTAAGAAAGGCTGCAACACAGGCCAGGGCTAACCGCCTGTCACCAAAAGTGTCCCAGGTAGCCACATAAGCCACCATGCTCCCTCTGCTGCTGGAAAAGCCTCCTACAGTGTCCATAGTGGGGCTAGTTGTCCAGGCACTGAGAGTGCCCCTGGTGATGCCATGTGAGCAGGGTGGGGTGGGATCCCATGGAATCACTGGGGTGGGCTGCAAAAATTTCACCAGGCCAATGCAGTCTCAGAATTCCCCATGTGGGGAAAGACTCAACACATGAAATATGGCACCTGCATGTAGGCTACAAGTGAGGTGGGCTCTTCAAAGGGATAATGGCAGCTGTCCCTCTAGTCCTCACCCTGAAGCCACACAACTAATCTTCCCTATATGGCTCTGGGTGCTTCTCAAGTTGCTACCCCTCTGCTGGAGCCCAGGGTAAGTGCCTGCAAGCTAGTGAGTCTGTGTGCGGGCCCTTTGAAAGGATGTCTTTATTTCCAGGTGCCATCTGTCTCACTGGGATGGGTGGAATCATTGCTGATTTTCACAACCGGATGTTGTATGTACTCCTCTTCCTGACACTGGAACCCTGGGCTGTAGAGCCTGGTGTGGGACTGAGACCCCTCACTCTTTAGGGGTGGCCTCTGCCATTGAGGTATCTTTTCCAATGCTTAATTATTACCAGTGGGTGTCAGTTCAGTGGGTGTGTTTCTCATCTCCACCCCTCCTACCAGTCTTGATTTGGCCTCTTTTTATATCCTTAGTTATAGGGATTCTGTTCAGCTTGTCTTCAGATGTTTCTCGAGGTTGATTTTCTTATCATTTAGTTGTAATTTTAATGTGGTAATGGGAGGTGGCAGGCACAGCTTTTACCTATCCTGCCATCTTTTTTTTTTTTTAACTTGCACAAGCTTTTAATTAGAAGTCTAAATTACATTTGTGATTTTTTGCTTTTTCTTTCCATGTCATTTTTTTAAAAAAGCATTTCCAGATCCAACGTAATTCAGATTTACCTTTATGATTCATTTTAATCATAGATCTTTAATTTGGGATTTTAATCCATTTTGAGTGGTTTATAGTATGAAGTATAGTATAAAAGTCTAACTTCATTCTTGTCATTTATATTTTGGTATGTCCAGTTTTCCCAGGATCTTTTGTTGTGTTTTCCTTCATTAAATAACCTTGTCACTCTTACTGAACATCAGTGGGTCTTAGATGTATAAGTTTATTTCTGAATTCCATTCAATTGGTCTATATGTTTGTCCTTATGTCAGTTCTACATTGCTCTGAGTACTGTAGCATTGTAGTAAATTTTGAGACCTCCAACTTTGTTGTTCTTCTTCAAGACTGTTTTGGCTATTTGAAGTCTCTTGAGATTCCATACGATCATTAAGATTGTTTTTTCCATTTCTTTACAAATGCCATCAGTATTTTGATGGGGATTGCATTGAATCTGTAGATAACTTTGGGTGATATTAACAATATTAAGTCTTTCAATTCATTAACACAGGATGGCTTTCTATTTACTTATGTCTTAATTCTCTTTAGGTAATATTTTGCAATTTTTTGGTACACAAATCTATTACCTTCTTGGTTAATTTTTCAGTATTGTATTTGAAGCTGTTGTAAATAAAATTGTTGCTTTAATTTCCTTTTTTTGTCTATGGTGGTATGTGGAAATACAGTTGATTTTTGTGTATTGATGATTTTGTATGCTGCAACTTTGCTGATTTTGCTTATGAGTTGTAACAGGTTTTATGTGTGTGTGTGTGTGTGTTCTTTCAGGTTTAATAGAAATAAGATCATGTAATCTGAGAATATAGTTTTACAACTTCCTTTCAAATTTGGAACCTTTTTACTTCTTTGTTCTTGACAATTTGCTCTGGTAAAAGCAGTCATTCTTGTCTTGTTCTTGATCTTAGGGGGAAATCTTTCAGTCTTTTAAGATTAATTATAATGTTAGCTGTGGGGTTTTTTTCTATGTGACTTTTTAAAAGTTATTGTTATTATTATTTGCTAAAAAACAGTATTTGGAATTCACCCAGGTTTCCTGTTAACATTTTTTAAAAATATTTTCAGTTACAATAGATATACAATATTTTATTAGTTTCAGGTGTACAACATAATGATTAGACTTTTATATAACTTATGAGGTCATCACCCCAATAAATCTAGTACTCATCTGATACCATACATAGTTATTACAGTATTATTGGCTGTATTGCTTAAGTTATATTTTACATCCCCATGACTGCTTTTTAACTACCAATTTGTACTTCTTAATTCCTTCCCCTTTTTCCCCCATCCCCCCAACACCCTTCCCATCTAGAAACCATGAAAATGTTCTCTGGATTTATGAGTTTGTTTCTGTTTTGTTTGTTCATTTGTTCAGTACTTTAGATTCCACACAGAAGTGAAATCACATGGCATTTGTCTTTTTCTATCTGATTTATTCCACTCAGCATAATACCCTCTAAGTCCATCCATGTTGTTGCAGATGGCAAGATTTTACTCTTTTTTATGGCTGAGTAAGATTCCATTTTATAAATGTCCTTTTTCTTTATTCATCCATTGAGGGTCACCCAAGTTGTCTCCATATATTGGCTATTATAAATAATGCTGCAGTAAACACATGTATGCACATATCTCTTCGAAGTAGTGTTTTGGATTTCTACAGATAAATACCCAGAAGGGGGATTACTGGGTCCTTCTTTGTCTCTTGTTATGACCTTTCTTTTAAAGTCTATTTTGTCTGGTATAAGTATTGTTACCCCAGAATTTTTGTTTGTTTGTTTCCATTTTAATAAAATATATTTTTCCATCTCATTGCTTTGGTCTGTTTGTGTCTTTCAATCTGAATTGAGTCTCTTTTAGGCAGCACATGTAAGGGTCTTGCTTTCTTATCTATTCAGCCACTCTATGTCTTTTGATTGGAGCATTTAATCTGTTTACACTTAAAGTAATTGTTGTTAGATATGTAGTTACTGCCATTGTATTATTCATATTATTATTTTTTCTTCTCCTTAAAGAAGTCCCCTTAACATTTCTTCCAATACAGGTTTGGTGGTGATGAACTCCTTTAGCTTTTCCTTCTCTGAAAATCTCTATCAATTCTTTGATTCTAAATGATAGCTTTGTTTTGTAGAGTAATCTTTACTATAAGTCTCTGCTTTACATCACATTGAATATTTCATGCCAATCCCTTCTGGCCTGCAAAGTTTCTCTTCAGAAATCATCTGACAGTCTTATAGGAGCTCCCTTGTAGGTAACAAACTGCTTTTCTCTTTCTGCTTTTAAGATGCTCTCTGTCTCTTTAATGTTTGGCATTTTAATTGTTATGTGTCTTGGTGTCGGCTTGCTTGGGTGCATCTTGTTTGGGACTCTCTGCACTTCCTGGACTTGTATGTCTATTTTGTATGCCAGGTTAAGAAAGTTTTCTGCCATTATTTCTTCAAATAGTTTCTCAACTCCTTGATCTCTCTCTCTCTCTTCTCTTTCTGGTACCCTATGATGCAAATGTTGGTATGTTTGACGTTGTCCCAGAGGTCCCTTAAACTGTCCCATTTTATTGGTTTCTTTTCTCTCCTTGTTTTTTCTGATTGGGTGTTTTCTGCTACCTTATCTTCTAAATCACTAATTCGATTCTCTGCTTCATCTAATTTACTGTTGAATCCCTCTAATGTATTCTTCATTTCTGACTTGTTCCTTTTTGTTTTCTATATCCATTTTCATAGTTCCTATGTCTTTGTTGAAGTTCTATCTCTGAGTTCATTAAGCATATTTATAACCAGTGTTTTGAATTCTGCATCTGGAGACTGCATGTCTCTATTTTGTTTATTCTTTTTCTGAAGCTTTTCTCTGTTCATTTATTTGGGACATTTTTCTTTGTATCCCCATTTTGTCTGTTTCCCTTTGTTTGTTCTATGTATTAGATAGAGCTGCTATGTCTCTCTGTCTTAGTAGAGTGACATTATGTATAGTACATTTCCTCTGTGGCCCACTGGCACAATCTGCCTGGTTACCTGAACTGGATGCTTCAGGTGTGTCCCTTGCGTGTGTTGTGGGTGCCCTCCTGTTGTAGTTGAGCTTCCATTGATTTTGACACATCAATCGGTGGGATTGACCCACTGGATGATTTGTTGTGAGTACTGGCTACTGGCTGTAACTACATTGGAGGAACTGTTGTGCAGCAGCTGACCCTATGGAGCAATATTTCCTTAACATGGGTCTGGTGCCTTCTCAGCCTTCCCTTTGGGTGTGTCATCTGTGGAGGAAGCCATTTGGTGCTCTTCCTGGGTCCAAAGCTGGCCACTAGCACCTCTTCAAGTGACGCCTTTCCAAAGGCCGAATGCAGCCACCATCGTTGCCTTACCCAGGGCCACTTGGAATGAGGCACAAAGCAATCTGCAGATGGCCACCACCTACTCTGGGCTTGGAGGTGCCTGGGAGAGGCCAAGCATCATATTGAGGCCAACTCTCACCAATACCAGTCTTGGGGCTGCTCAGCAAGAGGTATGGGTCACATGAAGGCCAGATGCTGCTTGTTTGGGGTTTGTGAATCTTTCAGAGATTTTAGGAAAGTCCACAGTATGAGCCAAGGGAAGCTGTTTGTATAGAAAAGCCACTGGAATGGACTTGGGTGGGCCCACAAATTGGGTGGAGCAGGGTCTCAGGAAATCACCAAGGTAGTGGGAATGGCATTAGCTTGATTGATGGAGATTCAGATATCGCATCTGCCTGCATCTGCACACTGGGAGGGGGGACGGCTCAACAAAGGATGGCTGAAGAAAGCAGTTCTGTCTGGGAGAAAGTTGCCCATCCAGCCCTAAAGCCAGATAATTCAGTTCCTCATCATGTGTCCCTGGCACCTGTTGAGCGGTCACCCCAGTGATAAAGCTCAGAGTTAGTGAGTCCATTGGAGAGTAATTCTGTGCACGGTCCTTTTAAGAGGAACATCTGGGACTCTAGGAGTTCTCTCTGTCTCTCAACCAGAATCTTTGTTGATTTTCACAGACAGAAGTTGTGAGGACTTCTCTTTCCAGCATTGGAACCTTTGGCTGGGGAGCCTGGTGTGGGACCAGGACCCCTCGCTCCTCAGGGGTGACCTCCACAGCTGAGATATCCCTCCTGATTTTTAACTGCCACACGCGGGTATGGGACCAGTTGGTTTCACATCTCCACCCCTCCTACCAGTCTCAATGTGATTTCTTCTGTTTATCCTTAATTATAGTACTTCTTTTCAGCTGGATTTCTGATGATTCCAAATGATGCTTTTTCTATAGTTTAGATGTAATTTGATGGGTCCTGAGAGGAGAAAAGCACAATGTTTTCCTCCATGACCAGGAATACTTACTTTGTTACTTTTATCTTACTAGTTTATTGAGAGTTTTATTATTAAAAAAGTGCTTGATTTTTTTTCCCAATGCTTTTTCGGC
Source organism: Rhinolophus ferrumequinum (assembly GCF_004115265.2). NCBI lineage: Eukaryota > Metazoa > Chordata > Mammalia > Chiroptera > Rhinolophidae > Rhinolophus > Rhinolophus ferrumequinum. Next base: position 71,586,313 of record NC_046284.1, on the reverse strand, counting down.
CTTTCAGTCTTTCACTATTTAATATAATCTTAACTGTGGGTTTTTCCTACTTTAATTTTATATTAATAGTTTATTGAATGCTTCTATTATGAAGGGTGCTTGATTTTGTTTAACGTATTTTCTTTTCTTTTTTTTTCAATTAAATTTTATTGGTGTGACAATTGTTAGTAAAATTACATAGATTTCAGGTGTACAATTCTGTATTACATCATCTATAAATCACATTGTGTGTTCACCACCCAGGGTCAGTTCTCCTTCCATCACCATATATTTGATCCCCTTTACCCTCATCTACCACCACCCTCCCCTCTTACCCTCTGGTAATAAATGTATTTTCTACATCAATTGATGTGGTCATTTTAGCCCTTCAATCTATTCCTGTGTTGCATTTCATTGATTACTTGTCATATGTTAAATCACCCTTACATTCCCGAAATAAACTTGCTTGGTCATTGTGTATAATCCTTTAATATGCTATTGCATTATTTTGTTGAGAAATTTTGAATCTCTATTCATAAAGGTTATTGATCTACAGTTTTCTTTTTTGAGGATGTCTTTGTCTGACTTTGGTATCAGGACAATATGGCCTCACAGAAGGAATTAGGAAATGTTCTCTACTTGTATAGTGTTTTAAAAAGTTATAGAATAATTATTGTTCATTCTCTTGTTTGCTAGAATTTATCACTGGAACAGTTTCATATTGATTTTTTTTGTTTTGGGGAGATTTTTATTAGAGATTAAATCTGTTTACTTGATATAAGTCTATTCAGTTTTTCCATTTCTTCCTGGGTCAGTTTTGGTAGTTTTTGTGTTTCTCAGCATTTTTCTGTTTAAGTAGATAGCAAATTTAATGTCATGCTGATGTTCATAGTATTTTCTTATAATACCTTTTATTTATGTAAAATTAGTAGAAATGGTCCCACTTTCATGGTTGAATTTAATAATTTGTCTTTTCTCTTTTTTATTTAGTCAATCTAGTTAAAAATTGTTAATTTTATTGATCTTAAAAAATCTTTTGGCTGTGTTGATTTTCTTTATTATTATTCTTTATTTCCTTTTTTCCCACTCTAATAGTATTTCCTTCCTAACTTTAGGTTTAATTTGCTGTTTGTTTTCAAATTTCTTAAGATAGACAGTTGGGTTATTTATTTGAGATATTTCTTCTTTTTAATAAACGAGCCTATAGCTACACATTTCTAACTTATCACTGCATCCCAAGAGTTTTTGTATGTTGTTTTCACTTTGTAATACAATAAATACCTTAAAATGATATTATTTCATTTGTTTATGGTTACAAAATTGTTCTGCACTCATTAAAACATCATTACCATTTTTAAATGAGCACAATATACTTAAATATGTTTCATTAGTTTTAAACTATTAGTTTAAAATTTTACAATACAACAACTAAAAGATATGTTTCAAATTCAAGTTTATTTTGAGAATTTGTGTTTAATTATTGTCATAGTTGGAAAATAATTTTCAAAAATATGCAAGTAGATGAAATGGATCATGGAAATCAATTGCGTAAATCAATTTTAATCATGGAAATCAATTTTGAACCCCAAATTCATTTTACAGTTATTTTCATTGTAATGTGGTTATCAAATTTCCATCTTCTATGATCCCAATCAAATTTTCTTACAAAACTAATTTGAAGGTAATGCATATTAATGGTTTTAACAAAATCCACTGAAACTCTCCATTTGGATGATGTAGAAAACAGTCTTCAGATGTGAGAGTGTTTATAGCAATATACTTACAATATTATCTTCAACAATATCAAGTAAAATGCTGGAAACATTTCCAAACATTCATTTTTTACAATGCTCTTTCCATACATAGTTTTTTGTAAAACTTCATTAACATATAGTTGACATACAATATCATATGACATTCAAATGCACATTATAGTGATTGGGTATGTATATGGTCATACATTATGAATAGATCCCATGGTAATTCTGGTTGCCATCTGTCACTATAAAAGTTACTATAATACATTTGACTATATACTTTATGCTGTACATTACATCCCCATAGCCTTTTATCTTTTCTTTTATAAATTAAATTTATTGGGGTGACAATGGTTAGTGAAATTTAATAGGTTTCAAGTGTACAATTCTATAATACATCATCTATATATAACATTGTGTGCTCACCAACCAGAGTCACTTCTCCTGCAATCTCCATATATTTGAGCCTCTTTACCTCTTCTCCTATCTAGCCTCCACTCTTGCCCTCTGGTAACCACTAACCTGTTGTCTGTGCCTACAAGTATCTGTTTCTTTATTTGTTTCTATTGCTTGTTGCTTTCAATTTTATATACCACGTATCAGTGAAATCACGGTTCTTAATATTTTGCCTGACATATTTCACTTAGCATAATAATCTCAAGATCCATCCATGTTGTTGCAAATGGTACTGTTTCATCTTTTCTTATGACAGGATAGTATTCCATTGTGTACATATATCACATCATCTTTACCCAATCATGTATCAAAGGACACTTTCATTGTTTCCATGTCTTGACCACCATAAATGAAGCTGCAATGAACATGGGAGCAAATATATCTTTATGGGTAAACGTTTTCAGATTATTGGGGTATATACCCAGGAGAGGGACTGCTGGGTCATATGGTAATTGTATACTCAATTTTTGGAGGAACATCCAAAAATGTACCCTTCCATGCAGGCTGCACCAATCTGCATTCTGACCAACAGTGTATGAGGATTTTATTTTTCTCCACAGCCTCTCCAACACTGGTTATTATTTGTCTTGATAGCCATTCAAACTGGGGTGAGGTGATATCTCATTGTGGTTTTTATTTGCATTTCTCTGATGATTAGTGATGTTGAGCATTTTTTCGTATGTCTATTGGCCATTTGTATGTCCTCTTTGGAGAAATGTTTCTTCAGATCCTCTGCCCATTTTTAAATTGGATTGTTTGTTTTTCTCTTGTTGAGTTGTATGAGTTCCTAATATATTTTAGATATTAGCCCTTTATCGGAGACATTGTTTGTAAAAATCTTCTCCCATTATGTTGCTTTATTTTGTCTGTTTATTTTGTCGACGGTTTCTTTTGCTGTGCGGAAGCTTTTTAGTGTGATATACTCCCATTCATTTATTTTAGCTTTTATTTCCCTTGCCTTTGAAGTCAAATTCATAAAATGTTCTTTGAAACCAAGGGCCATAAGTGTAGTACCTATGTTTTCTTCTATGCAGCTTATTGTTTCAGGTCTTATGTTTAGATCTTTATCCATTTTGAATTAATTTTGGTATAGGGTGACAGATAGCAGTCTAGGTTCACTCTTTTGAACGTGGCTTTTCAATTCGTCCAGCACGAATTATTGAAGAGGCTGTCTTTTATCCAGAGTATGTTTTTGATTTCTTTGTCAAAAATTATCTCTCTGTATTTATGTGGGTTTATTTCTGGGTTCTCAACTACATTCCACTGGTCTGTGTGTCTGTTTTACTGCCAATACCATGCTCTTTGATTATTGTTGCTCTGTAGTACAAGCTGAAGTCAGGAGTGTGATACCTCCAGCATTGTTCTTTTTTCTTAGGATTGCTTTAGCTATTCAAGGTCTTTTCTGCATCCATAAAAATATGATGATTCTTTTGTTCTATTTGTTTTATTTTATTTATTTTTATTTTTGTTTTGTTCTATTTATTTAAAAAATGCCATTGGGATTTTGATGGGGATTGCATTAAATCTGTATATTGCTTTGGGTAATATGGCCATTTTCACTATGTTGATTCTTCCAAACCATGAACATGCAATGTCTTTGCATTTCATTGTTTCTTCAATTTCTTTTAAAAATGTCTTATAGTTTTCAGTATACAGTTCTTTCACATCCTTGATTAAGTTTATTCCTAGGATTTTATACTTTTATTTTGTGCCATTGCCAAATGAGTTGTTTTCTTAATGTCTTCTTCTGAGATTCTTTTTTTTAGAATATAGTAATGCAATTGACTTTTGTACATTGATTTTGTAGCTGGCAACTTTACTGTATTCGTTTATTGTTTCTAAAAACTTTTTGGAGGAGTCTTTAGGGTTTTCTATATATAGCATTATGTCACCTGCAGAAAGTAACAATTTAACTTCTTCATTCCAAATTTGGATACGTTTTATTTCTTTCTCTTCCCTGATTGCTCTGTCTAGGCTTCCAATACCGTGTTGAAAAGTAGAGGTGATAGGGGACAGGACTGTACTGTTCTTGAATGTAGAGCAAAGAGCTTCAGTTTTTCACTGTTAATTATAATATTACCTTAGAGCTTGTCATATATGGCCTTTATTATATTCAGATATTTTCCCTCTATATACATTTTATTAAGTTTTTAAATTGAAATGGATGTTGTATCTTTTCAAATGCTTTTTCTATATCTGTTGATATAATCCTTTGATTTTAGCCTGTTATTTTGTTTATGTGGTGTATTACATTGTTCGATTTGCATACGTTGAACCATTTTTATGCCCCTGGGATGAACCCTACTTTGTCGTGATGTATAATCTTTTTAACACATTACTGCTTTTGATTTGCTAGAATTTCCTTTAGGATTTTTGCATTTTTATTCATCAAAGATATTGGTCGGCAATTTTCTTTTTTGAGTGCTATCCTTACAAGGTTTTGGTGTCAGAATAATGTTGGCCTCATAAAATGAGTTAGGCAGTACTACCTCTTCTTCAATTTTTTGGAAGAGTTTGGGTAGGACAGGTATAAGATCCTCTTTGACTGTTTGGTAGAATTCACTAGTGAAGTCATATGGTCCCCGTCATTTGCTTTTTTTTTTTTTTTTCTTGATAACGTGGAGTTTATCTTTTTGTTTTTAATTTATTTTTTAATTTATTGGGGTGACAATTGTTAGTAAAAGTACATAGATTTCAGGTGTACAATTCTGTATCACATCATCTATAAATTACATTGTGTGTTCACCACCCAGAGTCAGTTCTCCTTCCATCACCATATATTTGATCCCCCTTACCCTCATCTCCCACCCCCAACCCCCTTACCCTCTGGTAACCACTAAATTACGTTCCCCAGATTAATTTTCAAAACCCCATGGCCATCTTGTGGTTACTGATTGTTTTATAATCCTCTCACCTTCCCCCTTACCCCCACCCCCCCGCCCATCTAGCAACCCTCAGTTTTTCCTTTGTCTCCAAAACTGTTTCTGATTAGTTCATTCACTTATTCTTTTCTTTAGATTCCGCATATAAGTGAGATCTTATGGTCATTTGCTTTTGAGAAGGTTTTGAATGACTGATTCAATTTCCTTATTGGTGATTGTTCTATTTAGATTTTCCAGTTCTTTGTGATTCAGCCTAGGAAGACTATATGTTTCTAAGAACATGTCCATTACTTCTAGGTTATTGAATTTGGTGGCATATAGACCTTCATTGTATTCTTGTGTGATCCTTCGTATTTCTGTGGCATCTATGGTAACTTCCACTTTTTCATTTCTAATTTCATTTATTTGTGTCTTTTCTGTTTTTATCTTAATGAGTCTAGCCAAGAGTTTGTCAATTTTATTAACCTTTTCAATGAACCAGCTCTTTGTTTCATTAATTTTTTTGCTGTCTTTTTGTTCTGTTTCATTTAGTTCTGCTCTAATTTTCATTATTTCCTTTTTTTTCTGCTGACTTTAGGTTTAATGTGTTCTTCTTTTTCTAGTTCTTTAAGGTATAACATGAGGTTATTTATGTGGGATGTCTCTTCTTTCTTGAGATAGACCTGTAAAGATATAAATTTGCCTCTTAAACCTGGTTTTGCTTCATTCCAGAAATTTTGGTACATTGTATTTTCATTCTCCTTTGTTTCTTTGTATCTTTTGATCACTTCTCTTATTTCTTATTTGACCCAGTCCTTCTTTAAATTATGTTGTTTAATCTCCACATATTTGTGTGTTTTTTTTCCTACTTTCTTTTGCAGTTGATATCCAATGTTAAAGCCTTGTGATCAGAGAATATGCTTGGCATGATTTTAATCTTCTTAAATTTGCTGAAGCTTGTTTTATGTCATATATGGTCTATCATTGAGAATGTTCCATGTACACTGGAAAAGAAAATACAGTCTGATATTCTAGGATGAAGTGCCCTATAAATGTCAATATGTCCATTTCATCTAATGTATCATTTAGGGGTGCTATTTCTTTGTTTTCTGTTTGGATGATCTGTCCATAGCTGTCAATGATGTATTTAAATCCCCTACTATAATTTTCTTTTGGTCAATTTCTCTCCTTAGTTCTGCTGGTAGTTGCTTTTTATTTTTTGGTGCTCCCTGATTGGGGGCTTAAATATTGATGACAGTTATGTCTTCTTGTTCTATAGTCCCTTTTATTATTATTAAATGTCATCTTTATCGCTTGTTTCCATTTTTATCCTGAAGTCTGTTTCATCTGATATCAGTATAGCTGCGCCTGCCTTTGTCTGAGTACTCTTTGCTCTTAGTGTCAATTTCCAGCCTTTCATTTTGAGTCTGTATTTGTCCTTGTAGCTGAAATGTGTCTCTGGAAGGCAGCATATGGTTGGGTTTAGTTTTTTGACCCAATCTGCTACTCTGTGCCTTTTTATTGGTAAGTTCAATCCATTTACATTTAGGGTGATTATTAATATTTGAGGATTTCCAATCATTCTATCTCTGGTTTTCTGACAAGATGGTGCCTCCATTGTTTTTTGCCTTTTAGTTGTTGTCTATTATTTCTTTATGTTGGTATTCTATGGTTTTTCTCTCTGTTTCTTATTTTTTCATGTTATATATTTTAGTTCTGTTTTGTTTTTGTTTTTGTTTTGGTGGTTATCATTAAGTTTATGTGAAAGAAAGTTTCATGTTTAGAGTATTCAATTTTCTTCAGTATGCTTCTCTTCTCCATTCCCTTGTGATACTTCAGAACCTTTACTCTGTCCCCTTTTATCTTTTTGTTGTCACAAATTATTCCCATTTATGCTGTAAGTTGATTTGTGCACTGCAGTCGCAAGTTTTCTTTACTTTTTTTTTGGTGTTTTTTTTTTTTTCTTTTTTACCTTGTATGTTATGTTAAAGTTGATAGTGTCCTATTTGATGTAGGAGTTGCCATTTTCTGCTTCTGTCTCTCTGTTCATAGCACTACTCATGGTTCTGTATTCTTTTGCTTTTTTTCGCCCCCCAGGTTTAGTAGCCTCCTTTAGTATTTTTTGTAATGCAGGTCATGTGTTAGAAATTTCCCTCAGCTTCTGTATGTCTGGAAAAGTCTCTATTCCTCCTTCATATCTAAAGGATATCTTTGTTGAATATATGATTTTTGGCTCCTAATTTCTCTCTTTCAAAATATTGAATATTTGATTCCACTCCTTTCTGACTTGTACAGTTTCTGCTGAAAAATCTCATGATAATCTAATGGGGTTTCCTTTGTAGGTTGCCGTCTTCTTTTCCCTGGCTGCCTTGAGGATTCTTTCTTTGTCATTAAGTTTTGATAACTTCAATACAATATGTCTTGGAGAAAGCTTTTTGGGATTGAGGTAATAAGGTGTCTGTTTGCATCTTGAATTCGAGGATACAGTTCTTTCCACAAGTTTGGGAAGTTGTCATTGAGTATTTGTTTGAATACACTCTCTGTTCTCTCCTACCTTTTTTCTTCTCCTGGTATGCCCATTAATCTTATATTGCTCTCTCTAATGGAGTCAGAAAGTTTTTGTAGAGTTCTTACATTTCTTTAATTCTCAAGTCTCTCCCTTCTTCCATCTGTGTCATTTCCATGTTTCTATCTTCAATGTCACTGATACTTTCCTCCACCTGTTCAGCTCTGTTACCAAAGCTGGCTATTTCATTCTTCATTTCTTTTATTAAGGTCTTAATCTCCAGAAGTTCTATTTGGTTCCTGTTTAAAATTTCAATCTTTTTGGTAAAACGTTCATTTTGTTTTATGATTGCGTTTCTGAGTTCATTAAAGTGCCTGTCTGTGTTTTCTTGCATTTCATTGAGTTTTTTAAGGACTGCATTCTTGAATTCTCTGTCATTTAAGTTATATATTTCCATGTCTTTAAGTTCATTTCTGGAGACTTTTCATTTTCTTTCTGAGCTGCCTTGTTATCTTGGTTATTCCTGGCACTAATGAATTATTATTTCTCTTCCTGGGCATCTACAGGAGTGAGTTCTGGAACAGGTTGATATGAAGAGCTCTTTCTTTTGCTTTCCAGTAGGTGTTCGTAGAATGCTTTATTTTCTCTTTGACTGCAGCCTTTTATTCTCTCTCACACTGTAGTATTACATTTTCTCTGCACTCTTCCTGCTTCTCACACAATGGGTCCATTCCCTGGAGGGTGGGCTTCTCCTCTGTGAGAAGGCCACTTAGGTCTCAGGGAACTGCCTTTGTGGGGGGATGTGGAGAGTTTCTGAAATCCCAAAGCTCTTCCTGCACCAGTTTCAGGGCCTGTGTGTTTCAGCAGCTCTGGTTTCCCCTGCCTGGATCCATGCAGATAGGTGGGGGAAGTGTTTTGGTGGGTTGTGAGAAGTTGCTGTGAGCAATGGCAGCGACCACCAGCACAGCCAGTCATGCACCCAAGGCTCCTTCCTGCTCACTGGAACTAATTGGGCCACAAGTCCCTGGCTGTGGGCCACAGTTCTAAAAAGTGCAAATATTCTGTTCTTTTGATCTGACACTGCTACAGTTCAGCTTTTAGCACTGGGCAAGTGGGGGTGGGGTGAGCTCTGGGAGGGTAGCAAGGGATCTGCTATGCTCTGTGCCTATGCTTTCCATCCTTTGCTTGGCACTGAGGGCTTAAACCTCAGTTTTCACCCTTCTTCCCTCAGTCTTTGCTCTCAGCCCTCTGCTGTGTGCTTTGGGTTCAGCAGTGTTGTATAGTGACCACACTGTCGCCCATAAGGTGTGTACTAGCAGTCTGAATTCTTCTCTCTTCTGTGACTGTTGTAGCTCTGGAATTGAAGGAGCTGGGATCTCTGGTCTTCATTCTGCAGCCCTGTACACCTCATGTTTCTGCACTTGCCCTTACCCTCCTCTCCTGCTCACCCAATTTGCCCACCTTTAGATGATTTCAGTTGCATATCTCTTAGTCTTGCCTGTCTGCTGTGCAGGGAGTCCTTTGTGAAACTATAGGTGTTCAATTTGTTGTAAATTCCAGGGGAGATTTCAAGAGGCTCACCTCTCGCTGCCATTTATATGACATATTCTCCAGCATTCCTATATTTTCTTTCTTATTTTCTGTTTGATGATTTACCAATCGGTTCATGTGGAGTGTTAAAGTCCCCTACTATTATGGTGTAAATGTCGATTTCTGTCTTTATGTCTGATAATATTTTATACATTTAGGTTCTCTTATTTTGAGTGTACACATATTTATGGATGGTATATCCTCTTCTTGGATCGACCCATTTATCATCATGTAATGTCATTGTCTTTTGTTATAGACTTCGAAGTTTATTTTGTCTTATATGAGTATTGCTACTACAGCTTCCTTTTTGTTTCTATTTTGAAGGAATATCTTTTCCATCTCTTCACTTTCAGTCTGTGTGTGTCTTTTGATATAAAGTGAGTCTTTTGTAGGTAGCATATAAATGGGTGTTGGCTTTTTTATTCATTCAGCCATGATGTCTTCTCATTAAAGCAGTAAGTCCATTTAAATTTAAAGTTATCTTTGATAGTACATTCTTATTGCCATTTAGTTTCTTGATTTTTGGTTATTTTTTTAAGTTCTCTGTTCCTTTTTTCTTCTGGACTCTTCTTTTGTGGTTTGACGGTTTTCTTTAGTTTTGTGTTTGGGTTCCTTTCTCTTTATTTTTCATATCTACTGTAGGTATTTTAGTACACACACACACACACACACACACACACCAGTCTGTTTTAAGCTGATAGTCACTAAATTCAAAAGAATTATAAGCACACTACATTTTTACTCTTTCTGGTCATATTTCATATTTTTGATGTCATATTTTACATATTTTGTGTATCCCCTAACCACTTACTGTAGTTATAGTTGATTTTAATACTGTTGTCTTTTAACTTTTATACTAGGTTTTTAAGTGGCTTATACTGCCTATACTATATATTTGCTTTCACCATTGAAATTCTTTCTTTCATATATTTTCTCATTTCTAGTCTTCACCTTGTTTTTCTGCTTAAAGAATATACTATAACATTTCTTTAAAGGCAGTTTAGTGGTGATGAACTTTTTTAGTTTTTGCTTATCTGGGAAACTCTATCATTTATTTATTTTGGGTTATTATCTTGCTGGATGGAGTACTCTTTGCTTTAAGGTTGTTGTTGTTGTTAATCCCTTTCGGCACTTTAAATACATCTTCTCAATCCTTTCTGGTCATCAATGTTTCTGCTGAAAAAATAAGCCTATCTTGTTATGGGGTTTTTCCTTTTATGTGGCTAGCTGTTTTTCTCTTTCTGCCTTTAAGATTTTCCTTTATCTTTGACTTTTGCCATTTTAATTATAAGATGTCTTGATATGCATCTCTTTGGATTCATCTTGTTTGGGACTCTGTGCTTCCTGGACATGGATTTCCATTTTCTTACCCAAGATATCCAAGTGTTCAGGAATCATTTATTCAAATATGTTTTTTTACCCCCCTTTTTTCTCTCTTATTATTCTGTGACCCCATAATGCAAATTACAGTATGCTTGATGTTGCGCCAGAAACCCCTTAAAGTATCCTCATTTTTAAAAGTTTTCTTTTCTTTTTGTTAATGTGATTGGGTGATTTCCACTATTTAGTTTTTTAGATCACTTATCCATTCTTTCGTATATCTGATCTTTTGTTGATTACATTTAGTGTATCTTTTATATCAGTGATTGTATTCTTCAGCTCTGATTGGTTCTTCTTCATGTTTTTGAACTCTTTGTGGAAGTCCTCATTGTGTTCTTCCTTTCTTCTCCCAAGTTTTGTGAGCATTTTTATGGCCATTATTTTGAACTTAATATCAGGTAAATAACTTATCTCTTTTTTAATTTTTTATTCTGTGGTTTCATTTTGGAAAATATTTTTGTATCTCATTTTGTTTGACTTTTTGTGTTTCTTTTTATGAATTAGGCAAAGCAGCTACTTTTCCAGGTCTTAAGGGTGTGTCTTCTGTAGGAACAACCCCTGTGTAGACAGAGTGTGACTGGCAACTTTGTCAAGCCCGGTTGGAGCTGGATCAAGCATGGTCTGAGGCAGTTCCAGGGTGCATTGCATAGGGGCTGCTTTAGTGGAACTGTAGTAGCAGGTGTGAGCCAGGGGGTTCTTGGGCTTGCCACACTGTGACTGCCTTCATGGGGTGGCAGGAGCTTGTGCGGGTGCAGGTGGGAGAGCTCCTGTGCTGTAAACCTTTGGGGGGATGGCTGATGCTTGTGTCAACCAGGGTCCTGAAGCTCACTGGGACCATCTTGTCAGGTTGGCTAGAGTGGTTGGACTGGTCTCCCACCTGCACTATCAAGTTGGAGAGGAAGCAAAAGTAATGAAGCTTTCCAGCACCTCTGATCCTGTGAAGATTTCCAATGCATCTCTGCCTATTTGGCAGATGCTGTAGGTTTAGTAAATACACGAAATTTTCTTCTCATGTATTCTAAGTGCCCCTTTGAACTCCTTTTTCAGTGTCCCAGGATTGGCAAGTCTGCATGTGTACCTCTCAGTGATATCCCTCCCTACTGTAAGTCACCACATCAGGGGTGGGATTCCCATTGTTACCATGTCTCTGTTTCTCCTACCCTTCTCTAAGTCATGTCTTTATAATTCATTGTGCATAAGCTGTTCAATCAGCTCTCATTTTTCCTTCAGGAGAAATTGCTCTCTATATAGGTGTATATTTGTTGTGTCCATGGAAGTCGGAAAGTTTAGGGTCTTTATACACTGATATCTTAGTCCTGACTGTGTGTTGTGTTTTCATTTTCATTTGTATTGAGGTATTTACTAATTTACTTTGTGATTTATTTTGTTGACTCCTTGGTTATTTAAGTGTATGTTGCTTATTTTTCACATATTTGTGAGTTTTCAAGTTTTCTTTCTGTTTTTATTTCTAGTACATTCTGTTGTGGTCAGAAAGAATACTTTATATGATTTCAATCCTTTAAAATTTATTAAGACTTGTTTTATCACCTAACATGTGATCTGTTCTGAAGAATATTCTGTGCACTTTAGTAGAATATGTATTCTGCTATTCTTGGGTGAAGTATTCCTCATATGTCTGTTAGGGCTAATTGTTTAATAGTGTTGTTCAAGTCCTCTGCTTCTTTTTTTTTTTTACCCTGTTTTATTGTCCACTACATTATTAAAAGTGAGGTATTAAAGTCTCAATCTATTAGATTTGTATATTCCTCTCCATAATTTTGTCAATATTGCTTATATGTTTTGGGACTCTGTTGTTAAGAACATGGATGTTTATACCTAATATGTATTCTTGAATGTATTGAGCCTTAATCAACATATAATGTTCTTCCTGGTTGCTTGTAATGTTTTATAGTTTACTATCTATTCAGCTGATAGTTATATGGCCTTTGCAGCAGTCTTTTCGTTAATATTTTTCTTGGAATATCTTTTTCTATCATTTTGTTTTCCACTGCTTTGTTTCTTTGCATCTAAAATTAATCTCTTGTTTTTCACATATATATATATACATATATATATATATATACATATATATATGTATATATATATGTATATATATATATAATCTGTTTGTTTTATCTATTTTCCCATATCTGTCTTTTAATTGAAAATTCTCATCCATTTACATTTAATTTGGTGATAAGTAAATATGTGTTTTTGTCATTTACTTCTTGTTTCCATGTGTTTTATATATTTTTTTCCTTCATTTCTTCCATTACTATCTTTTAGAATTTTAGTTGACTTTTTGGTAATGTAACATATTGATTCCCTCCTTCTTCTTTTTACTGTATATTTTGCATTTATTTTCTTTGTTATCATTTTGGATTTATGACTAACATATAAAATTTAAAACAACCTACTCTCTATAATACCAACTTAGTTTTGGTAGCATACAGACACTCTGCTCCAATCTATGTTTGCCTTACCCTTATTTATTGTTATTTTTACAAATTACAACTTTACATACCATGTACACATTAACATAGACTTATTGTCTTATGCTTTTGCTTTTTGTAAAGTATAGAAAATAAAACAGGAGCTACAAATCAAATTTATAATAATAATGGTGGGTATACATGTATTTATCTATAAACTTCCCCTACTGGAGATTTTTATATCTTTATATGGCTTTTAGTTACTTTCAGTATCCTTTCATTTCAGCCTCAAGTACTCCATTTACTATTTCTTGTTGTGAATATATTACAGGAAAACATACCCTTAGCTTTTGTTCCTGAGGATTTTTAAAATTTTTCCTCATGCTTAAGAGGATATTTCGCCAGATACAGAAATTTTAAATTCTTGTTTCACTTTTTTTTTTTTTTTAACTCGGCGCTTGAAAGATATTATTGCACTGCATTCTGGACAGTGTGATTTTTCATCAGCTATTAATCTTTTTGAGAATCCCTTGCAGGTAAAGAATCTTATTTCTCTCGCTGATCAGATTCTCTTTTTGTTTTTCAGCAATTTGACTATAATGTATCTCAGTGTTGTATCACATTTAATTTATTCTGCTTGGATTTTGTTGGGCTTGTTGGATACTTAGTTTCATGCTTTTCATCAAATTTGGAGAATTATCAGTCATTATTTCTTCAAATATTATTTCTGCCCTTTTCTCATCTGTTCTCATTTTGAGACGCATATGCATATGTTAATTCTCCAAGACCCTTAGGTTTAGCTCACTTTACTTTTTTTACTTTATTCTTTTTTCTTTCCATTCCTCAGACTCAATTTCAATTGTCTTATCTTCCTGTCTCTTGATCCTTTCTTCTACCTACTCAAATCTGGTGTTGAACTTTTCTAGTGAATTTTTTCTTCCATTTCAATTACTCTACATTTCACCTCTAGAACCTCATTTTTTCATACATCATTTCATTTCTTGATTTCTCATTATTATTCGTCTTTTTTTTTTTTTTTTTTTTTGCTCATTGAGCATATTTAACACAATTGACTTAAAGCTTTTTTTTCCTAAGTTAAGTCCATTGTTTAGGCTTCGTCAGGGATTGTTTTTGTTATTTTTTCCTTTAAATACACTATACTTTCTTGTTTCTTCATCCACTCTGTGATATATTTGTTGAAAACATTCAAATATTAAAATATGATAACTTTGGAAATCAATTTCTCACTCTTCCAAAGGTTTTGTTGTTTTTGATTGTTGAAGGCTTAGCTAGAGTTCAGCCAATGTCTTGACTAAGACTTTTTTGAATTTCTGAAATTTTAAAGAAAAATTTATTACATTTTGAGGATTGATTCAGTGTTGGAGTATTTCTTTAATACTTAGCCAGATCATTAGCAACTCTGCCTCAACCTTCACTTCATACTAGCACAGAGCTTTCAAATCAGTAGTGAAAGCTTAGGGTCCTAGCACTTTTGTGTGGATGTATTTTTCCTGGACATATCTGTGGCTTTTAAAATTCTGCAGTAGGTCATCAAAATGGCGGCGTGAGGTGAGCATCTGTAAAGCTCCCCTAGAATTTACAACTAATCAAACAACACTAACTCCAAAAAGGACTCCCTGCACAGCAGACAGGCAAGACGAAGAGGCCCACTACTGAACTCACCGAAAGGTGGGCGAATGGCGCGAGATGGGGAGGAGGGAAGGGGGAAGGGCGGAGACGAAGCTGCGCGGGCAGGCGCAGGACGTGTGCCGAAATCGCTGCATCCGGGAACTACTGCAGCTGCGGGAGAGGGAAGAACTCCGACTGCTAGGGCTCCGCTTATGGCCCACAGGGCTGAGGGGGCAGCATATAGCATGGCTGAACCCAACGCTCACGGCAGAGACCTCAGAGAAAAGACTGAGGGAAGAAGGCTGAAAATGGTGGTTTAAGCCCTCACTGCCGAGCAGAGAATGGAAGCCTTAGGTACTGAGACTAGCTGCCCCTTCCCTAACCTTCCAAGCTCACCCTGCCCGAACCTGCCCAGTGCGAAAAGCGAAAAAGTAGCAGTGTCAGATCAAAAGAACAGAATATTTTCTGTTCTGAGAACTGTGAACCGCAGACAAAGATTCACAGCGCAACTAGTTTTGGCAGAGGGGAGGAACCTGTGGAAGCAGGACCGGCTATGGTGGTGGTCACCGACATTACTCTAGGCCACCTCTCACAACTCACCCTGCCCCTGGCCCCACCTATCTGGGCGGATCCCTACAGGAATAAACAGAACTGCTGAAACACATGGGCTATGAATCTGGTGCAGGAAGAGCTTTGGAACTTCAAAAGCTCTCCCCATACCCACACGGAGACTGTGCCCTGTGACCCAAGTGAACTATTAACAGAGGAGAAGCCCGTCTGCCAGGGATTCCCCCCATTGTGTGAGAAGCTGGAATAGAGCAGAGAAAACAAAGCACTACCGTGTGCGAGAAAAAAAAGGCTGCAGTCAGAGAGAAAATAAAACATTCTACCAACAAGTACTGGGAAACAAAAGAAAGACCTCTTCCTATCAACCTATTGCAGAAGCCACTCCTATAGAGGTCTAGGAAGAGAAATAATAAATGAGTAATTGCCATGAATAACAAAGGAAACAAGGCAGCTCAGAAAGAAAGTGAAAAGTCTCCAGAAAAGGAACTCAAAGATATGGAAATATGTGACTTAAATGACAGAGAATTCAAGATTGCAGTTCTGAAATAACTACACGAGATGCAAGAAAACACAGACAGGCAGTATAATGAACTCAGAAACACAATCAGAGAACAACATGAGCATTTTACGAAACAGATTGAAATTTTAAAAAAGACCCAAATAGAATTTCTGGAGATTAAGAACTCAATAGAAGAAATTAAGAATGAAATAAGCAGTTTAGGTAGTTGAGTTGACCAGATGGAGGAATGAATAAGTGACATCGAAGATAGAAACCTGGAAATTACACAGATGGAAGAAGAAAGAGACTTGAGACTTATAAGAAACGAAAGAAATCTACAAGAACTTTCTGACTCCATCAGAAAGAGCAATATAAGAATAATGGGCATACTAGCAGGAGAAGAAAGAGAGAAGGGGAACAGAGAATATATTCAAACGAATTGTTGATGAGAACTTCCCAAACTTGTGGACAGAACTGGATCCTCGAATCTAAAAAGCAAATAGAACACCTAATTACCTCAATCCCAATAAGCCTTCTCCAAGGCAAATTGTATAGAAGCTGTCTAAAATCAACGACAAAGAAAGAATCCTCAAGGCAGCCAGGGAAAAGAAGACGGTAACCTACAAAGGAAAGCCCATTAGATTATCATCAGATTTTTCAGCAGAAACTCTACAAGCCAGGAGGGAGTGGAACCAAATATTCAAACTATTGAAAGAAAGAAATTGTGAGCCAAGAATAATATACCCAACAAAGATATCTTTTAGATATAAAGGAGGAATAAAGACCTTTTCAGACATACAGAAGCTGAGGGAATTTTCTAATACACGACCTGTACTACAAGAAATACTAAAGGAGTCTATTCGACCACCATCAACAGGGACAATTTGTGGCAACCAAAACATAAAAAGGGGGAAAGTAAAGGCCTGAACCGGAATGGAGAAAGTAAGCGTACTAAAGAAAATGGAATACTCTAAATATCAAACTTTCTTTTACATAAACTTAAGGGAAAACACTCAAAAAAAATCCAGAACTGAAATACATAGTGTAATAAAAGAAGAAACAGAGGGAAACATCATAGAATACCACCACACAGAAATAATAGACAACAACAAAAAGGCAAAGAAACAATGGAGACACAGCCTTACCAGAAAACTAATGAAAGAATGACAGGAAACCCTCACATATCAATAATGACCTTAAATGTAAATGGACTGAACTCACCAATGAAAAAGCACAGAGTAGTAGATTAGATCATAAAACTAAACCCAACCATATGCTGACTCCAAGAGACACATCTCAACTACAAGGACAAGCACAGATTCAAAGTGAAATGGTGCAAATTGACACTCCAAGCAAATGGTACCCAGAGAAAATCAAGTGTAACCATAATGATATCAGATGAAACAGACTTCAGCCTGAAAAAGATAATAAGAGACAAAGATGGACATTTCATAATAGTAAAAGGGGCTACAGAGCAAGAAGACAGAAGAGTCATCAATATTTATGCCTCCAATCAGGGAGCAACGAAATATACCAAGCAACTACCAACAGAACTAAAGGGAGAAATTGACCAAAACACAATTATACTAGGGGACTTAAATACATCACTGACAGCTATGGATAGATCATCCAAACAGAAAATAAATAACGAAAGAGCAGCCCTAATTGACACATTAGATGAAATGGACATAATTGACATATATAGAGTACATCATCCTAAAACATCAGACTATACATTCTTATATAGTGTACATGGAACATTCTCAAGGATAAAACATATATTGGGACATAAAATCAGCCTCAGCAAATTTAAGAAGATTGAAATCATACCAAGCATATTCTCTGATCACAAGGCATTGAAATTGGATATAACTACAAAAAGAAAGCAGGAAAAAACACAAATACATGGAGATTAAACAACATACATTTAAAGAACGACTGGGTCAAAGAAGAAATGAGAGAAGAGATCAAAAGATACATAGAAATAAATGATAATGAAAATACATCCTACCAAAATTTTTGGGATGCAGCGAAAGCAGTTTTAAGAGGGAGATTTATATCATTACAGGCCTATCTCAAGAAACAAGAAAAATCCCAAATAAATAACCTCATGTTACACCTTAAAGAACTAGAAAAAGAAGAACAAGTGAAACCCAAGGTCACCAGAGCAAAGGAAATAACAAAAATCAGAGCAGAACTAAATGAAATAGAGAACAAAGAGACAACAGAAAACATTAGTGTGACAAAGAGCTGGTTCATTGTAAAGATTAACAAAATTGGCAAACCGTTGGTTAGACTCACTAAGATAAAAAGAGAGAAGACACTAATTAACAAAATCAGAAATGAAAAAGGGGAAGTTATCAAGGACAACACGGAAATACAAAGGATCATCCAAGAATACTATGAGGGACTATATGCCACCAAACTCAATAACCTAGAAGAAAAGGACAAGTTCTTAGAAACATATAGCCTGCCAAGGCTGACCCATGAAGAACTGGAAAATCTAAACAGACCAATCATCAGTAATGAAATTGAATCAGTCATCCAAAACTTTCCCAGAAGCAGAATTCCGGGACCAGATGGCTTCACTAGTGAATTCTACCAAACCTTCAAAGAGGATCTTAATACCAATCCTGCTCAAACTCTTCCAAAATATTGAAGAGACAGTACTTCCGAACTCATTTTATGAGGCCAACATTACCCTG
Organism: Rhinolophus ferrumequinum; assembly: GCF_004115265.2. Classification (NCBI taxonomy): domain Eukaryota; kingdom Metazoa; phylum Chordata; class Mammalia; order Chiroptera; family Rhinolophidae; genus Rhinolophus; species Rhinolophus ferrumequinum. The sequence goes on along the minus strand of NC_046284.1, from coordinate 71,567,952 downwards.
ATATTAAAACCTGGTAAGGACAATACAAAAAAAGAAAACTACGGACCAATGTTTCTGATGAATACAGATGCAAAAATCCTAAACAAAATTCTAGCAAATCGAATACAACAATGCATTAAAAAGATTATTCTTCACCACAAATTGGGGTTCATCCGAGGGGCACAAGAATGGTTCAACATCCGCAAATCCATCAATGTGATACATCACATAAACAAAACAAAAGACAAAAATCATATGATTATATCAATTGATGCAGAAAAGGCATCTGACAAGATACAACATCCATTTATGATTAAAATATTTAATACAATAGGTATAGAAGGAAAATACCTTAACATAATAAAGGCCATATATGACAAGCCATCAGCTAATCTCATAATTAATGGTGAAAAACTGAAGCCCTTTGCTCTACATTCAGGAACACGACAGGGCTGTCCCCTATCACCTCTGCTTTTCAACATAATGTTGGAAGTCCTTGCCAGAGCAATCAGGCAAGAGAAAGAAATAAAAGGCATCCACATTGGGGATGAAGAAGTTAAATTATCACTCTTTGCAGATTACGTAACGCTATATATAGAAAACCCTAAAGACTCCAGCAAAAAGCTATTAGAAACAATAAACAAATACAGTAAAGTTGATGGCTACAAAATCAACGTACAAAAGTCCATTGCATTCCTATATACTAACAATGAAATCTCAGAAAAAGGAATACAAAAAAACAATTCCTTTTGCAATTGCAGCAAAAATAATAGAATACCTAGGAATAAATTTAACCAAGGTTGTGAAGGTCCTATACACTGAAAACTATAAGATATTTTTGAAAGAAATTGAAGAAGACACAAAGAAATGGAAGGATATTATGAACTCTTGGATTGGAAGAATCAACATAGTTAAAATGGCCATATTACGCAAAGTAATATACAGATTTAATGCAATCCCCATCAAAATCCCAATGGCATTTTTTAAAGAAATAGAACAAAAAATCATCAGATTTGTTTGGAACCACAAAAGACTTCGCATAGCCAAAGCAATTTTAAGAAGAAAAAAAAACACTGATGGAGGTATCACACTCCCTGACTTTAGCTTGTACTACAGGGCTACAATAATCAAAACAGCATGGTATTGGCAGAAAAACAGACATATAGACCAATGGAATAGAATTGAGAACCCAGAAATAAAACCACATAAATATGGACAGATAATTTTTGACAAAGAAGCTAAAAACTTACCATAGAGGAAAGACAGCCATTTCAATAAATGGTGCTGCGAGAATTAGATAGCCACGTGCAAAAGAATGAAACTGGACTACTGCTATCTGTCATCATGTACCAAAATTAATTCAAAATGGATCAAAGACTTAAGCATAAGACCTGACAAAATAAACTGCATAAAAGAAAACATACGTGCTAACCTTATGGACCTTGGGTTCAAAGAGCATTTTATGAATGTGACTCCAAAGGCAATGGAAGTAAAAGCTAAAATAAACGAATGGGACTATGTGAAACTTAAAAGCTTCTACACAGTAAAAGAAACCTTCAACAAAATAAAGAGGCAACCAACTGAATGGGAGAAGATTTTTGCAAACAGTGCCTCCAATAAGGGGCTTATATCCAAAATATACAAGGAACTCATGAAACTCAACAACAAAAAAACAAACAACCCAATTGAAAAATGGGCAGAGGACCTGAAGAGACATTTCTCCAAAGAGGACATTCAAATGGGAAATAGACATATGAAAAAATGCTCAACATCACTAATCATCAGAGAAATGCAAATAAAAACCACAATGAGATATCACCTCACCCCGGTCAGAATGGCTATCACCAACAAGACAAATAGTAACAAGTGTTGGAGAGGCTGTGGAGAAAAAATGCAAATTTGTGCATTTTCCCTCATCCACTGTTGGTGGGAATGCAGACTGGTGTAGCCGTTATGGAAGGCAGTGTGGAGGTTCCTCAAAAAATTACGAATAGAATTACCATATGACCCAGCAATCCCTCTCCTGGGTATCTAACCAAAAAATCTGAAAACATCTACACATAAAGACATGTGTGCTTCAATGTTCATTGCAACTTTGTTTACGGGGGCCAAGATATGGAAATAACCAAAATGTCCTTCGACAAGTAAATGGATAAAGAAGTTGTGGTATATATACACGATGGAACATTATTTGGCGGTAAGAAAAGATGATATAGGAACATTTGTGACAACATGGATGGATCTTGAGAGTATAATGCTAAGCGAAATAAGTCAGACAGAAAAAGCAGAGAACCATATGATTTCACTGATATGTAGTATATAAACCAAAAACAACAAAAAAACAAGACAAATGACAAACAAGAACTCATAGACACAGATAATAGTTTATTGGTTCCCAGAGGGTAAAGGGGGTGGGAGGTGGGAGATGAGGGTAAGGGGGATCAAATATATGGTGATGGAAGGAGAACTTACTCTGGGTTGTGAACACACAATGGTATTTATAGATGATGTAATACAGAATTGTACACCTGAAATCTATGTAATTTTGCTAACAATTGTCACCCCAATAAATTAAAAAAAAAAAAAAACAGAAAAAAAAACCCGCCATTTCTTCTACTGAAAATCTTGCTTGAGTGCTAAAGAAGCCCTGTCACATTCATGACCAATGAGTAAATGTTTATTTCTAACAGAAAAAAAAAAAAATCTGCAGTGTATACAAACACTCTGGAATGAATGGCTTAGTTTTCCAAACTATCTCTCTCCATAGCTTTTCCTGCCATCTTATAGGTGCTCTATTGAATCTCTGAACTACAATCATTTGTCCTAGGCAGATTTGAGGATTTTCTATATCCCATTATAAAGTTTTTGAGAATATTTTGCCACTTTTCCCCTCTGAATGGGTTCACAGTAAAAGGAAACAGAGATGGGCAACTTGTGTTGTATCTTGTGTTACCCCTCAGACAGGTTAAAATAGACAAACAACATAATTTGTTTGTGGTTAACGTTTTTCTTTAAAGGAATGTTTGAATGTGGGATTTGTGTACATGGATATATGGGTAAGATGTGCCAATTTCTTACCCATATATCCATGTACACAAATGGGGTGGATTCTACCAGCACATCAAGGGGAAAATTGTAGGAAGCCCCCCAAAGTAACAGTATGAGGAGACCCTTGCTCATGTATATTCTATCTCACACTGGGAACCTTATTTCTGTACAAATAGAACATTTCTTTAGAAAATAATCTTATGCATCATTTGGCCTGTAGGTAAACATCAAATTGCCAATCACTTCAGAATAGGTGTGTGGGTGTGTATGGAGGGGTACTAAGTAGTGGTGCTGTCCTGTTTTCATCTTCATATCACTCCAAATTTGTGCATTTTCCTAGAACCTCTCTGGTGTTCCTCTGGAAAGATTGGAACCCATTGCCATACTTGTGCACACTCTGTTCTACTTTGCTTGTCAGTATGCTGACATTAGCTGATAATTCTATTCCTTCTTTCTGTTATAGAATTAGTTCCTTTGTAATGTTTTACTTTGTATTATTCTATAGTGGGTTGTGGCAGAATGACAATTTAAAATTTGCTTAGTCTACAGTATTGAAATAGAAATGTATGGAAATTCTTGAGTTCTGTGTGCTGATGTTTCTGATCCCCAACAATCTTTAAAATAAATGTCAGTTGCTAGAATATTTTAGAAAATGAAGGAATAGGAAGAGAAATTCTAGAGGGAAACTATCTAAAGTCTGCTATAGGCTATTTAAGCAGATGTAAGGAATAGCTTACATCTGCAGGGGAAAAAAAAATCAGGGGGCTTAAACTGTGAATTACACAAGTTTGAAATTCTGCTGTTGGCAGACTTTAAAAGAAATAATCTGGAAAGACTATCCAGTGAGCATTCTTTTCTAATTATGTGACAAATGGAAAATCATGAGCTGAAGCTTTTAAAATTCTGTTATGAAACTTTGTTACTGTTTTAAGTTAATTTAATTGAGACCAAGTGTCATTTTAATATATCAAAAATCATGCTTCTGTACTTACTTTATAAATCTATAATGTTAAAAAACTTAATATTGGCCATCTGTAAACATTTAGAAAATCATTTTTACAAAAATTGAAAATTATGTACCTCCTGTACTGAGGATTGCCTTAATGGAACTAGCTATAACAAGATCACAAAGTTTTATTACAGGGAACAAATTACAAAACCTAAAAATTGTTTCATCGTGTAGTTACAGGTATGACAATCATATCTTTTCTCTGAGTTTCAAAGACTACAGAGGTTTACAGTAAAATATAGCACTTCCTATGTCTAATGCTATTTGAATATCCTTTTGTTTGTTTGTTTTTATTAGTTTCAGGTGTACAAAAGAGTGTAATAGCTAGACATTTACACCCCTCACCAAGTGATAAACCCCTCTCCCCCAATCTACTACCCTCTGACATCGTATATAGCTTATACAATTCCATTAACTTTTTACCTATGCTGTACTCCACGTCCACTGGGGGCAAAATGTGTGTGTGTGTGTGTGTGTATATATATATATATATATATATATATATATATATATATATATACATATATATACATATATATACATATATATATTTATAATTATATATATATTTATAATTATAAATATATATATAATTATAGTTGGCATTCAATATTATTCATCTTCAGATGTACAGTGCACTGGTCAGGCATCTACACTGTCCATGAAGTGGTCTCCCTAATAAGCCCATCTGACACCCTACAAAATCTTTATATTATTGATCATATTCTGCAAACTATCTTTCATATCTCTGTGACAATATTGTGGCTACCAATTTGTGCTTTCTAATCCCCTCACCTTCTCCCTCATCCTCACCCCCCTCGCATCTAGCAACCATCAGTTTTTTTCGCTATATTTCTGACCCTATTTCTGTTTAGTTTGCTCATTTATTGTGTTCTTTAGATTCCAGAAATAAGTGAGATTGATTCAATATGTATTGAGCACCTTCTATGTCCCAGACATGCGGATGTGTATCATGAAAAAAGTTGTAAATAAACAAGGTCCCAGACCTCATGCAGCCTGTGGGGGAGTCTTAAAAACAATAAAAAACAAAAAAGTAAATAAGCACATAAAATAATTATAAATCATAAGAACTATGAAGAAAAATAATATTGTGTTGAAGGAAAGAATGAGAAAGTAGTTGTAATGTCAACTATAATTATTTTTATATGTAAAAAGTAGTAGGATTTTAGATAGGATGAAGAAAGACAAGCTTTCTAAGATGATATTTAGGATGAAATCTGTATAATTAAAAGGTACCAAACATAGAAAATGTAGTGGAAACATAGAAGGATATTTGTGGCAGAAGGAACAGGAAGAATGAAGCCTTGAGGTTAAAACTTTTGTAGTACTCATAAATTCATTGTATTGTATTGAAATATTCGGTTTGTGGGTGCAATATAGCAGTGGTGCTTAAGTGTATCACCTCTTAAGTGAAACAGTTGATGTTCAAACAACAAATTTGCTACTTTAAGAGACATAATCAAAATGGAGGTGTGAGGTAAGTCTCTGGAAATCTTACCTGGACTTTACAACAAATCAAACAACTATAACTCCACAAAGGACTCCCTGAAGAGCAGACAGGCAAGATGAAGAGTCTCACTACTGAATTCACCTAAAGGTGGCCAAATTGTGCTAGCAGGGGAGGAGGGAAGGGAAAAGTGCAGAGACGGAGCCTCGCTGGCGCAGGATGCAGACCTAGCTCAGTGCTCTGAGCTCCCTGCATCCAAGAAATACCACAGCTGCAGGAGAGGGAAGAATTCAGATTGCTGGGGCTCCATTTATGGCACACAGGGCTGAGAGGACAGTTTATAACATGGCTAAACCCAAAGCTCACGGCAGAGACCTCGGAACAAAGACTGAGGGAAGAAGGCTGAAAACATTGGTTTAAACCCTCACTGCCGAGCAGAGAATGGAAGCCTAGGCACTGAGACTAGCCGTCCCTTCCCTACCCTCCCAGAGCTCACCCCGCCCCCACCAGCCCACTGATAGAAGCGGGACAGTAGCAGTGTCAGATCAAAAGAACAACATATTTGCAGTTCTGAGAACTATGGTCCACAGACACAGATTCACAGCCCAACTAGTTCCAGCAAAGGGAGGGAGCTGTGGAAGCATGACTGGCTATGCTGGTAGTCAGCCATTTCTCTGGGCCACCTCTCCCAACTCACGCCATCCCTATCCCCACCTATCTGGAAGGATCCTTGCAGGAGTAAACAGAACTGCTGAGGCACACAGGCTCTGAATCTGGTGCAGAAAGAGCTTTGCAACTTCAAAAGCTCTCCTCATCCCCGCAGAGACTTGACGCCCTATGACCAAGGTGAACTGTTAACAGAGGAGAAGCCCGCCTTCCAGGGAATCGCCTCATTGTGTGAGAAGCTGTAATAGTGCAGAGAAAACATAACACTACACTTTGAAAGGGAAAAAAAGGATACAGTCGGAGAGAAAATAAAACATTTTACCAACACGTACTGGAAAACAAAAGAAAGAATTCTTCCTATCAACCTGTGGCAGAACCCACTCCTGTAGATGTCCAGGAAGAGAAATAAAAAATCAATAGTTGCCATGAATAACTAAGGTAACAAGACAGCTCAAAAGGAAAGTGAAAAGTCTCCAGAAAATGAAGTTAAATATATGGAAATATGTGACTTAAATGACAGAGAATTCAAGATTGCAGTTCTGAAATAACTACACGAGATGCAAGAAAATACAGAAAGGCAGTTTAATGAACTCAGAAACACAATCAAAGAATAACATGAGCATTTTACTGAAGCAATTGAAATTTTAAAAAAGAACAAAATATAATTTCTGGAGATTAAGTACTCATTAGAAGAAATTAAGAATGAAATAGCCAGCTTAGGAAGTAGAGTTGACCAGATGGAGGAATGAATCAGTGACACTGAAGATAGAAACCTGGAAATGACTCGGATGGAAGAAAGAGACTTGAGATTGAAAAGAAATGAAAGAACTCTACAAGAACTTTCTGACTCCATCATAAAAACCAATATAAGAATAATGGGCATACCAGAAGGAGAAGAAAGAGAGAAGGGAACAGAAAGTATATTGAAACAAATAGTCAATGAGAACTTCCCAAACTAGTGCAAAGAACTGGATCCTCAAATCCAAGAAGTAAATAGAACACCTAATTACCTCAACCCCAGCAGGCCGAATCCAATGTAAATTGTATTGAAGCAGTCAAAAAATCAACAACAAAGAAAGAATCCTGCAGGAAGCCAGGGAAAAGAAGACGGTAACCTATAAAGGAAAGCCCATTAGATTATCATCAGATTTCACAGCAGAAACTCTACAAGCCAGGAGGGAGTGGAACCAAATATTCAAACTATTGAAAGAGAAATTATGAGCCAAGAATACTATATCCAGCAAAGATGTCCTTTAGATATGAAGGAGGAATGAAGACCTTTCCAGACATACAGAAGCTGAGGGAATTTTCTAAAACACGACCTGCACTACAAGAAATACTAAAGGAGGCTATTCGATCACCATCAACAAGGACAATTTGTGGCAACTAAAACATAAAAAGGGGGAGAGTAAAGGCCTGAACCGAAATATGGGAATGGAGAAAGTCAGCGTGCTGAAGAAAATGGAATACTCTAAATATCAAACTTTCATTTACTTAAACTTAATGGTAACCACTCAAAAAAAATCCAGAACTGCAATATATACTCTAATAAAAGAAGAAACAGAGGGAAACATCATGGAATACCACCAGACAGAAATAACAGAGAACAACAGAAAGGCAAAGAAACCATGAAGACACAATCTTACCAAAAAACTAAAGATAGAATGATAGAAAATCTTCGGATATCAATTATCACCCTAAATGTAAATGGACTGAACTCACCAATAAAAAGGCACAGAGCAGTAACTGGAACAAAAACCTAAACCCAACCATATGCTGTCTCCAAGAGACACATTTCAGCAACAAGGACAAGCATAGACTGAAAGTGAAAGGTTGGAAATTGACACTCCAAGCAAACGGTATCCAGAGACAACCAGGAGTAGCCATGATGATATCAGATGAAACAGACTTCAGGGTGGAAAAGATAACAGGAGACAGAGACGGACATTTCATAATGATAAAGGGGACTATACAATAAGAAAACATAACAGTAATCAATATTTATGTCCCAAATCAGGGAGCACCGAAATATACCAAGCAACAACTAACAGAACTATAGGGAGAAATTGACCAAAACATAATTATACTAGGGGACTTAAATACATCATTGACAGCTATGCATAGATCATCCAAACAGGAAATAAATAACGAAATAGGAGCCCTAAATGACACATTAGATGAATTGGACATAACTGACATACTGACATAACTGACATAAAGCACTTCATCCTAAAACATCACACTATACATCCTTTTCTAGTGTACATGGAACATTCTCAAGGATAAAACATATATTGGGACATAAAATCAGCCTCAGCAAATTTAAGAAGATTGGAATCATACCAAGCATATTCTCTGATCACAAGGCATTGAAATTGGATATCAACTGCAAAAAGAAAGCAGGAAAAAACACAAATACATGGAGATTAAACAACATACTTTTAAAGAACAACTGGGTCAAAGAAGAAATTAGGGAAGAGATCAAAAGATACATAGGAGGGGCCTGTGAAGAGAGGCCTCCATAGTAGCTGCAGAAAGCACTTGCCCTTAACTCCCAATCACTACAGAGACATATGAAAATTCATCAAGAGTTCACAGAGATGACAAAGTGAAGAAATGGGGAAGGGAAGTGAGAAACAAAGAGAGGCAAAGTGGGGAAGGAATTCATCTGCAGAGAGAAAATTTTAGGTTTTAAAACTTTACTGAGAGAGTGACGTCATAGGAATGGCGGCAGCAGGGCGCACTTTCTGAGTTCTCCTCCGGATCTTATTACAAACGGGACCTATAACCCATCAAAGAACTCTTTGCTCATCACACAGAACAGCTAAGAGACTCATGGATTACTTGAAGTTAAGGATTACTTGAAGGTGCGCTAATTGGGCGAGCAGGGGAAGGAAGGATGGGAGCGGAGTGAAAACGCGCGGCCGGTGGCAGCAGCTGCGGGGAAATCCCAGTCCGAGGCGGAGGCTCAGCCGGAGGCGGCGAAAACCGCGGTGGCACCCGCAGTTCCGGACACGCACGGGATCCCAGGGCAGAGCGGAGAGCACAGAGACCAGGAGGTGGGCTCTTTCCCTGCATCCCACGGCTGATTTCTCCCGCCGGGAGGTCGACCAGTGGGCCCTAGGGAGGACAAAGAACACAGATTCCATACCTGGACCCCTCTCCCGCCTCGCTCTTCCAATCCTACCCCCGCCCTTCCAGAGACTTAAACTGGCCCCTGAACTGAGGAGTAGTATCAGATTACAGAGGAGCCATAGTAGTGCTCAGGCTCTGGGAAGCCTGACAGGCAGCCCTGACCCAGGGAGACTGGGAAGAGTGTGATTTTGGCTGGGCTAGGAGAGAAGAGACCCCTCCATCCCCAGCCCCCACCCTTTCTGGCCTGCTTAGGGCGGGGCAAGTGCAACTGCAGAGACACTCCCAGAGATCAGCAGTAAGGCAGGTGCAGCTCTGGGCTTTCAGCAGCTAAGAAATCTCCGGCCCACACCCACCCCCATATACACACACACTGAAGAAGTGCCCTAACACTCAGGAGTACTGGACATGGGGCTGGTGGTGCTACTCTCAGTGTGCATATGTGCAGGCAAGGGCAGAAATTGCACTGACTTTGTAAAAACTATCATCCAGACCCCTCAGGCCCACGCATTTAAATCTACAGTCCCAAAGTCACTCTGGGCACCAGGTGACTGGCTCTGCCTGCCCAATAAGCAGGGGTCTCTTTGGTACAGCAGAGGACAATCTGGACATTACTTGGTGGGCTTAAGCCAAGACTGGCGCTGCTTTTTGTTTTGCTATTTTTGTTTTGTTTTGGTTTGTCTTTATATCTTTGATATCTTTGCCTGTGTCGAGTGGGGGTTATCGGGTGGTTTTACAGGTGAATGTATTTGATTTTTTTCTTTGTTCTTGTTGTTGCTGTTGTGCTTGGTGATTTGTTTTGTTCTGAAACTGCCCTACCAGGGCCCAGCTTAAGAGGAACAAGATTCAACATATCCAGAGGCCAACTCCAGACCAAACCAGAGGACTACCAGGTTTGACCTACAAGTCACACACCCAGAGGGAATTCTCTGCAGGCAGTAGAGCCCATACAGGCCAAACCACATTTAAGTGGTCAAACCTCACACAGCAGAACGCCCTGCGGGGGGCAGAGCCAAGTCTCACAACGAGTCAGCCCAGGAGTTAACCCCAACTACTCACAAGCAAAAAGCAATTAAAGATATTCTTGAACAGGACAATATACACAACACAAGAGTCGCCTTTGGAGCACACGCAGAGAAGAACGACGTAGTGCAAGTGAAATATAAAGGACACATACTACATAAGATAACCTAACAAGAACTAAGAACTCTAGGGGATCTACCTAATACATCAAAACAAACACAGAGAGTCAGCCAGAATGGGGAAACAAAGATACAGCTCCCAAATAAAAGAACAGAAGAAAACTCCACAACTGGAACCAAATGAAGCAGACATAACCAACCTTTCAGAGACAGAGTTCAGAACACTGGTGATAAGAATGTTTAAGGAGCTTAGAGAAGATATAAAGAAGGATGTAGAAATCATAATGAACAACCAGTTAGAACTAAAGAACACAATTACTGAAATTAAGAACTCACTTGAAGGAATTACTAGCAGGTTAGATGAAGGAGAGGATCGAATCAGCGACTTAGAAGACAAGGTAGCAGAGATCACTCAAACGGAACAACAGAAAGAAAAAAGAATACAAAACAATGAGGATGGCTTAAGAGACCTCTGGGATAACATCAAGCGCAACAACATGCGCATCATAGGAATACCAGAAGGTGAAGAGAGGAAGCAAGGGATTGAGAACATATTTGAAGTAATAATGTCCGAAAACTTTTCCAACATGATGAAGGAAACCAACATACAAGCCCAGGAAGTGCAGAGAGTCCCAACCAGGATAAACACAAACAGGTCCACACCAAGACACATTATAGTTAAAAAGGCAAAGCTTAAAGACAAAGAGAGAATCTTAAAAGCAGCAAGAGAAAGACGAAGGGTTACATACAAGGGAACTCGCATAACACTATCAAATGATTTTTCTACAGAAACATTGAAGGCCAGGAGGGAGTGGCAGGAGATACTCAAAGTGATGGAAAACAAAGGCCTACAACCTAGATTGATTTATCCAGCAAGGCTATCATTTAAAGTTGATGGAGAGATAAAGAGCTTTCCAGAAAAAAATAAGCTAAAGGAATTTATTACAACCAAGCCAGCATTGCAAGAAATACTAAAAGGACTGCTGTAAATAGAAGAAAGATTAAAACAACCTAACTACAAATTTAAAAATGGCAATAACTATGTACCTATCAATAATCACTTTAAATGTAAATGGCTTAAATGCTCCAATCAAGAGACATAGGGTGGCTGACTGGATAAGAAAGCAAGACCCTTGTATATGCTGTATACAAGAGACTCACCTCAGAACAAAAGACACACAGGCTGAAAGTGAAGGGTTGGAGTAAGATATTTCATGCAAATGTAAACAAAAAAAAAGCTGGAGTTGCAATACTTATATCTGACAAAATAGACTTTAAAATGAAGAATGTATTAAAAGATAAAGATGGGCACTATATAATAATAAAGGGATCGATCCGACAAGAGGACATAACCCTAGTAAACATCTATGCACCCAACATAGGAGCACCTAAATATATAAAACAGGTACTGACTGATATCAAGACAGTGATCAACAGTAATACTATCATAGTAGGGGACTTCAACACACCTCTGACAACAAGGGACAGGTCTTCCAGACAGAAAATCAATATGGAAACAACAGCCGTAAATGACACATTGACCACTTGGATTTAATTGATATTTTCAGAACATTTCACCCCAATGCTGCAAAATACACGTTTTTCTCAAGCGCACATGGAACATTTTCCAAGATAGATCATCTGTTAGGCCACAAAACAAGTCTTGATAAATTTAAGAAAATTGAAATAATACCAATTGTCTTCTCTGATCACAATGCTATGAAATTAGAAATGAACTACAGGAAAAAAACTGGAAGACACACCAATTCATGGAGGCTGAATAACTTATAACTAAATAATAAATGGGTCAAGAGGGAGATCAAGGAAGAAATCAAAAGATATCTCGAGACAAAAGAAAATGAAAACACGACGACCCAAAATCTATGGGATGCCGCGAAAGCAGTCCGAAGAGGGAAATTCATAGCTTTCAAGGCCTACCTAAAGAAACAAGAAACATCACTAATCAACAGTTTATCTTCACACTTAAGGGATTTGGAAAAAGAACAGCAAAATAAGCCCAAAGGGAGCACAAGGAAGGAGATAATAAAGATCAGAGCAGAAATAAATGAAATAGAAACCAGAAAAACAATACAAAAGATCAATGAATCCAAGAGTTGGTTCTTAGAGAAGATAAACAAAATTCACAAACCTTTAGCCAGACTCATTTAAAAAAAGAGAGAGAGGACCCAAATTAACAAAATCAGAAATGAAAGACGAGAAGTGACAACGGACACCGCAGAAATACAAAAAGTTTTAAGAAGTTACTATGAGCAACTATATGCCAACAAATTTGACAATCTGGAAGAAATGGACAATTTTCTAGAGGCGTACAACCTTCCAAGGCTAACTCAAGAAGAAACAGAAAACCTGAATAGACTGATTACCACCACGGAAATTGAATCAGTAATCAACAATCTCCCAACAAACAAAAGCCCTGGACCAGATGGCTTTACAGGTGAATTTTACAAAACGTTCAAAAAAGAATTAACCCCTATTCTCCTCAAGCTCTTCCAAAAAATCCAGAAGGAGGGAAGACTCCCAAACACTTTTTACGAAGCCACTATCACCCTGATCCCAAAATCAGACAAAGACACCACAAACAAAGAAAACTACAGGCCGATATCTCTAATGAACATAGATGCAAAAATCCTCTACAAAATATTAGCGAACAGAATTCAGCAATACATTAAAAAGATCATACACCATGATCAAGTGGGATTCATCCCTGGTATGCAAGGGTGGTTCAACATCCGCAAATCAATTAATGTAATACACCACATTAAAAAAATGAAAAATAAAAATCACATGATCATATCAATAGATGCAGAAAAAGCATTTGATAAAATCCAACAGCCATTTATGATAAAAACCCTTAAGAAAGTGGGAATAGTGGGATCATATCTCAACATAATAAAGGCCATATATGACAAACCCACAGCTAACATCATACTCAATGGGGAAAAGCTAAAACCATTCCCCCTAAGATCAGGAACAAGGCAAGGTTGCCCACTATCTCCGCTTCTATTCAACATAGTGCTGGAAGTTCAAGCCACAGCAGTCAGACAAGAAAAAGAAATAAAAGGCATTCAGATTGGTAAGGAGGAAGTAAAATTATCATTATATGCAGATGATATGATAATATATATAGAGAACCCTAAAGACTCCACCAAGAAGCTATTAGAGCTGATAGATGAATTTAGTAAAGTAGCAGGATACAAAATTAATATTCAGAAATCAGTTGCATTTTTATATACCAATAATAAAACATCAGAAGGAGAAATTAAAAAAAACAATCCCATTTACCATTGCTCCAAAGACTATAAAGTACCTGGGAATAAATTCAACCAAAGAAGTAAAAGATCTGAACTCAGAAAATTATAAGACACTGAAGAAAGGAATGAAGGAAGATATAAATAGATGGAAACACATATCATGTTCATGGATAGGAAGAATTAATATAGTTAAAATCTCCATACTGCAATATACATATTCAACGCAATTCCTATCAAACTACCAACGACGTTTTTGAGAGAAATAGAACATATAATTCTAAAATTTATATGGGACCATAAAAGACCCCGAATAGCAAAGGCAATCTTGAGAAATAAGAACAAAGTGGGAGGTATAACAATAACTGACTTCAAATTATACTACAAGGCTACAGTAATCAAAACAGCATGGCACTGGCATAAAAACAGACACATAGATCAATGGAACAGAATAGAGTGCAGAAATAAATCCATGCCTATATGGCCATTTAATCTACGACAATGGAAGCAAGAATGTACGATGGGGTAAAGACTGTCTATTCAATAAATGGTGCTGGGAATCCTGGACAGACACATGCAAAAAAATGAAGCTTGGCCACCTCTTTACACAAAAACACCATATACAATAATAAATTCAAAATGGCTTAAAGACTTAAATGTAAGATCTGAAACCATAAAATACCTAGAAGGAAATATTGGAAGAAACTTCACAGACATTACCCAGAGTAAGATTTTTACTGATATATCCCCTCACGCGATGGAAGTAAGAGAAAAAATAAACATGTGGGATTATATCAAACTAAAAAGTTTTTTCACAGCAAAGGAAACCATCAATAAAACAAGAAGGGATCCTACTGAATGGGAAAAGATATTTGACAATGATATGTCTGATAAGGATTTAGTATCACAAATTTATGAAAAACTCACTCAATTCAACTCCAGAAAAACAAACGACCCAATTAAAAAATGGGCAGCGGACTTGAAGAGACATTTTTCTAAAAAGGGCATACAGATGGCAAACAGACATATGAAGAAATGCTCAACCTCACTAACCATCAGAGAAATGCAAATAAAAACCACAATGAGATACCACCTCACCTCAGTCAAAATGGCTATCATCAATAAATCAACAAACAACAAGTGCTGGCGCGGATGTGGAGAAAAGGGAACGCTTGTGCACTGTTGGTGGGATTGCAGATTGGTGCAGCCCCTATGGAAAACAGTATGGAGGTATCTCAAAAATCTGAAAATGGAACTACCCTATGATCCAGTAATTCCACTCCTAGGTATCTATCCGGAGAAATCCAAAACTTCAATTCAATAATCTTTATGCACTCCTATGTTTATTGCAGCACTATACACAATAGCTAAGACATGGAAACAGCCAAAATACCCATCGGTAGATGACTGGATTAAGAAACTGTGGTACATTTATACAATGGAGTATTACGCAGCCATAAAGAAGAAAGAAATCTTATCATTTGCAACAACATGGATGGACCTAGAGAACATTATGTTAAGTGAAATAAGTCAGACAGAGAAAGATAAGTACCATATGATCTCACTTATATGTGGACTCTAAAGAAAAGAATAAGTGAATGAACTAATCAGAAACAGTTTTGGAGACAGGAAAAACTGAGGGTTGATAGATGGGCGAAGGGGTGGCGTTAAGGAGGACGGTGAGGAGTTTAGAAAAAAGTCAGTAATCACAAGATGGCCACGGGGTTTGAAAATTAATCTGGGGAACGTCATTTAGTGGTTACCAGAGGGTAAGGGGGTTGGGGGTGGGAGATGAGGGTAAGGTGGATCAAATATATGGTGATAGAAGGAGAACTGACTCTGGGTGGTGAACACACAATGTAATTTATAGATGATGTGATACAGAATTGCACATCTGAAATCTATGTAATTTTACTAACAATTGTCACCCCAATAAATAAATAAATAAACAAATAAAAAAAGATACATAGAAACAAATGACAATGAAAATACATGCTACCAAAATTTTTGGGATGCAGTGAAAGCAGTTTTAAGGGGGTAATTTATATCATTACAAGCCTATCTCAAGAACAAGAAAAATCCCAAATAAATAACCTCATGTTACACCTTAAAGAACTAGAAAAAGAAGAACAAGTGAAACCCAAGGTCAGCAGAAGAAAGGAAATAACAAAAATCAGAGCAGAACTAAAAGAAATAGAGAACAAAACAACAATAGGGAACATTAATGTGACAAAGAGCTCGTTCTTTGAATAGTTTAACAAATTGACAAACCTTTGGCTAGACTCACTAAGATAAAAAAAGAGAAGTCACTAATTAACAAAATCAGAAATGAAAAAGGGGAATTTATCACAGAAACCACAGAAATACAAAGGATCATCCAAGAATAGTACGTAGGACTATATGCCACCAAATTCAATAACCTAGAAGAAATGGACAAGTTCTTAGAAACATATAGCCTTATAAGGCTGAACCATGAAGAACTGGAAAATATAAACAGACCAATCACCAGTAACGAAATTGAATCAGTCATCCAAAACCTTCCGATACGCAAAAGTCCGGGATCAGATGACGTCACTAGTGAATTCTTCCAAACCTTCAAAGAGGATTTAATACCAATGCTGCTCAAAATCTTCCAAAAAATTGAAGAAGAGACAGTATTCCCTAACTCAATTTATGAGGCCAACATTACCCTGATACTAAAACCTTGTAAGGACAACACAAAAGAAGAAAGCTACAGACCAATGTCTCTGATGAATACAGATGCAAAAATCCTGAACAAAATTCTATCAAATAGAATACATCAATGCATTAAAAAGTTTATTCATCACGACCAAGTGGGGTTCATCCCCGGGGCACAAGGATGGTTCAACATCCGCAAATCCATCAATGTGATACATCACATAAACAAAATAAAGGACAAAAATCATATGATTGTATCAATTGATGCAGAAAAAGCTTTTGACAAGACACAACATCCATTTATGATTAAAACACTTAATAAAATAGGTATAAAAGGAAAATATCTTAGCATAACAAAGGGCACATATGACAAACCCTCAGCTAATCTCATAATTAATGGTGAAAAACTGAAGCCCTTTGCTCTACGTTCAGGAACACAACAGGGCTGTCTCCTATCACCTCTGCTTTTCAACATAGTGTTGGAAGTCCTTGCCAGAGCAATCAGGCAAGAGAAAGAAATAAAGGCATCCACATTCGGAACGAAAAAGTTAAATTATCAGTCTTTGCAGATGACATGATGTTATATATAGAAAACCCTAAAGACGCCATCAAAAAGCTATTAGAAACAATCAACGAATACAGTAAAGTTGCTGGCTACAAAACCAACGTACAAAAGTCCATTGCATTCCTATACATTAACAATGAAATCTCAGAAAAAAAATACAAAAAACAATTCCTTTTGCAATTGCAGCAAAAAGAATAGAATACCTAGGAATAAACTTAACCAAGGATGTGAAGGACCTATCTGCTGAAAACTATGATATTTTTGAAAGAAATTTAAGAAGACACAAAGAAATGGAAAGACATTCCGTGCTCATGGATTGGTAGAATCAACAAAGTTAAAATGGCCATATTACCCAAAGCAATATACAGATTTAATGCAATCCCCATCAAATCCCAAAGGCAATTTTTTAAAGGAATAGAACAAAAAATCATCAGATTTGTTTGGAGCCACAAAAGACCTCGAATAACCAAAGATATTTTAAGAAAAAGAACAGTACTGGAGGTATCACACTCCCTGACTTTAGCTTGTACTACAGTGCTACAATAATCAAAACAGCATGGTATTGGCAGAAAAACAGACACATAGACCAATGGAATAGAATTGAGAACCCAGAAATAAAACCACATAAATATGGACAGATAATTTTTGACAAAGAAGCTAAAAACATACAATGGAGGAAAGACAGCCTCTTCAATAAATGGCGCTGGGAGAATTGGAAAGCCACGTGCAAAACAATGAAACTGGACTGCTGTCTGTCACCATATACCAAAATTAATTCAAAATGGATCAAAGACTTAAGCATAAGACCTGACACAATAAACTGCATAGAAGAAAACATAGGTACTAAACTTATGCACCTTGGATTCAAAGAGCATTTTATGAATTTGACTCCAAAGGCAATGGAAGTAAAATCTAAAATAAACGAATGGGACTATATGAAACTTTGAAACTATATGAAGTTTTGGCAAAGCAAAAGAAACCATCGACAAAATAAAGAGGCCACCAACAGAATGGGAGAAGATTTTTGCAAACAGTGACTCTGATAAGGGGCTAATATCCAAAATATACAAGGAACTCATGAAACTCAACAACAAAAAAACAAAAAACCCAATTGAAAAAAGGGCAGAGGACCTGAAGAGACATTTCTCCAAAGAGGACATACAAATGGCAAATAGACATATGAAAAAATTCTCAACATTACTCATCATCAGAGAAATGCAAACAGAAACCACGATGAGATATCACCTCACGCCAGTCAGAATGGCTATCAGCAACAAATCAAATACTAACAAGTGTTGGATAGGCTGTGGAGAAAAAGGAACCCTCATACACTGTTGGTGGGAATGAAGACCGGTGCAGCCATTATAGAAGGTAGTGTGGAGGTTCCTCAAAAAATTACAAATAGAATTACCGTATGATCCAGCAATCTCTCTCCTGGGTATCTACCCTAAATATCTGAAAACATCTACACATAAAGACATGTGTGCTCCAATGTTCATTGCAGCTTTGTTTATGGTGGCCAAGACGTGGAAACAACCAAAACGTCCTTCGATAGATGAATGGATAAAGAAGTTTTGGTATATATACACAATGGAATATTATTCGGCAGTAAGAAAAGATGATATAGGAACATTTGTGACAACATGGATGGATCTTGAGCGTATAATGCTAAGGGAAACAAGTCAGACAGAAAAAGCAGAGAACCATATGATTTCACTGATATGTGGTATATAAACCAAAAACAACAAAAGAACAAGACAAATGAGAAACAAGAACTCATAGACACAGACAATAGTTTAGCGGTTATCAGAGGTTTGGGGGGGTGGGTGAGGGGAGATGAGGGTAAGGGGGATCAAGTATATGGTGATGGAAGGAGAGCTGACTCCGAGTGGTGAACACACAATGGGATTTATAGATGATGTAATACAGAATTGTTCACCTGAAATCTATGTAATTTTACTAACAGTTGTCACCCCAATAAATTAAAAAAAAAAAAGGAAAAGAAAACAAGGAAGGCATAGTGATGGAAAACAATAAGAATGTCACTTTGACAAGTTGTTAAAGAAAATATATCATACAGGATTTCGTACAAGAAACAAACTATTGTAGGTACTTAGGAAAAAACTTAATTCAGTGAAGGAAAGTGGACACATAAAATTGTTGAAAGGTTTGAAATGGGGTATTAGGTAAAATGGTTTGTGATGCTTGATATGACTGATGCCATCTTAAGAAATAAGTTGCACCCAGTGACCGCCAGTTCATCTCAGGAGGGTTGGGTCTGTATTACCTGAAAAGAATGTTCTGACACAAATAGGTAGGCCCATTCAGGAGTTTACTACTTTGCAATATAGAACTCTTAACAAGCACATGCCACTTGGC
Source organism: Rhinolophus ferrumequinum (assembly GCF_004115265.2). Classification (NCBI taxonomy): domain Eukaryota; kingdom Metazoa; phylum Chordata; class Mammalia; order Chiroptera; family Rhinolophidae; genus Rhinolophus; species Rhinolophus ferrumequinum. Next base: position 71,548,616 of record NC_046284.1, on the reverse strand, counting down.
TACAAGCCACCTATGTTCCTGGAGGCTATACATATCAAGACCGTGGTCCACCATCTTGCTACTGCCCAAGACTCTGCCTCTGTTTATAAGTTCCCTTAATAAACTCATTATTTCTGGAGTTGTCATTCTCTCTCTTTGCCCTCTTATCCCCGTCTTCCTCTGGACGTTGTTTCCAGTATACCTCAGGAAACTTTCCCAACAGAAGGGAAGTCTGGTGTCACTACTGAATTATTAATTCCGAAAACATAATTAGGAGGCACTTCTGGATTTTTATGGTAAAAACTTCTGAAAATCATCATCTCTATATTAAACACAAGAACATAGGAAAATTGTCAAAATCATTTTTTGGAACTCTGGAAATTAATGAAAATTTGAAAAATATCTGAGAAGGACTTATTTTTTTAAAAAAGCACACCTAAATCTAAGTAAGAACAGTAGTGTTGCGGCATTTTAACTTGCCGTAATTTTATCCCTTTCTCCCTAGCTCCACTCTAACATTAAAAAAAATTAAGGGCTCTGTTAACTATGAAATTTGTGAAAACCATCAGCCTAGGTGTAATGGGGGCAGTGTTTAATAATAGGTTTGGAACTTCAAAAAGCCACATTCCTGGGGTATTGTCACTATTTAACATTTGATGCTAGCTGAAAACACAATTTTCAGGATTATCTGTATTTGAGACACCTCAGAGTTTACTCTATCCAAACAACCTCATTCCTTTTCCAGGGTACTAATTGAAAATAATTGGTGGTGATTGTTTAAAACTGCACCTACCCAAGGCTTCTAGTTGGCATGAACAATAGGCTGATGAAAAAATTTAAAAACTAGGAAATTAGATGTCTATAGAAGGCATTGAAAAACTTCAATATATTCCTGGTGATATAGAAAGCCATACAAATGTGTAGTGTTATGCACATGTCTAGAAAGACCTGATAAGGAAATATGCACTCACCTCAGGCTGACCAAAAGGTTGTGCAAGAGCAGAGAATGAAGACTAAGGTAGAGCTGTTAAATGTCTGTGGGAACGTAGAAGGTATACCTTAGTACTCACAAAGACTGAGAGACTAATTAGTTCAATATTTAAGGAAATATATTTCCAACCATTACCTATCCACTAACTAACAAAGCAGAGACTTCAGTTGGCAAAAGTGACAAGAAACACTGTTCAGAATTAAGCCAGGATAATAATTAAATAAACAAGAGGAATGACAGAAATAAACCCTAGGGAAGAGGATATTCAATTCCCAGAGTGTCTTAATTTGTCCAGTGAAAAAACAAATCAAAATACATGTCCCATACATGGGGAAAAAATTAATGAATAAAATCTTTTCTGAGAAAGAGCACGTGTTGTACTTACTAGACAAAGACTTCAAAATAGCTATTAGAAATATATAAATATTATAATTAAATTATAAATATATTTAAACCATGTCTAAAGAACTAAAAGAAAGTATGAGAGTGATGTTTCATAAATTAAAATTAATAATACTAGAATCAAATAGAAATATTGGAGATGAAGTGTACAATAACTAAAATTAAAAAATAGTTAAATATGCTCAACAGCATATTTGAACAGGCAAAGACAGCATCAGTGGAAGCAAAATAGGGCAACAGAGATTATTCATTTTAAGGAACAACAGCAAAAATGTCTGGAAACATAAATAGACCCCAGAGACCTTTGGGACACCATTAAGTATACAAAAATATGTATAATATGCGTCCAAGAAGGACAGAAGAAAAAGGAAGGAACAGAATAAATATTTGTAAAATTGGGTAAAACATTCTCAATTTTGATGGAAAAAAACATTAAAATACATGTTGAATAAACTCAGGAACATATCTAGATCCATCAAAATCTACTAAATGTCAAAGACAAAGAAAATTTGAAGGCACCAAGAACAAAAGTGATTCATCGATTATAATGCTAAGAAAAATAAGTCAGACAGAAAAAGCAAAGAACCATATGATTTCATTGGTATGTGGTATATAAACCAAAAACAACAAAAAACAAGAGAAACAAATGAGAAACAAAAACTCATAGACAAAAACAATAGTTTAGTGTTTACCAGAGGGTCGGTGGGGGGTGGTAGATGAGGGTAAAAGGGATCAAATATATTGTGATGGAAGGAGAACTGACTCTGGGTGGTGAACACACAATGGGATTTACAGATGATGTAATACAGAACTGTACACCTGAAATCTATGTAACTTTAGTAACAATTGTCACCCCAATAAGTTTTAATTTAAAAAAACCATTTAAAAAAAAAAAAGTGACTCATCAAGTATAAGAGTTCCTCAATAAGATTAACAGCTGATTTGTAATCAGAAATTATGTAAGACAAAAGACAATAAGATAGTACATTCCACGTGCTGCTATGGAAAATAAACTGTTAACAACCAATAATTCTGTTTCGAAAAATTATCAAAGTTGATGGAATAATTAAGACATTACCAAACAAATAAAAACTGAGAAAATCTGTTGCTAACAAACCTTCTCTACAAGAAAAACTAAAGGGAGCTATTCAGACAGAAATAATAGGGCATTCGATACTAATAAATATCCACATAAAAAATAACGAACACGTAGTTATAAAGGTAACTAACGAACGTAGTTATAAAGTAACTAAGAGGTAAATATAAAAGATCACCTAAATATATTTTTGTTTTTAACAATTTTATTCTATTTGATTTAAAAGACAACTCTATAAAGCAGTATTTAAAACTTTTTCATTGCTCTTAAATATATAAAAATATAATTTGTATGACAAATAATAACATGAAGAATGGGAAAGAGATAGAAGGTAATGAGAGAAAAAAATTATGTACTATTTAAATTTAGTTGATATTAGTCCTAACTGAAGGATTTAAGATGTTAATTGTTATCCTCAGGTAACTACTAAAAAATAACTGTAAAAAAAGAAACGAACAAACAACTCGAGCATAAAATGGCATACTACAAATTTTACTTTACCACCAAAGCAAGTAGAGATGGAAAAGTAAAGATACAAAAGACATAAACCATATTTTTGAAAAATAACAAAATGGCAAGTGCAAATGCTACCTTATCAGTCATTAATTTAAAAACAAACAGACAACATGTTTCAATCAAATGACAGACACTTGTAAATTAGATTTAAAAATATTTGACTCATTTATATGCTGTGTATGAGACATATTTCAGATTTAAAAACAACTTGATTGAAAGTAAAATGATTATATATATGATTATATATATATATATTATATATATATTATATATATATATATATTATATATATATATATATATATATATATATATATATATCATGCAAGCAATAACTAAAAGGTATGTGAAATATCTATACTGATATCAGACAAAATAGACTTTAAGACAAAAATTGACACTAGACATAAGGAAGCATATGTTATAACAATAAAAGAGTTAACGAACCTGAGTCACAGATATGGTGGCATGAAGAGTGCTTCTTGAAATCTCCCCTGGAAGTTACAACTAATGGAACACGTATAATTCAACAAAAGATTCCATGAACAACACACAAGCATGTCAGAGAAATCCTCACATGGAATCACCTGAAGTGGGCAAATCAGGAGAGCAGGGGAGTAGGGAAGGGGGAAGTGCAAAGATGCGGGCCATTGGCCACAGGATGCAGAATGGAGGTCACTGCACTCCAGAGCTCACTGCAGTCCCAAGAGAGAGAAGAATTCAGGCTGAATGAGCAATCCCTGTGGCTCACAGTCTTACCTGAAGGGCCAGCATATAATACAGCTGAACCCAGCACTCACGGCAGGGACCTCAAAGAAAAGAACAAATACAGAAAGGTAAGAACCATGGTTTAAGCCCTCACTGCTAGGCAGAAAACAGAAAACAAAGACACAGAGCCTGGCTGCCTGTCCCCCACCCTCCCAGAAATAGCCACACCCTCACCCTCCCACTGTTTGAAGTGGGTTCCAGAAGAAATTGTAGCAGTGTCATATTAAAAAACAGAATATCAATGGCCCGGAGAACTCCAGCAACAGTCTCACAAATGCAGCCTCACAGCAAAACTAATTCCGGGAAAAGTGAAGGAACTCTAGAGGCAAGAGAGCTGTTGGCTGGTAATCGCCATTGCCCAGAGCCAGAAACACACAAGATACCTCTCACAACAATCCACACCCCAACATTTCTGGGCAGATCCCTGAGGAGACAACCAGAACTGCTGAGACACACGGCTCAGGCTGCAGGGGTAGCATTGGGGTTTCAGAGGCTCAGAACACTATTGCCTTCCAAATCCTCCCATGGAGGTGCTTCCCTGAGACCCAGGTAACCTTCTCACAGAGGAGAAGTCCATCTTTCAGGGAACCCTACCCCCATCACATGAGAAGCTGGAACAGTGCAACAGAAAATAAAACACTACAGTGTGAGAGAAAAATAAAAGGCTGCAGAGGGAGAGAAAATAAAACATTTAAGCAACCCATATTGGAAAGCAAAAGAAAGACTTCTTCATATCAACCTGCAGCAGAACCCACTCCTATGAATGCCCAGGACGAAAAACAATAATTCATTAGTTACCATGAATAACCAAGGTAACAAGGCAGATTAGAAAGAAAATGAAAAATCTCCAGAAAACGAACTTAAAGACATGGAAATATGTGACTTAAAACACAGAGAATTCAAGATTGCAGTTTGAAAAAACTCAACAAGATGCAAGAAAACACAAATAGGTAGTTTAATGAACTCAGAAACACAATCAAAGAACAAAATTAACATTTTACCAAAGAGAGTGAAATTTCAAAAAGGAATCAAATAGAAATTCTGGAGATGAAGAACTCAATAAAAGAATGGATTCAAATGTTCAAACTATTGAAAGAGAGAAATTATGAGCCAAGAATAATATATCCATCAAAGATATCCTTTACATGTGAAGTAGGAATAAAGACCTTTCCAGACATACAGAAGCTGATGGAATTTTCTAAAACATGTCCTGCATACAAGAAATACTGAAGAATGCCATTCAACCTGAAAAAAAATGTATCAAAAGAATACAAACCATGAGCAGTATTACAGACAGAAGCAGAAAATGGCAACACCTACACAAAACAGGACACTATATACTTAAACATAGTATGAAGGGTAAAAGAGTTAAAAAAACATTTTTTTAAAAAAGGATAAGACAAGAAAAACATAACTTGCTACTCCAACTCAGAAATCAACTCACAGCATAAGTAGGGATAACTTGTCACTGCAAAAACATAAAATGGCAGAGTAACCGTCTGATACTGCAAAGGGAAATGGAGATAAGAAGCATGCTGAAGAAAAACAATTACTGTATATAAGAAACATGATTTTACACAAACGTAATGGTAACCACACACAAAAAAATATCCAGAACTGAGATATTAGGTTGGTGCAAAATAATTGTGGGTTAAAAGGTTGAAAATAATTGCAAAAACCGCAATAACTTTTGCACCAACCTAATATAATATTAAAAAGAAGAAAACGAAGGAAAATTATAGAATACCACCACACTAAAACAAACAGCAACAAAAAGGCAAAAAATCAATAGAGACACGGAACCACCAGAGAACAAAAGATACAATGACAGGAAATTCTTATTGGAGTTATGACAATTAAGTTTGAGAACTTGCTGCAACAATTTTGCTAATCTTTTTGGATATCACAGGGACTATTCATTATGAATTTGTGCCAACTTGACAAACAGTTCACTAAGTGTACTATTTGGAAGTGCTGAAAATGCTGCATGAAAAAGTTAGACGACCTGAACTTTCTGCCAACAATTCATGACTCGTGCATCATAACATTGCACCAGCTCACACGGCATGGTCTGTGAGGAAGTTTTTAGCTAGTAAACAAATAACTGTATTGAAATACCCTTGCTGCTTACCTAATCTAGCTCCAATGACTTCTTTCTTTACCCAAATAAAGGGAAATATTGAAAGGAAGGCATTTTGATGACATTCAGGACATCAAGGGTAATACAATGAAAACTCTGATGGCCATTCAAGAAAAAGAGTTCCAAAATTGCTTTGAAGAGTGTACTAGGCAAGTGTACTAGGCACTGGAGTCAGTGCATAGCTTCCTAAGGGGAGTACTTCAAAGGTGACCATAGTGATATTCAGCAATGAGGTATGTAGCACTTTTTCTAGGATGAGTTCGCAAATTTAATTGTCAGAACTTGTATATCAATAATCACCCTAAATGTGAGTGGATTGAATTCACCAATAAAAAGGCAGAGTAGCAGATTGTGTCAAAAAATAAAACCCAGCCATATGCATAAAACCCATTCCTCCAAGAGATGCATCACAGCTACAAGGACAAATATAGACTCAAAGTGAAAGGGTGGAAATTGATACTCCAAGCAAATGGTATTCAGAAAAAATCAGGTGTATCCATACTGATATCAGATGAAACAGACTTCAGGATGAAAAAGGTAACAAGATACAAAGATGGACAATTCTCAATGATAAATGAGATAATACAAGAAGACATAACACTTATCAATATATATGCACCCATCAGGCAGCACCAAAGTATACAAAGCAACTACTAACAAAACTAAAGGGAGATATTGACCAAAATGCAGTTCTACTAGGGTACCTAAATACATTATTGTCAGCTATTGATAGATCATCCAAACAGAAAATAAGTAAGGCAATATCAGCACTAAATAACACATTAGACTAACTACATAATGGACATTTAGAGAGCACTTCATTCTGGAACACCAGAAATTACATTATTTTCTAGCGTACATGGAATATTCTCAAAGATAGGCTATATGTTGGGGCATAGAATGAGCCTCAAAAAATTTAAGAAGATTGAAATTTCATAAAGCATATTTTCTGATCACAAGGCTTTAAAATTGGAAGTCATCTACAAAAAAAAAAGCAGGAAATAACATACATAAGTGGAGATCAAACCACATGATTTTTTCCCTCTTTTTTCTTTTTTTTTTCAATTTATTGGGGTGACAATTGTTAGTAAAGTTACATAGATTTCAGGTGTACAACTCTATATTACATCATCTATCAATCCCATTGTGTGTTCACCACCCGGAGTCAGTTCTCCTTCCATCATCATATATTTGATCCCCCTTACCCTCATCTCCCACCCGTCACCCCCTTTACCCTCTGGTGTCAAGCCACATGATTTTAAAGAATGACTGGGTCAAAGAAAAAATAAGAGGAGGAGTCAAAAGATACATAGGAACGAATGAGAATGAAAATACATCTTATCAAAATTATCAGGATGCAGCTAAAGCAGTAATAAGAGGATAAGTTATATCATTATATGTCTATCTCAAGAAAGGAAAAAAAGTTCCAGATAAATAACCTAACATTGCACCTCAAAGAACTAGAAAAAAAAAAAAAAGAAGAACAAATGAAACCCAAAGTCAGCAGAAGGAAGGAAATAATAAAAATCAGAGCAGAATTAAGTGAAATAGAGAATAAAAAGACAACAGAGATTACATCACAGAAATGGCAGCAAGAGGTGAGCCTTTTGAAAACTCCCCTAGCACTTACAACAAATAGAATAGCTACAATTCCACAACGGACTCCCTGGGAAGCAGACAGGCAAGACCAATAGACATGCAACTGAAATCATCTAAAAGTAGGCAAGCTGGGCAAGCAGGGGAGTAGGGAAGGGGGAAATGCAGAGAAGTGAACCATGTGAACCGCAGAATGCAGACCAAGATCAGAGATCTGAGCCCCCTACATTGTGGCGCTACCACAATCATGGGATAGGAAGAAATTTGGACTGCTGACAACCCCTTATGGCACTCAGTCCCATGTGAGGCATCACCATATAACACAGCTGAATCCCACCCTCACAGCAGAGACCTCGGAGCAAAGACTGATGGAAGAAGGAAGAAAATGGCAGATTAATCCCTCACTGCTAAGCAGAAGACAGAAGGCATGGGCATGGAACCTAGCCGACCACTCTCTATGCTCCCAAAGCTCGCCCCATACCCACATGCCCAGTGCTAGAAGCAGAAATGTAGCAGTGTCAGAAAAAAGAACAGAATATTTGCAGTTCTTAGAACTGCAGCACATAGCCATGGATTCACAGCCCAACCAGTTCCAGCAAAGGGGAAGGAGCCTTGGGTGCAGGACTGGCTGTGGTGGTGGTCTCTGCCATTGCTCTGGGCCACCTCTTACAATCCACCCCACCCTAGCCCCTACCTACATGGGCAAATCCCTGCAAGGGTAAACAGAGCCACTGAAACACACAGGCTCTGAATCTGGTGCAAGAAGAGCTTTGGAACTTCAAAAGCTCTCTACATCCCTCAAGGGAGGCCATACTGTGACCTAGGCAACCTGCTAAAAGAGAAGCCCACCTTCCAGGGAACTGTCCCAATGTGTGAGAAGCCGGGACAGTGCAGAGAAAATATAACACTAGAACATGAGACAGAATAAAAGGCTGCAGTTGGAGAGAAAATAAAACATTCTATCAACACCTACTGGAAAACAAAAGAAAGACAACTTGCTATCAACCTGTTGTAGAACCCACTCCTGTAGATGGCTAGGGAGAGAAATAATAATTCATTAATTGCCATGAAAAACCAAGGTAACAAGGCAGGCTCAGAAAGAAAATGAAAAGTCTTTAGAAAATGAACTTAAATACATTGAAATATGTGACTTAAATCACAGAGAATTCAAGATTGCAGTTTTTTTAATTAAAGTTTATTGGGGTAACAATTGTGAGTCAAGTTATGTAAATTCAGGTGTACAATTCTGAAATACATCATCTATATATCACATTGTGTGTTCGCAACTCAGAGTCAATTCCCTTTCCATCACTGTATATTTGATCCCCTTTACCCTCATCTACCAACCCTTCCCCCCTTACCCTTTGGTAACCACTAAACTATTGTTTGTGTCTATGAGTTTTTCTTTCTTCATTTCTTTGTCTTGTTCATTTGTTACTTTCAGTTTCATATCCCTTATATCAGTGAAATCATATGGTCCTTGTCTTTTTCTTTTTGACTCATTTCACTCACTATAATAATCTCAAGATCCATTATTTTTCTTACAAATGGTATTATTTCATGTTTTTATGGCAGATAGTATTCCACTGTGTATATATACTACAACTTCTTAATCCATTCATCTATTAAACGACATTTTGGTTGTTTCCATATCTTGGCCACCATAAATAAAGCTACAATAAACATTGGAGCACATATGTCTTTATGGACAAATGTTTTCAGATTTTTTTTGGTAGATACCCAGAAGAGGAATTGCTAGGTAATATGGTAATTCAATTCTGAATTGTTTGAGGAACCTCCACACTGTCTTCCATAGTAGGAGCCCAAACCTGCATTCCCACCAATGGTGAGAGTTCCTTTTTCTCTAGAGCCTCTCCAACACTTGTCACCATTTGTTTTGTTAATAACAGCCATCCTAACTGGTGTGAGGTGATATCTCATTGTTGTTTTTATTTGCATTTCTCTGATGATTAGTGATATTGAGTATTTTTTCATATGTCTGTTGGCCGTTTGTATGTTCTCTTTGGAGTAATGTCTCTTCAGTTTTTCTACCCATTTTTAATTGGGTTGTTTGATTTTTTGTTGTTGAGTAGTATGAGTTCCTTGTATATTTTAGATGTTAGCCCTTCATCTGAGGCGTTGTCTTCAAAAATCTTCTCCCATTTGGTTGGTTGCCTCATTATTTTATCGATGGTTTCTTTTGCTGTGCAGAAGCTTTTTAGTTACATATATTCCCATTCATTTATTTTAGCTTTTACTTCCCTTGCCTTTGGAGTCAAATTCATAAAATGCTCTTTAAGCCCAAGGTCCATAAGCTTAGTACCTATGTTTTCTTCTATGCATTTTATTGTTTCAGGACTTATGTTTAGGTCTTTGATCCATTTTGAGTTAATTTTGGTACACGGAGACACATAGCAGTCTAGCTTCATTATTTTGCACGTGGCTTTCCAATTCGCCCAGCACCATTTATTGAAAAGGCTATCTTTTCTAAATTGTGTGCTTTTGGTTCCTTTGTGAAAAATTATCTGTCATTATTTGTGTGTATTTATTTCTGAATTCTCAGTTCTATTTCACTTGTCTGTTGTGTCTGTTTTTCTGCTAATACAATACTGTTTTGATTATTGTTGCCCTGTAGTACAAGCTGAAGTCAGGGAGTGTGATACCTCCAACATTGTTCTTTTTTCTTAGGATTGCTTTGGATATTCATAGAAATCGGTTCCATAGAAATCGGTAGATTTTTTGTACTATTTCTTTAAAAAATGCCGTTGGGATGTTCATTGGGATTGCATTAAATCTGTATATTGCATTGGGTAATATCGCTATTTTCACTATGTTGATTCTTCCAATCCATGAACAGGGAAGGAATATCTGTCCATTTTTTTGTGTGTTCTTCAATTTTTTTTAAAATGTCGTATACTTTTAAGTGTATAAGTCTTCACATTCTTGATTAAGTTTATTCCTAGGTATTTTATTCTTCTTCTTGCAATTGCAAAAGGAATTGCTTTTTTTTTTTAATTTCATTTTCTGAAATTTCATTGTTAGTATATAGGAATGCAATGGACATTTGTATATTCATTTTGTAGCCAGAAACTTTACTGTATTCGTTCATTGTTTCTAATAGCTTTTTGGTGGAGTCTTTAGGGTTTTCTCAATATAGCATCAAGTCATCTGCAAAAAGTGGCAATTTAACTACTTCGTTCAGAATTTGGATGCCTTTTATTTCTTTCTCTTGCCTGATTGCTCTGGCTAGGACTTTAATACTATGTTGAAAAGTGGAGATGATAGGGGACAGCCCTGTGGTGTTTCTGAACATAAAGCAAAGGGCTTCAGTTTTTCACCATTAATTATTGTTCTACCGAAGGGTTTGTCATATATGGCCTTTATTATATTGATGTATTTCCTTCTATACACATTCTATACACATTTTATTAAGTGTTTTCATCATAAATGGATGTTGTATCGTATCAAATGCATTTTCTGCATCTAGGACTTTTGTATTTTCGTTATGTGGTGTATCACATTGATCGATTTGCACATGTTGAACCATCTGTGTGCCACTGGGATGAACCCCACTTGGTCGTGATGGATAATCTTTTTAATGCATTGTTGCATTCGACTTGCTAGAATTTTGTTTATGATTTTTGCATCCGTATTCATCAGAGATATTGATCTGTCATTTTCTTTTTTTCTGTTACCCTTACCAGGTTTTGGTATGAGGGTAATGTGAGCCTCATAAAATGAATTAGGGAGTATTGTCTCTTCTTCATTTTTTTGGAAGAGTTTAAGAGGGCAGGTATTAGATCCTACTTGAATGTTTGGTAAGATTCACTAGTGAAGTAATCTGATCGTGGACTTTTGCTTTTGGGAAAGTTTCGAATGACTGATTTAATTTCCTTATTGGTGATCAGTCTTTTTAGATTTTCCTATTCTTCGTGATTCAGCCTAGGAAAGCTATATGTATTTAAGAACTTGTCCATTTCATCTAGTTTATTGAATTTCGTGACTTATAGTCCTTCATATTATTCTTGCATGATCCGTAGTATTTCTGTGGCATCCTTGATAACTTCCTTTCTTATATTTGTGTCTTTTCTCTTTTTATCTTAGTGAGTAAGCCAAGGGTTTGTCAATATTATTAATCTTTTCAAAGAACCAGCTCTTTATTACATTAATTTTTTCTATTGTCTTTTTTTTTTTCTGTATTTCATTTAGTTCTGCTCTGATTTTTGTTATTTCTTCCTTCTGCTGACTTTGGGTTTCATTTTTTCTTCTTTTTCTAGTTTTTTAAAGAGTAACGTGAGGTTATTTATCTGGGGTTTTTCTTGTTTCTTGAGATAGGCCTGTAATGATATAAATTTTCCTCTTAAAACTGCTGTTGCTGCATCCCCAACATTTTGGTGGGATGTATTTTCGTTGTTATTTGTTTCTATGTAGCTTTTGATCTTTCCTTATTTCTTCTTTGACCCAGTCATTCTTTAATAGTATGTTGTTTGATCTCCACATATTTGTGGGTTTTTTCTACCTTCTTTTGCTAGTGTATATCCAATTTCAAAGTCTTGTGATCAGAGAACATGCTTGGTATGATTTCAATCTTCTTAAATTTGCAGAGGCTAGGTTGACGTCCCAATATATGGTCTAGCCTTGAGAATGTTCTATGTACACTAGAAAAGAATGTGTAGTCTGATGTGTCTAGGATGAAGTGCTCTATAAATGTCAGTTATGTCCATTGCATCTAATGTGTCATTTAGGGCTGATATTGTTTTATTTATTTTCGGTTTGGATGATCTATCCATAGCTGTCAATGATGTATTTAGGTCTTCTACTATAATTGTGTTTTGGTCAATTTTACCATTTATTTCTGTTAGTAGTTATGTCTTCTTGTTGTGTAATCCCTTTTATCATTACAAAATGTCCATCTTTGTCTCTTGTTGCCTTTTTTTTGTCCTGAAGTCTCTTTAATCTGATATAATATGGCTACACCTGCTTTTCTCCGGATACCATTTGCTTGGAGTGTCAATTTCCACTCTTTCAATTTGAGTCTATATTTGTCCTCATAACTGAAATGTATCTCTTGGAGGCAGCATGTGGTCGAGTTTAGTTTTTCTTTACCCAATCTGCTACTCTGTGCCTTTTAACTAGGGAGTTCAGTCCATTTATGTTTAGGGTGTTAATTTATATATGAAAATTTTCTACCATTCTATCTTTGGTTTTCTTGTAGGATTATGTCTCCATTGTTTTTTTGTATTTTTGTTGCTTTCTATTATTTCAGTGTGGTGGTATTCCATGATTTTTCCCTGTGTTTTTTATTTTCTTATGTTATATATTTCAGTTCTGGAATTTTTTTTGAGTCATTTCCTTTAAGTTTATGGAAAATAAAGTTTCATATTTAAAGTATTCCGTTATCTTCAGCATGGCTTACTTTATCCATTCCCTTATGCCCGTTCAGACCTTTACTCTCCCTCCTTTTACATTTTTTTTGTGACAAATTATCCCAATTCATGCTGATTGAATAGCCTCCTTCGGTATTTCTTATAGAGTAGGTCACATGTTAGAAAATTCCCTCAGCTTCTGTATGTCTGTAAAAGTCTTTATTCCTCTTCATATCTAAAGGATGTCTTTGCTGGATATGTTATTCTAGGCTCATAATTTCTCTCTTTCAATAGTTTGAACATTTGAATCCATTCTCTCCTGTCTTGTAGAGTTTCTACTGAAAAATCTGGTGATAACCTCATGTGCTTTCCTTTGTAGGTTATCGTCTTCTTTTCCCCCGCTGCCTTAAGTATTCTTTCTTTGCCGTTAATTTTTGACAGCTTCAATACAGTGTGCGTTGGAGAAGGCCTGTTAGGATTGTGGTAATTAAGTGTTCTATTTGCTTCTTGGATTTTACAATCCAGTTCTTTCCACAAGTTTGTGATGTTCTCAAAAATTATTTGAATATGCTCTCTGTTCCCTTGTCCCTTTCTTCTCTCTGGTATGCCCATTATTCTTATATTCTCTTTCTGATGGAGTGGGAATGTTTTTGTAGAGTACTTTCATTTATTTTATGTCTCAAGATTCTCTCTTCTTCATATGTGTCATTTCCACATTTCAATCTGCAATGTCACTGATGTTTTCCTCCTTCTGGTCAACTCTATTACCTAAACTGGCTATTTCATTTTCATTTCTTTTACTGAAGTCTTAATCTCCATAAATTCTTTTTGATTCCTTTAAAATTTCAGTCTCTTTGGTAAATGATCATTTTGTTCTTTGATTGTGATTCTGAGTTCATTAAAACTCCTGTCTGTGTTTTCATGCATCTCTTTTTGTTTAAAAACTGAAACTTGAATTCTCTGTCATTTCACCCACATATTTCCATGTCTTTAAGTTCATTTTCTGGAGGCTTTTCATTTGCTTTCTGAGCTATCTTGTTGCCTTGGATATTCATGTCAATTAATGAATTATTTTTTTCTCTTTTTAGGCATCTACAGGAGTGGGTTCTGTAAAAGGTTGATAGGAAGAGTTCTTACATTTTTTCCAGTAGGTGTTGGTAGAATGTTTTATTTTTTTTCTGACTGCAGCCTTTTATTCTCTCTGATGCTATAGTGTTATATTTTCTCTGCACTGTTCCTGCTTCTCACACAATGGGAAATTTCCTGAAATGTGGACTTCTCCTCTGTGAATAGGTCACTGGGATCACAGGGCACTGCTTCTGTCAGGGGCATGGAGAACTCCTGAAGTTCCAAACCTGTTCCTGCACCAATTTCAGAGCCTGTGTGTTTCAGTGGCTCTGTTTAATACCACAGGGATTGTCCCATATAGGTAGGAACAGGGTCAGGGTAGGTAGTGAGAGGTGGCCCAGAGCAATGGTGGAGACCACCAGCACAGCCAGTCTTGTACCCAGGGCTTCCTCCCACTTGCCAGAACTACTTGCACGGTAGGTCCATGGCTGCAGGCCGCAGTTCTCAGAACTGCAAATATTTAGTTCTTTTGATCTTACACTGCTACATTTCCACTTCTATCACTGGGGTAGAAGCGGGGTGAGTTTATCAAGGGTTTTGGGGGATGGCTAGGCTCTGTGCCTATGCCTTCCATCCTCCGCTTGGCAGTGAGGACTTAATCCACCATTTTCACCCTTCTTTTCACTTTCTTTCTCCAAGAGCATTGGGATCAACTGTGTTATATGCTGATCCCTCAGGCAGGACTGTTGGCCACAAGGGGAGAGCTAGCAGTCCAAATTCTTTTTTCTTCCATTACTGCAATCACTCCTGACACCAGGGAACTCAGAATTCTGAACTGCAGTCTGCTGCTGTGCCTGAGTGGCCTGCATCTCTGCACTACCATCTTCTATCTTCCCCCGCTCACCCAATGTGCCCACCATTAGATGATTTCAGTTGAGTGACTCTTAGTCTTGCTTGTCTGCTGTGCAGGGAGTACTTTGTGGAATTATAGTTCTTCAATTTGTTGTATACCTCAGGTGAGATTTCAAAAAGCTTACCTCATACTGCCATTTTAATGATGTAATGAGCTTTTCATTTTCATCCACTGAACGAGGCAACTCATCTATAACCTTGCAAATCATCAAAATGTCAAGATTGCAGTTCTTAGACAACTCAACAAGATGCAAGAAAAAAGACAGGCAGTTTCATGAAGTCAGAAACTCAATCAAACAACAAAATGAACATTTTGCCAAAGAGATTGAAATTTTAAAAAAGAGCTAAATAGAATTTCTGAAGATTTAGACCTCAATAAAATAAATGAAGAATGAAATATCCAGCTTAGGTAATAGAGCTGACCAGATGGAGTAAGATACAGTGACATCAAAAATATAAATCTGGAAATGACATAGATGGAGAAAGAGAGAGACTTGAGACATAAAAGAAGTGAAAGAACTCTACAAGAACTTTCTCCCTCCATCCAAAAAAAGCAATAAAAGAATAATGGGCATACCAGAAGGAGAAGAAAGGAACAAGGGGACTGAGATTATATTCAAACAAATAGTTGATGAGAACTTCCCAAACATTTGGAAAGAACTGTATCCCGAATCCAAGAAGCAAATAGAACACCTGATTACCTCAACTCCAGCAGGCCTTCTCCAAGGCACATTGTATTGAAGTTGTCAAGACTTAACAGAAAAGAAAGAATCATCAAGGCAGTCAGGGAAAGAAGACTGTAACCTATAAAGGAAAGCACATTAAGCCATCATCAGATTTTTCAGCAGAAACTCTACAAGGTGAAGGGAGTGGAATCAAATATTCAAACCATTGAAAGAGAGAAATTATAAGGCAAGAATAGTATATCCAGCAAAGCTACACTTTAGATATAAAGGAGGAGTAAAGACCTTTCCAGACATACAAATCCTGAGGGAATATTTTAGTACATGACCTGAACTACAAGAAATAGTGAAGGAGGCTATTCAATCTGAAACAACAACAACAAAAAAGTATACAAAACCATGAGTAGTATTATGAACAGACATAAGCAGGAAATGGCAACGCCTACACCAAATAGAACACTGCACACTTAAACATAACATACAGGTTAAAGAAGAAAAAAACCACTTAAAAAGGAGGAAAAACATAACTTCCTACTGCAGCACAGAAATTAACTCACAGCATAAATAGGGATAATTTGTGACAACAAAAACAAAAAAATGGAGAGAGTAAATGCCTGATTTGGCACAAGGGAATGGAGAAAGGAAACATACTGAACAAAATGGAATACTTTAAATATCAAACTTTCTTTTACATAAGATTAATGGTAACCACAAAAAAAATTGAAATATATAAAATAAAGAAAGAAGAAACAGGGGGAAATAGCATAGCATACCACCACACTGAAATAATAGCAACAAAATGGCAAAGAAACAATGGAGACACCGTCCTACCAGAAAACCAGTGGTAGAATGATAGGAAAATGTCATATATGAATAATCACCCTAAATGTCAATGGACTGAACTCACCAATAAAAAGGAACAGAGTAGCAGATTGGATCAAAAAACTAAACCCAACCATATACTGCCTCCAAGGAAAACATCTCATCTACAAGGACAAATACAGACTCAAAGTGAAAGGGTGGAAATAGACACTCCAAGCAAATGGTATTCAGAGAAAAGCAGGTGTACCTATTCTGATAGCAGTTGAAACAGACCTCAAGATACAAAAGGTAAGATGAGACAAAGACAGAAACTTCATTATGATAAAGGGGACTATACAACAAGAAGACATAACAGTCATCAATATTTATGCTCCCAATCAGGGAGCACCAAAATATACAAAGCAACTACTAACAGAAGTAAAGACAGAAGTTGACCAAAACACAATTATAGTAGGGGACCTAAATACATCATTGACAGCTATGTATAGATTATCCATACAGCAAATAAGCAAAGAAATATCAGCCCTAAATGACACGTTAGACGAAATAGACATAATTGACATTCATAAAAGAGAATATAAAAAATTAATGCAACAAAGACCTGGTACTTTGAAAAGATGAATAAAATTGACAAAGCCCTGGTTAAGCTCACTAAGATGAAAAGAGAAAAGACACAAATAAACAGAATCAGAAATGAAAAAGAAGATACCACAGTTATTACAGAAATAGAAAGGACCATCCAAGAATACTATGAAGGACTATATGCTACCAAATTCAATAGCCTAGAAGAAAGGGACAAGTTCTTAGAAACATGTAGCCTTCATAGACTGAATCATGAAGAACTAGAAAATCTAAATAGATCAACATTAAGGAAATTAAATCAGTCATCTAAAACCTTCCCAAAAGCAAAAAGTCTAGCACCAGGTGACTTCATTAGTGAATGCTACCAAACATTCAAAGAGGATCTAACCCCTGTCTTCCTCAAACTCTTCCAAAAAAAAAATGAAAGAGACAATACTTCCTAATTCATTTTATGTGGCCAAAATTACCCTGATACCAATACCTGGTAAGCATAACACACAAAAAAGAAAATTACAGACTAATATCTCTGATGAATATGATGCAAAAAATCTTTAATATATTTCTAGGAATTCCAATAGAACAATTAATTTAAAACATTATACATCATGATCAAGTGGGTTTCATTTCAGGGGCACAAGAATGGTTCAACATACACAATACGATCAATATGATCACCACATAAAATAAAATATACAAATCATACGATTCTATTAATACATGTTAAAAAGCATTTGACAAGATACAACATCTACTTATGATTAAAACACTTAATAAACTGGGTATAGAAGGAAAATACCTTAACATAAAACAGGTGATATATGACAAGCCCTCAGCTAATATCATAACTAACAGTGAAAAACAGAAGCCATTCACTCTACATTCAGGAACAAAAGAGGGTTGTCCTCTATCCACTGCTTTTCAAAATTGCATTGGAAGTCCTAGCCAAAGCAATCAGGGAAGAGAAAGAAATAAAAGGCATCCAAATTCGGAATTAAGAAGTTAAATTGTCACTTTTTTCAGATGACATGATGTTATATATAGAAAACCCTAGAGACTCCACCAAAAACCTATTAGAAACAAGAAACGAATACAGTAAAGTTGCTGGCTACAAAATCAATCTACAAAAATCCATTGCATTCCTATATACTAACGATGAAATTTCAGAAAAAGAAGTGAAAAACACAATGGCTTTGCACTGAAAAAAAAAGAATACAATACCTAGGTATAAACTTAAGAAAGACGTGAAGGAACTATGCACTGAAAACTATCAGACATTTTTAAAAGAAATTGAAGAAGACACAAAGAAATGGAAAAATATTCAGTGTTCATGGATTGGAAGAATCAACAGGGTTAAAATGGCTGTATTTCCAAAAGCAATATACACATTTAATGCAATCCTAATCATAATCCCAATGGCATTTTATTAGAAAAGTAGAACAAGAAATTATCATGTTTTCATGGAATCACAAAAGACCCTGAATAGCAAAAGCAGTCCTAAGAAAAAACAATAAGGCTGGAGGTACCACACTCCCTGACTTCAGTTTGTAATACAGAGCAAAAACAATCAAAACAGCATGGTGTTGGCAGAAAAACAGAAACAGAGACCAATGTAATAGAACTGAAAACCCAGAAAAAAACTTACATATATATGGGCAGATAATTTTCGACAAAGGAGCCAAAAACATACAATGGAGGAAAAAAAAAACCTCTTCAATAAATGGTGCTGGGAAAATTGGAAAGGCACATGCAAAATAATGAAACTAGACTGCAATGTGTCTCCATGTACCAAAATTAACTCAAAATGGATCAAAGATCTAACATAAATCCTGAAACAATAACCTGCATCGAAGAAAGCATAGGTACTAAACTTATGGACTTTGGGTTCAAAGAGGATTTTATGAATTTGATTTCAAAGGCAAGAGAAGTGAAATCTAAAATAAATGAATGGGACTACATCAAACTAAAAAGTTTCTGCACAGCAAAAGAAAACATCAACAAAACAAAGAGACAACCAACCAAATGAGTGAAAATATTTGCAAACAACACCTCCTTTAAGGGGATAATATCCAAAATATATAAGGAACTCATACAACTCAACAAGAAAAAGACAAACTGTCCAATTAAAAAATGGGCAGAAGGCTGAACACAAACTTCTCCCGAGTCATATAAAAGGCCAGGAGATATGTGAAAAAATGTTCAACTTTAGTAGCTATTAGGAAAATGCAAATGAAAACCACAATGAGATATCACCTCACCCCAGTTAGAATGACTGTCATCAACAAGACAAATAATAACAAGTGCTAGAAAGGTTGTGGAGAAAAAGGAACTCTCATACACTGTTTGTGGGAATGTAAATTTGTACAGCCACTATGGAAAATTGTAGGGAGGTTCCTCCCCAAATTAAGAATAAAAGTACCATATGACCCAGCAATCTGTCTATTGGGTATCCACCCAAAAAATCTGAAAACATTTATCTGTAAAGATATATGTACTTCAATGTTCATTACAACATTATTTATGGTGGCCAAGAAATGAAAACAACCAAAGTGTCCTTCGACAGATGATTCAATAAAGAAGATGTGGTATATATACACAATAGAATACTAATCTTGTACAGCAAAAGATGAAATACTTGCATTTGCGACAACGTGGATGGATCGTGAGATTATTATGCTAAGTGAAATAAGACAGAAAAAGTTGAGGACCACATGACTTCACTCAAATGTGGGATATAAAACTGAAAGCAACAAAGAAAAAAGACACACAAATAAAGATATAAAAACTCCTAGACACAGACAACATTTTAGTGATTACCAGAGGGTAAAGGGAAGGGCAGATGGTAGAAGATGTGTAAAGGAGGTCAAATATATGGTGATGGAAGGATAACTGATTTTGGGTACTGAACACATAATGTAATAAATAAATGATCTTTTATAGAATTGTACACTAGAAACCTATGTAGTTTGGTTGACCATTGTCACCCAAATAAATTTTAGTTAAAGAATGGTCAACTTCACTAACTATTAGAGCAATGCAAATCAATACCACAATGACATATTACCTCACACCAGTTAGAATGTTTGTTATCAACAAGACAAATAATAACAAGTGTTGGAGAGGCTACAAGTGGAGAAAAATACACCCTCATACACTGTTGGTGGGAATGTGTATTGGTATAGCCGCTATGGAAGGCGATGTGGAGGTTCCTCAAAAAATTAAGAATAGAATTGCCATATGACACAACAATCCCTGTCCTGGGTATCTACCCAGAAAATCTGAAGACATTTATTTGTAAAGATTTATGTACTCCTATGTTCACTGCAGCTTTATTTATGGTGGCCAAGACATAGAAACAACAAAAGTATCCTTGGATAGATGATTGGATAAAGAGGATGTGGTACATATACACAATGGAAAACTACTCTGCCAAAAGAAAAGATGAACTACTGCCATTTGTGACAACATTGTTGGATCTTGAGATTATTATGCTGAGCAAAATCAATTAGACAGAAAAAGTCAAGAACCATATGACTTCACTCATATGTGGCATATAAAACTGAAAGCAACAAAGGAACAAGACACACAAATAATTAAACAAAAACTCATAGACAGAGGCAACAGTTTAGTCGTTACCAGAGGGTGAAGGGGGAGGGACCATGGTAGAGAGGGTCAAGTGGGTCAAATATATGGTGATGGAAGGAGATCTGACTCTGAACAGTGAGCACACAATGTTATACATAGATGATGTATTATAGAATTGTACATTTGTAACCTATGTAGTTTTGTTGACCATTGTCACCCCAATAAATTTTAATTTAAAAAAGTGTTTACGCATCAGGAAGTAATAGCAATTATTCAATATATATGCACTTACCAACAGAGACAATAAGATATAAATCAAAAACTCTCAGAGTTGAGAAGATAAATAGATAATTTATTATGAAAATTGCAGAATTAAATATTCACTATTCAATAATATACAAAGCAAAAAGGCAGCATATTAAATAGAAAATAGAAGACCTGAAAAATGCTATAAACCAATCAGACCAGAGAGATATGTACAGAACACTCCACCCATCAAGAGTAAAACACATATTCTTTTCAAGAGCCCCTGAACCATTTTTCAGAATATAAAATAATCTAAACCATAAAACAATTATTAATAAATTTAAGATGATTCAAATTATAGAAATTACATTCTCTGATGACAATGGAATTCAATTAGAAATCAATAACAAAATAAAGTTTAAGAAATTTTACAAGTATATTGTAATTAAACAAAATACATCTAAATAACTAATGAGTCATAAAGAAAAGAGGATATTGAAGAGATAACTGCACTGCCATGTTTGTTGTGGCATTGTTCACAATAGTCGAGATATGGAAACAACCTAAATGTCTATCAACAGATGAATGGATAAAAAAGATGTCTCTCTCTCTCTCTCTCTCTCTCTCTCTCTCTCTCTCTCTCTCTCTCTCTCTCTCTCTCAGGAATATCATTCAGCCATGAGAAAGAAGGAAATCTTACCATTTGTTACAACATGTATGGTCTTTGGGGGACATTATGTAAAATGGGATAAGTCACACATAAAAAGCCAAATGCTACATATAATCACTTACATGGGGAATCTAAAAAAGCTGAACTCACAAAAACAGACAGCAGAATGGTGATTATCAGGGGCTAGTGGGTAGAGGGATTTGGGAGATGTTTAAGGGTACAAATATGGAACGAGTATATTATAAGTTTTCAAGATCTAATGAACACCATAGTGATTATAGACAATAATACTGTATTAAAATTTTCAAAGTTAATAAGAGACTAGATCTCAATTGTTTCTATCACCAAAAAAATTGTATTATAGGACATGATACATGTATTAGCTAACAATATGAGTGTGATCATATTGTAATATGTAAATGTACTAAATCAACATTTTGTACACCTTAAGTTTATACAGCATTATATGTCAATTATGTCTCAATTAAAAAAGTTAAGCATGTAGATCTTATGTTTTCTACCATAATAAAAATAAAAGAAAGTTGAATGATACTCCTGAAACCGATCTACAGACTCAAAGCAATTCCAATCAACATCCCAGCTGGCTTCTTTGCATAAACTAACAAACTGACTCTAAATTACATACTGAAATGTAATGGACCTAGAACAAAACAGTCTTTAGAAAATACTCATAAATATAGTTAGAGGACACTCGCTTCCTGATTTCAAATTTTACTGCAAAACAATATAATCAAGATACTGAGGTACTGGTATAAGTATAAACATGTGTTTCAATTGAATAGAATTGAGAGTCCAGAAATAAAACCACACAGTTATTGTCAGTTACGATTTTTGACAAGACCACAAAGACAATTCAATGGAGAAATAAATATTGTTTTCAAGAATGGCACAAGTACAAGACATCCACATACAAAAGAATGAATTTGGACTCTTCATACTATACACAAAAATTAACTCAAAATGGATCAAAGACCTAAATGCAAGAGCTAAAACTATAAAACTCCTAGACGAATACATAAGTATAAATTTTCATGACATTGGATAAGGCAATGGCTTCTTAGATAACAAACCAAAAGCAAAAGTAACAAAAAAAGATAAATTAAATTTTATCAAAATTTAAAAATTTTGCACTTCAAAGGACACCATAGGTGAAGTTAAAGAAAACCTGTGTAATGGGAGAAAATATTTGCAAATTACATATCTGATAAGATACTTGTATCTATAGAACATAAAACCACTTACAATCCAGTGAAAAACAAAACAAAACAAAACACAATCAATTACATGACCCAACTAAAAATAGAGAAATAATTTGAACAGATATTTCTCCAGAGACATGTTCAACAAACACTTGAAAAGATGCTCAACATCATTACTCATTAGGGAAATGCAAATCTAAACCAAAATGAGAAACCATGACACATGCAATAGAATGACTACACAAGAAAGACAGGCAGTGGCAAGTATTGGATAAGATGTGGAGAATTGGAACCCTTATACATTGCTTACAAAAATGTGAAATGTAGTAACTGGGAAACAGTATGGCAATTTCTCGAAATTTAAACATAGCGTTACCATATGTCCTATTGATTCTAGTCCTAGATATATACCCAAAGGAACTGAAAACATTTGTCCACAGATAAACTCGCACATAAATGTACATAGAAGCATGATTCTAATAGCCACAACATGAAAATAATCCAATATCCATCAACCAATCAATGGATAAACAAAATGTGATATAGAAGTTCAGACAATTAAGTTTGTGAACTCATCCTAGAAAAAGTACTACATATCTCATCGCTGAATATCACTATGGTCACATTTGAAGTACCCCCTTTGGGAAGCTATGCACCAACACCAGTGCCGAGTCCACCCTTCAAAGCAGTTTGGGAACTCTTTCTGGAATGGCCATCAGAGCTGTTGTCGTATTACACTTGATGTCTTGAATGTCATCAAAATATTTTCCTTTAAGTATTTATTTTGTCTTTGGGTAAAGAAAGAAGTCATTGGGGGTGAAATCAGGTGAGTAAGGAAAGTTGTTCCAATACAGTTATTTGTTTACTGGCTAAAAACTCCTCACAGAGTGGGTGTGAGCTGGTACATTGTCGTGATGCAAGAGCCATGAATTGTTGCTGAAAAGTTCAGGTCATCTAACTTTTTCATGGAGCCTTTTCAGCACTTCCAATTAGTAAATTTGGTTAACTGTTTGCCCAGTTGGTACAAATTCATAATGAATAATCCCTCTGATATAAAAAAAAGTTAGCAACATTGTTGCAACAAGTACACAAACTTAATTGTCAGATTTCATATTTATACACTGAAAGATTGTTAAGACATACAAAAGAATTAAATACTAATTCATGCTACAACATGGATAAATTTTGAACATATTATGCTAAGTGAAAGAAGCCAGACCAAAAGGTAATATTGGGATGCCATCTATATAAAATATCCAGAATAGGGAAATCTATACAGAAATTAGATTAGTCATTGCCAAGACCTGAGAATAAAATGGGAAGTAACTGCTAATAGATACAGGGATTTTTTTAGGGATAATGAGTACATTCTTGAATAGATAGCAGTGATTGTCGTACAATTCAGAATCCACTGAAAACTACTGAAATGTGCACTTCACAAGTGAAATTTTATGACGTGAACTACATCTAAATAAATATGGTATTTATATAATGCCAAAAGAGAAAGAAAATATCACCATAGATATGATCCAGAGATCACAAAGCCACTCTTGCAACAACCATTGCTATTATTTCCAGAGTTGCCTCTTGATACCCATGAAATTGGTAATTAGCCACTAAAAATCTGAGTTCAACCACTATAATTGTTTCTCAATCTTTACACATCCGTGATTTTGTTTGCCAACATATATAGCAGCAGAAAGAAGCTCCTGTCTCCTTTCTGCTTTATTGGTGGAATCTCATTCTCATCAAGACTAACTGAAAAGAAATAGGAGATATGTAACATTTTGTTTTTGCTATGCATTACAAGAAGTGAAGGGTAGATTGGTGGTTGGAGTGATCCAATACTCAGTAACCCACCATAGAAGGCTCTCCAGAAATATGACATTTAAGCTGCAACTTCAGTAATGAGAAGGGACCACCAGCCACTAGCCATGTAAAAATCTGGAGGAAAAACATTCCAGGTACTGGGAGTAACATGTATGAGAATGCTGAAGTGAGAGACTGTCTTGCTTAAGTTCAGAAAGAAAGCCTTTATATCTCTATGTCTCTTAATAGCCATTGAAATCATATTTTTGTCTCTCAATGCTACATTCTAGAAAATTTCTTCTGACCTTTCTTCAAGTTTACCAGCTGCATCTTCAGCTATATCAATTTTTTATTAAATGAAACCACTGATTTTAAAATTTTCTGTTATTGCATATTTTTATTCCTAGCAGAGTTCTATTTGTCATGTTTTCAAATCTATAGATCATTTAAATATGTATCTGGTCCCTTGTTGTATGTTAATTTTTTAAACCTAAGTTTTCATATTTTATATATTTCATATAGTGAATCTGATAATTTAAATATTTGAAGAGTTTATTAATTTGTTTTTTTCTGCCTATATTTTTCTTGGTTTTAACTCATGGTGCCTTATTTTCTTACATGTGTGTGTTTTTGAATGGGTGATGCTTGTCCTTGAAAAATAGTTTTAAAGGATTTGAGGTCTAGGATGAAATGTTCTCCTCCAGAGAGGATTTATGGTGACTTCTATAATATGCCTAAGGACACTCACTACAAGTTCAGGATCACTTTATACTATAATCACATCTTGAGATTATTTTTGGCCTACTTAGGTGATGTGAATTTGGGCTGTAAATCCAAAGGTGGGCCAACTTGTAGTTATAATTTCCCAGGGATGCCCCCTCACAACACCTGTTAACTTGCTCACTTTATTAAGAAAAAATTTTGTGTTCCCGTGGGAAGTGGGTAAAGGATTTACTTTTTAGGTAACTTTTACCCTCAAAGTATAGATTTTTGAAATCCATATTTTATTGGGAAGAGGTTCTCTTATGATACCCTCTAAAGGAGGAAGGTAGTAAAGTTTTACCTCAATCTAGAAGCTCATGTTCACCAGGAAAGGCAAATCCTTGAGAGGAAAAAAATTGCTTCACTGCTCTACTTTCTTTTCTGAGTTCTCAATAAGAATTAGATTTCAGCAGTCTAATTCCTTACTGTGTTGTCTGATCCTCAAGTGCTGCAGCTTTGTCTTTTGTGTCAGTTGTGTGTGCCCTTCTGTTTTTTTTTGGCCTTATGCTCTCTGCATATTTTTTTATTATTTTATTTCCCCTAAAATATATATTTTATTATTATTATTATTATTATTATTATTATTTTTAATTTATTGGGGTGACAATTGTTAGTAAAATTACATAGATTTCAGGTGTACAATTCTGTATCACATCATCTATAAATTACATTATGTTTTCACCACCCAGAGTCAGTTCTCTTTCCATCACCATATATTTGATCCCCCTTACCCTATGGTAACCACTAAATTACGTTCCCCAGATTAATTTTCAAACCCCGTGTGTGCCCTTCTGTTTTAATTGAGCCTTGATTGCCATTGGCACATCAATTGGAAGGACGACCCTTAAGCTGATTAGATGTGAGTACTGCCTATGATTACAGTGGGAATCTCCTAGAGAGTAGGATTTGCTTTAGGAGGACTCTGGTACCTGCTGAGTCTGTCCTTTGGGTGTGTCATTTGTAGTTTTTTATGTTGTGCACTGGTGTGGTCTGATGCTTGCCACTGGGTGTGTTGTTTCAGGGACCTCTTTGGAATGGCTCTGGTGCAGGTCAGTTGCTATTTCTGCCCAGCCCAGGGCTACTTGGTATAAGATACAAAATAATATGCAGATGGTTGCCACTTGTGCTGGGTTTTTAGGTGTCTGGGAAAGGGTAAATTGTGGACTGAGGCTGGCCCCCAGTAGTACCAGCTTGGGGCTGCTTAGGAAGAGGTACGGGGCACACCAAGGTCAGATGCTGATGGTTTGGGATCTATGATCTTTTTAGACATTATAGGAAAGTCTGAAGCATGAGCCGAAAGAAGCCTTTTGTATGGAAAAGCCACTGGAAATAGCTTGGGTGGGCCTGCAAGTTGGATGTGGTGGCATCTCAGGGAATCACCAGGGTGAGGAGGACAAACAGTACTGGCCAGGTTGATGGAGATTCAGATATGGTGCCACCTGTGTTTGGCAAGTGGTCAACAATGGAATAATGACTTCTGTTAGCACTTCTGTCTGGGTGAAAGCTGCCTCTCCAGCCCTCACCCTGCAGCCAGACAATTCCCCCCCACCCACCCCATATGTTTCTGGCATCTTTTGAGCTGCCACTCCAGTACTGGAGCTCAGAGCAAGTTGTCAGCAAGTAAGTCTGTGCCTCAGCCCTTTAAGAGGAGTTCTTGGGACTCCAGCTGCCTTCCATTTCACTCAGCCACAATCTCCACTGGTTTTCACAGCCAGAAGTTGTGGGGACTTCTCTTTCCAGCACTGGAGCTCTGAGCTGGGGACACTGGTGTGGGCCTGGAACACTTCACTCCTCAGGGGGGCCTGCGCAGCCCAGATTTCCTTCCCAGTTTTTAACTGCCACATGTGGGTGTGCGACCAGCCCTTTCAGCATCTTTGTCCCTCTGACTAGTGCTTCTTTTGTATATCGTTAGTTGTAGGACTTCTTTTCAGCTAGACTTCAGGCGATCCTCAATGATGGTTGTTCTGTAGTTTAGCTGTAATTCTAATGTGATTGTGGGAGGAGGTGAGCACAGCATTTACCTATTCCACCATTTGGACCAGCATCCTCTCACTGCTCTTTGGATAAAGTTCAAAATAGTGACTGACCATGACTTTCAAAGACATACATTATCTCAGCAACTTGGTGGTCTCGTCTACCATCACTTCCTCTTGCTTACCATATTCTAGGAAGTTTCCTTTTCTCCATGGAAATATCTTCTTGTCCCAGGGTGTTCAAAAATACTACTTCCCTTGTCTGTAACAATGTCCTCCTCCTCCTCCTTTCTTCTGACTAATTTTAACTTATTGTTTAGGTCTCAGCTCAAATGTCACTTCTTGAAAGAAGCTTTCCTTCATTACTTCAATCTGAATTATATATACAATTATATGTTTTCATATGACTGTAATTTTCCTTCATCAAATGCAATTAAATAATTATTTAGATAATTGTTTAATGTGTATTTTGTTTGCCAAACTGAAAACTCCTTAATGTTAGCAACTCTGTTTTATTCATGAGTGAGTTCAGACCAATTTGATTTCTCAATTTGTGCACATCACCTTATCTGTGATTACTCCCTTTCATAGCATACTAATGAAATGATTCATGGTACATTTCAGATCCCATCTGTTAGAGCTCTTTTAACACCTCGTCACTCAGCCAGAGCAGGAAGCAACACTGACAATATAATCTCAATGCCCTTCATGATTAGATTCTCTCCACTCAAAAATCAAATAGTTTCTATTTTTACTTTGTATTTATAAAATTGTTTGCACAAAAAGAGTTCTTATAAAATCCTTAATTGTAATTTTGAAATCTGCAGCTTTCACCAACTACTGCAGCAAAAAAGTTTTCCAAGCAGCCTGTTTTCCTTATACCAAATAAAATATTGCTTATACCAAATAAAACATTTGAATAATATTTCTGAACATCAGTATGGCTAGTTTCGTGACAATAAGAGTTTATTCTGAACAATTAAGACTTTTACCTGCCCTGAGCATCCAGATGATCAAATGATCTAGTATAGTGCTTCTCAAAATAACTCTTGTGAAGAATCTTTATTTTTAACATTCAATCTGTGACAAAAGTATAATTTTGTTAAATATAATTAAATGAATTACTAGAAATGTTAAATTTAAAACACACACATATACAAAATTCAAGTCCACCTGTTACATTTGGATGTTGTCCATGTCAATTTGCCATAAAATTGTCTAAATTGTTTTTCTTAATTTTCATTTTTATCTTGCCATTGGTCAGTTCACAAACCAGGCCCGGTACTCAGACATTCAATGAGTAGCACTGATAGAATGCATTTGATCAGTGCTTCTCAAATTTTAATGTGCATATTAATTACCTAGGAATCTTGTAATGTATGAACATTCTAATAGTTCTGGAATTGGGCTTGAGGTTTGGCTTTCTAGCAAGTTACCAGGTTAAGTCTATAATGCTGCTGCTATGTAAATCACAAGTTCAGCAACAAGTCATTAGATTATAAGCTTTCTGAGGAAAAGATTGTGGATATTAATTTCTGTATTTCTAGTGTCCATCACAATAGGTGCAAAAGAAAATTTTAATGTGTAGACAAGTGATGCCCTTGATGAACTTTCAACTTCCATGGATCCTTGAACTATTTTATTTTTCAATTACAGCTCACATTTAATATTATTTTATATTTGTTTCAGGTGTACAGCATGGAATCTGTTGCAGTAGATAATGTAGATTCAAAAACTCATCTCCTTGATACAGCTCTGTAAATTTTGTATACCTTTTAATTTTAATTTCATTTTTATAGTAATTCATTTTAATGTATTTTACAAAAGTATACATTTGCTACAAATTGGATATTGAAAAAGAGAATCTTCACCATTGCCTGCTGCTACAATTAAAAAGTTATGAAATTTTTTTTCAAATAAAAATTGTCCAAAGAACTACTTGGACTATTTTTCTTTTTTATTCAACCCAGGTTTGGATGTTGCAGTAATGTCAGATTTCATGTATTTTGAGTCTGTCATTTACTCTAAACTCATTGAGCTGTATCAAGGAGAGGTGTTCTTGAATCTACATGGTCTACTGCAACACTGATTCTATAACAGTAATGAGAGATGGTGTTTCTCAAACAGGTAAAAGATTCATTGTTTCCAATGCACTGTTACTGCAGCTACCACTTTGGATAGATATTGAAATTCTGTATTTGTCTTTTTTGTTTTGTTTTTTTCCTCCTTGCATTGAGCTGACCACATTGACTGGTTTAACTTGTGAAGTTGATTATACATAGAAAATAGAATGAGTATGATAGGGTAGGAGCAACTAGGCAGCAAAGCCCCATGAAAACTGTTCTGAATATTTTCTTAATAATTTCAATAATACGTTATCTTTAAGGCATGGCATTTTACCAAGTTTGTGACTCATGTCACTGTCACTAAGTTTTTCCTCTGTTTTATACATACTTTCTTTTGGCAAATTGTGACATGGTGGTTTTAGCAAAAGAGCTTTCAAAAAGCTTATTAAAAGACTTATGCGTATTCTCCAGCTTCAAATAATTCTGTCAAAATCTGATTTGAAATGTAACAGACAAGTGAACATGTTCTTTGAATTATAGCAAATGGCTTTCAAAATGAGGTGGGAAAAGGACTGAATAAAACACATTGTATTCCACTAGTCATGTAAGAATCCATCACCATTTTAAATGACAATGCTTGATGCTTGCATACTTGCTGGAGGTGTTCTTTAAAAAGGCCCCATATGTCTTTGATGCCCTGGGACTCCTCTACATTTCTTTCTCCTTTGGAGCCTTTGCATCTTTGCTTACCAAAATACACTACATAAACTGAGAACAGTCTTAGAGGATCTTTAGTGTCAATAAAAAACAGCTTTATATTCCCTTAGAAGACACTCAAGATATTGCCTATTGGTCTGAATCAATCAATAGCACTTTTTATACTTGTGACATTTATGCTATTATTTTGTAACTTAGGTTTTCAAATTCATTACTCAAGAGTCCAATTATTTCCTTTATCCCTTTATTTTTGGGAAAATATGGACTACTTTAAGGAATGTTAGGTATAATAGTAAGAAACTCATAGAAATTATCAAAATATGCATAATATATCTTTTCAGATTATTTCAAATCTGCTTCCCCCACTAGATATAAGCACTATGGGGGTAGGGAATCTTTCCTGTTTTGGTTACTGCTGTAATTCGAGCATCTAGAACAGTGTGTGGCTCATATAGGATGCTTAATAAATATTTATTTAATAAGTGTTCAATTATTGTTTCAAACACTACGCTCAAGTATAGACATGATTAATTGATATCTATATAGATAGATAAATAGATAGATAGATGATATATAGATAGATAGATAGACAGGTAAACATAAAATCAATTAGCCTGGTTTATAATATTCCTGAATTTAAGCAACATTAAAAAAACTAAGGAAAGGCTAGTGAATGTATGCATTTTAAAACATGCCTATATACATCCGATATGTTACCTTTCTTACTAATCCTTAATATGTCACTCACAGCCTGATCTAACTCTGGCTTTAGCTACATATTACATGAAAATGCTTCTGTCCAACTTATTCTGAAACTCAACCTAGAGTCAAATCATTCCTATCTATGGTGGTACACAGGTTTAAAACTTAGCTCAGGTCTATTTGGGTGGAACAGCATTCCGTTGTTACTAGCCCAAAAGTCTTTGTGCCCAAAACTTCAAAAAAACAAAACTCAAAATATCAGAGTTTGGAGTAAGGAAACATTTATTGACCAACAAGGTGCCAAATCGAGAAGATGGGAGCTCTAGTAGTTCCTCAAATCCATTTTAAGAAAGCACCAAGTTCAGGCTTCTTTTATGTCTAGGGAAGGGAAAATGCGAGGGGCAAGAGGTGGTTGATGACCACAAACATCTGGGTAACAGCAGAGGTTGAAGAAACTGGAGAAATCTCTAAAACTCTTTGTTCCCAGTCTGTTGACCCTTACTGATCTGAGTCTGGTTTCAAAGTTCCTGCAAGTCTTTGATAAATAATTGTTATTTTTGTACATTTTTCTCCCACCTCCTCAGGAGAGGCACCTTCTGGCAAGGGACTGTTCTTTTAAAAACTCAAGATGCAAGCAGAATTCCTCTAACGATTAGCATGTCTACAGCAGGAGCTATTATTTTGAAGGCAATGAGAATAATGCAAGACGGAATAGGTGAAGTCAGAGAGAGCTAGCATTTCATTCCATTATACCGCTACCAATAGTGGGTTACTTACACAGAACAAATCATTTTTTGAACTGCCTGTATAATTGCATCAAATTGAAGTAAACCCTCATATTACATAAGGAAAACTAAGAGCACACCTGTGACATCTTCTACTCCCACCTCTACCCCCACTCCTAATCAGAAAGTCACTCTTTATTCTGCTCTTAAAGAAAAACATGACGTTTTCCATCCTCAAAGCAATCTCTATTTGGAGATATTAAATAGTGGTTAGCAATATCTTGGCAGCCTATAACTTCTAATGCTTGCCACTGATGCACATTGCTTTCTGAAAAAGTATATACCTATTGCCAAAGAACAATCCACTTTGAACAGAAATCTCAAATGATATCAATGGTCCTACATCCCTCTCTTTGTCCTCACTTTGCTCCAGCCACAACAACTTCCTTGCTGTCCCCAAGAACATCCCAGGAACAATTATGTCTTCCCTACATGTTTTTCTTCATAGTACTTATCATGATCTCTCATTACATAGGTTTTACTTATTCTTTTACAGTCTGTGTCTTCCCACTTTTTTTTTTATTTAAGAAACACATATATTACTTATTATGTGCTGCATTTTACAAACAATAACTCTTCAATCCCTATAATCATTGTGAGAGGTAGACATTGTTCATAACCTATTTTGTAAATGAAGAATATGATCAATAATAGATTAACTTGAATAAGGTCATACAAATACTAAGTGATGGAGTTGGAATTAATATGCAGACAATTTGTCCCTAGAGTCCATGCCTTTAAACAATATAGTATACTTAGAATATAATCCTTGTGAAGGTAGAGGTTTTTGAATTTTTTGTTCAGTGGTGTATTTCCACTACATAGAAGAGTGGTTGGCTCATACTAGGTTCTCAATAAATATTTTCTGAATACACTAATGTATAAGGGATGACTTCATAAAAATGGTGGTGTGAGGTGAGCCTCTTGAAACCTCCCCTGGAATTTACAACAAATTGAACAACTATAATTCCACAAAGAACTCCATGTGCAGCAGATAGAAAAGAATAAGAGATGCGCAACTGAAATCATCTAAAGGTGGGCAAATGGGGCGAGCGGGGGAGGAGGAAAGCAGGAAGTGTGGAGATGTGTGTCACATGGGCGCAGGACACAGATATAGCTCCGAGTTCCTGGAATTCCAGAGCTATTGCAGTCATGAGAGAGGGAAGAATTCAGACTGCTAGCACTCTGCTTACGGCCCACAGTCACGCCTGAGGGATCAGCATATACTACGGCTCACAGCAGTGACCTTGGAGTAAACACTGAGGGAAGAAGTGTGAAAACAGCAGTTTAAGCCATCACTGCCAAACAGAAAATGGAAGGCTTAGGCATGGAGGCTAGCCAATGCCTCCCAACACTCCAAGAGCTCACCTGACAACACCTGCCCAGTGTCAGAAGAAGAACGGAAGTAGTGTCAGATCAAAAGAACAGAATATTGCCAGTTCTGACAACTGTGTCCCGAAGCCATGGAATCCCAGCCAGATTAAGTCTGGCAAAGAGGAAAGAGCCCCGGGAGCTGTGTTGGTGTTTGCCACCATTGCTCACAGACATCTCTCATAGCCCACCCTGACCCTGCCCACACCTATGTGGGCGGATCCCTGCAGAAAAGAGAGCCTCTGAAAAACACAGTCCCTGAACCTGGTACAGGAAGAGCATCAGAACATGAGAATATTTCCACAACCCCCAACAGAGGCGGTGCCCTGTGACCCAGACAACACACAAACATAGGAGAAGCCTATCTTCCAGGGAATCCCCATATTGTGTGAGAAGCAGAAATAGTGAGAGAAAATGTAACAGTACAGTGTGAGAGAGAATTAAATGCTGCAACTGGAAAGAAAATAAACAATTCTACCAACACTTATGGGAAAGCAAAGCAAAGGCCTCTTCCAACCAACCAGTCCCAGAACTAACTCCTGAAGATGCCTAGTAAGAGAAATAATCATTCACTAAGTGCCATGAATAACCCAGGTAACAAGACAGCTCAGAAAGAAAATGAAATGTCTCCAGAAAATGGACTTAAAGACATGGAAAATGTGATTTAAATGACAGAGAATTCAAGATTACTGTCCTGAAAAAACTCAACAAGATGCAAGAAAACACAGACAGGCAGTTTAATGAACTCAGAGAAAAAAAAAATCTACCAGAAATTCCTCGGGCCGGCCCGGTCACTCACGCAGTTGGAGCTCTGAGCTCCTAACACCGGAGGCTGCCGATTAAATTCCCACATGGACCAGTAGGCTCTCAACCACAAGGTTGCTGGTTCGATTCCTCAACTCCCACAAGAGATGGTAGGATCTGCCCCCTGCAAATAAGATTGTGCACGGCACCTAGAGCTGAGCTGCAGCTGAACTCCCATATGGCTCACTTGGTTGGAGCATGTCTTCTAAGCCACAAGGATGCCGGTTCGACTCTTGCAAGGGATGGAGGGCTGCTCCACCTGCAACTAACAACAGCAACTGTACCTGGAGCTGAGCTGCACCCTCCACAACTAGGATTGAAGGGACAACAACTTGACTTGGATAAAAACCTAGAAGTAC
Source organism: Rhinolophus ferrumequinum (assembly GCF_004115265.2). Lineage (NCBI taxonomy): Eukaryota > Metazoa > Chordata > Mammalia > Chiroptera > Rhinolophidae > Rhinolophus > Rhinolophus ferrumequinum. The sequence goes on along the minus strand of NC_046284.1, from coordinate 71,514,630 downwards.
ACACTGCTCCCAAATAAAAGTTCTGTACAATTTCCCCAATAAAAATTAAGATAAAAAAACCTTAAAAAAAAAAAGAACTTCCTTGCTCTACGAAAAAGAGCAATATAAGAATAACAGGGAATGAGATCAAAATGGCTGTGTGAGGTAAGCCTCTGTAAATCTCCCCTGGAATTTACAAATAATCGAACAACTATGACTCCACAAAGGACTCCCTGCACAGAAGACAGGCAAGACGAAGTGGCCCACTACTGACTTCACCTAAAGGTGGGCCAATCACGCGAGCACGAGAGGGAACAGAGAAGTGAGGAGACGGAGCCGCACGAGCCCAGGATGCAGACCTAGCTCAGTGCTCTCAGCGCGCTGCATCCCAGAACTACTGCAGCTGTGGGAAAGAGAAGAACTCAGACTGTTAGGGCTCCGTTTATGGCATATGGGGCTGAGGGGACAGCACATAACAGGGCTGAACACAACGCTCATGGCAGAGAGCTCGGAGAAAAGACTGAGGGAACAAAGCTGAAAACAGCGGTTTAAGCCCTTACTGCCGAGCAGAGAATGGAAGACTTAGGCACTGAGACTAGCCGCCCTCTCCCTACCCTCCCAGAGCTCGCCCTGTCCACACATGCCCGGTGATAGAAGCAGAACAGTAGCAGTGTCAGATCAAAAGAACAGAATATTTGCTGCTCTGAGAACTGTAGACTGCAGACACAAATTTGCAGCCCAACTAGTTCCAGCAAAGAGGAGGGAACTGTCTGGAAGCAGGACCAGCTGTGGTGGTGGTCACCAGCATTGCTCTGGCCACCTCTCACAACTAATCCTGCCCCTAGCCCCACCTACTTGGGCGGATCCCTGCAGGAGTAAACAGAACTGCTGAAACGTATGAGCTCTGAATCTGGTGCAGGAAGAGATTTGGAACTTGAAAAGCTCTCCACATACCCACACAACACTGTGCCCTGTGACACAGGTGAACTATTAAGAGGAGAAGCCCATCTCCCAGGGAATCCCCCCATTGTGTGAGAAGCTGGAATAGTGCAGAGAAAACATAGCACTAACATGTGACAGAGAAAAAAACGCTGCAATCAGAGAGAAAATAAAACATTCTACCAATAAGTACAGGGAAAAAAAAAGGAAGACCTCTTCCTACCAACCTGTTGCAAAAGCCACTCCTGTAGATGTCTAGGAAGAGAAATAATACATCAGCAATTGCCATGAATAACCAAAGCAACAAGACAGCTCAGAAAGAAAGTGAAACGTCTCCAGAAAACGAACTTAAACATAGGGAAATATGTGACTTAAATGAAAGAGATTTCAAGATTGCAGTTCTGAAAAACTCAAAGAGATGCAAGAAAACACAAAAAGGCAGTTTAATGAACTTAGAAACCCAATAAAAGAACAACGTGAGCATTTTACCAAAGAGATTGAAATTTTTAAAAAAGAATCAAACAGAATTTCTGGAGATTAACAACTCAATAGAAGAAATGAAGAATGAAGTAGCCAGCTTAGGTACTAGAGTTGACCAGATGGAGGAAACAATCAATGACATCGAAGATAAAAACCTGGAAATGACACGGATGGAAGAAGAAAAAGACTTGAGTCTTAAAGAAATGAAAGAACTCTACAAGAATTTTCTGACTCCATCAGAAAGAGCAATATAAGAATAATGGACATACCAGAAGGAGAAGAAAGAGAGAAAAGAATAGAGAATATATTCAAACACATTGTTGATGAGAACATCCCAAACTTGTGGACACAACTGGATCCTAGAATACAAGAAGCAAATAGAACACCTAATTACCTCAATCCAAACAGGCCTACTCCAAGGTACATTGTATTGAAGATGTCTAAAGTTAACAACAAAGAAAGAATCCTTAAGGCAGCCAGGGAAAAGAAGAAGGTAACCTACAAAGGAAACCCATTAGATTATCATCAGATTTTTCAGCAGAAACGCTACAAGCCAGGAGGAAGTGGAACCAAATATTCAAACTATTGAAAGAGAGGAATTATGAGCCAAGAATAATGTATCCAGCAGAGACATCCTTTAGATATGAAGGAGGAATAAAGACCTTTCCAGACATACAGAAGCTGAGGGAATTTTCTAATACACGACCTGCACTACAAGAAATACTAAAGGAGGCTATTCGACCAACATCAACAGGGACAATTTGTGGCAACCAAAACATAAAAAGGGGGAGAGTAAAGGCCTGAACCGGAATATGGGAATGGAGAAAGTAAGCGTGCTGAAGAAAATGGAATACTCTAAATGTCAAACTTTCTTTTACATAAACTTAAGAGTAACCACACAAAAAAAATCCAGAACTGAAATATATACTGCAATAAAAGAAGAAACTGAGGGAAACATCATAAATACCACCACACAGAAATAATGGACAACAACAAAAAGGCAAAAAAAAAAAAAAAAACAATGGAGACACAGCCTTACCAGAAAACTAAAGATAGAATGACAGGAAATCCTCACATATGAAAAATCACCCTAAATGTAAATGGGCTGAACTCACCAATAAAAAGGCACAGAGTAGCAGATTGGATCAAAAAAATAAACCCAACCATATGCTGTCTCCAAGAGACACATCTCAGCTACAAGGACAAGCAGAGACTCAAAGTGAAAGGGTAGAAATTGACATTCCAAACAAATGGTACCCAGAGAAAATCAGGTGTACCCATACTGATATCAGATGAAACAGACTTCAGGGTTTAAAAGGTAGCAAGAGATGAAGATGGACATTTCATAATGGTAAAGGGGATGACAGAACAAGAAGACATAACAGTAATCAATATTCATGTCCCTAATCAGGGAGAACCAAAATATACTAAGCAACTACTAACAGAACTAAAGGGAGAAATTGACCAAAACACAACTATACTAGGGGACTTAAATACATCATTGACAGCTATGGATAGATCATCCAAACAGAAAATAAATAACGTTATAGCAGCCATAATGACACATTAGATGAAATGGACATAGTTGACATATATAGAGCACTTCATGCTAAAATATCAGACTGTATATTTTTTTCTAGTGTACACGGAACATTCTCAAGGATAGACCATATATTGGGACATAAAATCAGCCTCAGCAAATTTAAGAAGACTGAAATCATACCAAGCATATTCTCTGATCAGAAGGCTTTGAAATTGGATATCAACTGCAAAAAGAAAGCAGGAAAAAACACAAATACATGGAGATTAAACAACATACATTTAAAGAACAACCGGGTCTAGGAAGATTTTAGAGGAGAGATCAAAAGACACATAGAAACAAAAGACAATGAAAATATATCCTACCAAAATTTTTGGGATGCAGCGAAAGCAGTTTTAAGAGGAAAATTTATATCATTACAGGCCAATCTCAAGAAACAAGAAAAATCCCAAATAAATGACCTAAAATTACATCTTAAAGAACTAGAAAAAGAAGAACATATAAAACACAAGGTCAGCTGAAGAAAAAAAAAATAACAAAAATCAGAGCAGAACTAAATGAAATAGAGAACAAAAAGACATTAGAAAAAATTAATGTGAGAAAGAGCTGGTTCTTTCAAAAGATTAACAAAATTGACAAACCCTTGGCTACACTCACTAACATAAAAAGAGAGAAGACACTAATTAACAGAATCAGAAATAAAAAAGGGAAATTATCACGGACAGCACAGAAATACAAAGGATCATCAAAAAATACTGTGAAGGATTATGTGCCACCAAATTCAATAACCTAGAAGAAATGGACAAGTTCTTAGAAACATATAGCCTTCCTAGGCTGAACCATGAAGAACTGGAAAATCTAATCACCAGTAACGAAACTGACTCAGTCATCCAAAACCTTCCCAAAAGCAAAAGTCGGGGACCAGATGGCTTCACTAGCGAATTCTATCAAACCTTCAAAGAAGCTCTAATACCAACGCTGCTCAAACTCTTCCAAAAAATTGAAGAAGAGACAGTATTCCTCTACTCATTTTATGAGGCCAATATTACTCTAATACCAAAACTGGGTAAGGACAACACACACACAAAAAAAAACGACTACAGACCAATATCTCTGAGGCATACAGATGCAAAAACCCTAAACATAATTCTAGCAAATCGAATACAACAATGCATTACAAACATCATTCATCACGACCAAGTCCACTTGGTTCATCCCCGGGGCACAAGGATGGTTCTACATCCAAAAACCCATCAATCTGATACATCACATAAACAAAATAAAGGACAAAAATCATATGATTATATCAATTGATGCAGAAAAAGCATTTGACAAGATACAACATTCATTTATGATTAAAACATTTAATAAAAGAGGTATAAAAGGAAAATATCTTAGCATAACAAAGGGCACATATGACAAACCCTCAGCTAATCTCATAATTAATGGTGAAAAACTGAAGCCCTTTGCTCTACGTTCAGGAAAACGACAGCGCTGTACCCTATCACCTCTTCTTTCCAACATAGTGTTGGAAGTCCTTGCCAGAGCAATCAGGCAAGAGAAAGAAATAAAAGGCATCCAAATTGAGAATGAACAAGTTAAATTGTCACCATTTGCAGATGACATGATGCTATACATAGGAAATCCTAAAGACTCCACCAAAAAGCTACAGAACAAGTTGCTGGCTTGTAAAGTTGCTGGCTACAAAATCAATGTACAAAAGTCCATCGCATTCCCATATACTAACTATGAAATCTTAGAAACAGAAATAAAAAAACAGTTTCTTTTGCAATTGCTGCAAAAATAATAAAGTACTTAGCAATAAACTTAACCACTGATGTGAAAGACCTATATGCTGAAAACTACAAGACATTTTTAAAAGAAATTGAAGAAGACACAAAGAAATGGAAATACATTCCGTGCTCATGGATTGGAAGAATAAACATAGTTAAAATGGTCATGCTACCCAAAGCAATATATAGATTTAATGCAATCCCCATCAAAATCCCAATGGCATTTTTTAAAGAAATAGAACAAAAAATCATCAGATTTGTTTGGAAACACAAAAGACCCCGAATAGCCAAAGTAATTTTAAGAAAAAAGAACAATACTGGAGGTATCACACACCCTGATTTTAGCTTGTACTACAAGGCTACAATAATCAAAACAGCATGGTATTGGCAGAAAACCAGACACATAGACCAATGGAATAAAATTGAGAACTCAGAAATAAAACCACATAAATATAGACAGATAATTTTTGACAAAGAAGCTAAAAACATACAATGGAGGAAAGACAGCCTCTTCAATAAATGGTGCTGGGAGAATTGGAAAGCCACATGCAAAAGAATGAAACTGGACTGCTATCTGTCACCATGTACCAAAATTAATTCAAAATGGATCAAGGACTTAAGCATAAGACCTGAAACAATAAACTGCATTGAAGAAAACATAGAAGCATTTTATGAATTTAAACTTATGGACCTTGGGTTCGAAAAGCATTTTATGAATTTAACTCCAAAGGCAAGGGAAGTAAAAGCTAAAATAAATGAATGGGACTATATGAAACTTAAAAGCTTCTGCACTGCAAAAGAAACCATCGACAAAATAAAGAGGCAACCAACTGAATGGGAGAAATGTTTTGCAAACAGTGCCTCCGATAAAGGCCTAATATCCAAAGTATACAAGGAACTCATGCAACTCAACAACAACAACAAAAAAAAAAAACAACCCAACTGAAAAATGGGCAGACGACCTGAAGAGAAATATCTCCAAAGAGGACATACAAATGGCAAATAGACATATGAAAAAATGCTCAACATCACTAATCATCAGAGAAATGCAAACAAAAACCACAATGAGATATCACCTCACCCCAGTCAGAATGGCTACCATCAACAAGACAAATAGTTACAAGTGTTGGAAAGGCTGTGGACAAAAAGGAACCCTCATACACTGTTGGTGGGAATGCAGACTGGTACATCCACTACGGAGGGCAGTGTGGAGGTTCGTCAAAAATTACAAATACAATTATCATATGACCCAGCAATCCCTCTCCTGGGTATCTACCCAAAAAATCTGAAAACATTTATGTATAAAGACACGTGTGCATCAATGTTCATTGCTGCTTTATTCACGGTGGGCAAGGCATGGAAACAACCAAAATGTCCTTCGATAGATGAATGGATAAAAAGTTGTGGTATATATACACAATGCAATACCATTCGGTTGTAAGAAAAGATGAAATAAGACCATTTGTGATAACATGGATGGATCTTGAGAGTATAATGCTAAGCGAAGTAAGTCAGACAGATAAAGCAGAGAACCATATGATTTCACTGATATGTGGTATATAAACCAAAAACAACAAAAGAACAAGACAAACAAATGAGAAACAAAAACTCATAAACACAGACAATAGTTTAGTGGCTACCAGAGGGTAAGGGGGGGAGGGTGATGAGAAATGAGGGTAAGGGGGATCAAATATATGGTGATGGAAGAACTGACTCTGGGTGGTGAACACACAATGGGATTTATAGATGATGTAATACAGAATAGTACACCTGAAATCTATGTAATTTTACTAACAATTGTCACCCCAGTATACTTAAAAAAAAAAAAAAGAATAATGGGGATACCAGAAGGAGAAGAAACAGAGTAGGGAACAGAAAGTATATTCAAAGAAATAGTCGATAACTTCCAAAACTTGTGGAAAAAACTGGATCCACAATCCAAGAAGCAAATAGAACACCTAATTACCTCAACCATGACAAGTCTTCTCCAAGGCATGTTGTACTGAAGCTGTCAAAAATTAATGATGAAGAAAGAATCCTCAAGGTACCCAGGGAAAAGAAGACAGTAACATACAAGGGAAATCCCTTTAGGTAATCATCAGATTTTTCAGCAGAAACTCTACAAGCCAGGAGGAAATGTACTCAAATATTCAAAGAATTGAAAGAGAGTAATTATGACCAAAATAAGATAACCAGCAAAGATATCCTTTACACATGAAGGAGGAATGAAGACCTTTCAAGACATAGAGAAGGTGAGGTAATTTTCTAACACACGTCTTGCACTACAAGAAAAACTGAAGGAGGCTCTTTGACCAGCATAAATAAGGATAATTTGTGACAACTAAAACATAAAAGTGGGGAGAGTAAAGGTTTCAACCGGCATAAGGGATTGGAGAATGTAAGCATGCTGAAGAAAAAGAAATAGTCTAAATATGAAACTTTGTTTTACCTAAACTTAATGGTAACCACTCAAAAAAAAAAAAAAAAAAACAGGAAAAAAACAACCAAAACACAAATATATAGCATAATAGAAGAAGAAACAGAGGGAAAACTCATAGAATACCACAACACTGATAGAAGACAGCAACGAAAGGCAAAGAAACAATGAAGACACAGTTGTGCCAGAAAAACAAATAGAGAAAGATAGGAAATCCTCCCATGTCAATAATCACCGAACTGTCAATGCACTGAACTCATCAATAAAAAGGCACAGAGGAGCAGATAGGATAAAAAAAAAAAAAAAAAAAAAAAAAAAAAAAAAAAAACTGAACCCAACCATATGATGCCTCCAAGCTCAGCTACAACGACAAATATAGACTCAAAGTGAAAGGGTGGAAATTGATACTCCAAGCAAATGATATTCAGAAAAAAGCAGGTATAGCCATACTGATATCAGATGAAACAGACTTCAGGATAAAGAAGGTCACAAGAGACAAAGATGGACATTTCATAATGATAAAGCGGATGATTCATCAAGGTGACGTAACAGTCATCAATATTTATGCCCCCAATCAGGGAGCACCGAAATATACCAAGCAATTACTAACAGAACTAAAGGGAGAAATTGACCAAAACACAATTATACTAGGGGGCTTAAATACATCATGGACAGCTATAGATAGATCATCCAAACAGAAATTAAAGGAATATCAGCCCTAAATGACACATTAGATGATGTGGACATAATTCACATACATAGAGCACTTCATCCCACAACATCAGACTATACATTCTTTTCTAGTGTACATGGAACATTCACGAGGATAGACTACATATTGGATACAAACTTAGCTCAGCAAACTTAAGAAGATTGAAATCATACCACACATATTCTCTGATCACAGGCTTGTAAATTGGATATCAACTGCAAAAAGAAAGCAGAAAAACCACAAATATGTGGAGACTAAACAACATACTTTTAAAGAAAGACTGGGTCAGATAAGAAAAAGATGAGAGATCGAAAGATATCTAGAAACAAGTGAGAAGGAAAATACATCCTATCAAAATTTGTGGGTTGCAGCAAAAGCACTTTTAAGAGGCAAATTTACATCATTACAGATCTATCTCAAGAAACAAGAAAAATCCCAAACAAATAACCTCTCGTTACCCCTAAAGAACTAGAAAAATTAGAAAACATGAAACCCACAATTAGCAGAAGGAAGAAAATAGTAAAAATGAGAACAGAACTAAATGAAATAGAGAACAAAAAGACAATAAAGAAATTGTGTCAAAGAGCTGGTTCTTTGAAAAGATTCATAAAATTGACAAATTTTGTCTTAGACTCACTAAGATAAGAAGAGAAAAGATACAAGTAAACAAAATCAGAAATGACAGTGGAAGTTACCACGGATGCCACACAAATACAAAGGATCATCCAATAATACTATGAAGGACTATATGTCACCAAATTCAATAACCTAAAAGAAATGGACACGTTCTTAGAAACATATAGACTTCCTAGGATGAATCAAAAAGAATTGGAAAACCTAAATAGACCAATCAACAGTAAGGAAATTGAATCAGTCATCTGAAACCTTCCCAGAAGCAAAACTCCAGGACAAGATGGCTTTACTAGTGAGTTCCACCAAACATTCAAAGAGAATCTAATACCTGTCCTACACAAACTCTTCGAAAAAGTTGAAGAAGATACAGTACTCCCTAACTCATTTTATGAGGCCAAAATTTACGCTTTTACCAAAACCTCGTAAGGATAACACAACAAAAGAAAATTACGGACCAATATTTCCGATGAATACAGATGCAAAAATCGTAAACAAAATTTTAGCAAATCGAATGCCACAATGCATTAAAAAGATTATGCATCACAACCATGTGGGGTTCATCACAAGGGAACAAGGATGGTAAAACATACCAAAATCAATCAATGTGATACACCACATAAAGAAAATAAAGGAGAAAAATTACATTATTATATCAATAGATGCACAAAAAGCATTTGACAAGACACAATATTGATTTATGAATAAGACACTTAATAAAATGGGTATAGAAGGAAAATAATTAACATAATAAAAGCCATATATGACAAACCGTCAGCTAATCTCATAATTAACAGTGAAAAACTGAAGCCCTTTGCTCTATGTTTAGGAACACAACAGAGTTATCCCCTATCACCTCTGCTTTTCAGCATAGTATTTGAAGTCCTCGCCAGAGCAATCAGGCAAGGGAAAGAAATAAAAGGCATCCTAATTGGGACTGAAGAAGTTAAATTGTCACTCTTTGCAGATGACATGATGCTATATATAGAAAACCCTAAAGACTCCATCAAAAGGTATTAGAAACAATAAACAAATACAGTCAAGTTGCTGGCTACAAAATCAACGTACAAAAGTCCATTCCATTTCTATATACTGACAATAAAATCACAGGAAAAGATATAATAAAAAAGAAATTCCATTTGCAATTGCAACAAAAAGAATAAAATACCTAGGAATAAACTTAACCAAGGATGTGAAAGACCTATATACTGAAAACTATAAGACATTTTTAAAAGAAATTGAAGAAAACACAAAGAAATGGAAAGACATTCTGTGTTCATGGATTCGAAGAATCAACATAGTTAAAATGGCCATATTACCCAAAGCAATATACAGATTGAATTCAATCCCCATCAAAATCCCAATGACATTTTTTAAAGAAATAGAACAAAAAATCATCAGATTTGTATGGAACCATAGAAGACCCTGAATAGTCAAAGCAATCCTGAAAAAAAAGAACAATGCTGGAGGTATCACACTCCCTGACTTTGGCTTGTACTACATGGCAACATTAAAGCAGTATGGTATTAGCAGAAAAACACACGCACAGACCAACGGAATAAAATTGAGAATGCAGAAAAAAAAACATATAAATATTGACAGATAATTTTTGATAAAGAAGCAAATAACATGCAATGGAGAAAAGACAGCCTTTTCAAAAAATGGTGCTGGGAAAATTGGAAAGCCACATGCAAAAGATTGAAACTAGACTGGTATGTGTCACCATGTACCAAAATTAACTCAAAATGGATCAAACACCTAAACATAAGACCTGAGAGAATAAACTGCATAGAAGAAAACATAGGTACCAAACTTATGGATCTTGAGTTCAAAGAGCATTTTATGAATTTGACTCCAAAGGCAAGGGAAGCAAAAGCTAAAATAAAAGAATAGGTGGCTCAGTTGGTTGGAAGATGGCTCAGTTGGTTGGAGCGCGTCCTCTCAACCACAAGGTTGCCGGTTTGACTCCCGCAAGGGATGGTGGGCTGCGCCCCCTGCAACTAGTAACGGCAACTGGACCTGGAGCTGAGCTGCGCCCTCCACAACTAAGTTTGAAAGGACAACAACTTGACTTGGAAAAAAGTCCTGGAAGTACACAGTGTTCCCCAATAAAGTCCTGTTCCCCTTCCCCAATAAAATCTTAAAAAAAAAAAAAGAATAGGACTATATCAAACTTAAAAGCTTCTGCATAGCAAAAGGAACCATCGACAAAATAAAGAGACAACCAACCAAATGGGAGAAGATTCTTGCAAACAATACCTCTGATAAGGGGTTAATATCCAAAGTATATAAGGAACTCATACAGCTCCACAACAGCAACAACAACAAAATCCTATTGAAAAAATGGACTGAGGACCTGAAGAGACATTTCTCCAGAGGACATAGAAATGGCCAATAGACATATGAAAAAATGCTCAACATCAGTAATCATCAGAGAAATGCAAACAAAAACCAAAATGAGATATCTCCTCACCCCAGTTAGAATGGCTATCATCAACAAGACCAATAGCGACAAGTGTTGGAGAGGCTGTGGGGAAAAAGAAAACCTCATACACTGTTGGTAATGCAGATTGGTGCAGCCGCCATGGAAAGCAGTGTGGAGTTTCCTCAAAAAATAACGAATAGAATTACCTTATGACCCAGCAATCCCTCTACTTGTTGTCTACGCCAAAAATCTGAAAACATTTATCCATAAAGACATATGTGCTCCAATGTTCATTGCAGCTTTATTTGTGGTGGTTATGATATGGAAACAACCAAAGTGTGCTTCAATAGATGAATGGATAAAGAAGTTGTGGTACTATATATACACAATGGAATATTATTCTGCCCTAAGAAATGATGAAATAGTAACATTTGCAACAACATGGATGGGTCTTGAGATAATTATGCTGAGCAAAATTAGGCAGAAAAAGTCGAGAACCATGATTTCACTGATGTATGGTATATAAAACTGAAAGGAACAAAAGAACAAGACAAACAAATGAAGAAACAAAACCTCATAGACATAGACAATAGTTTAGAAGACATAGAAATGTCTCTAAAGACATTTCCAGAAGGTAAGGTGGGAGGGGGTGATAGATGAGGGTAAAGGGAATCAAATATATGGTAATAGAAGGAGAACTGACTCTGGGTGGCGAACACACAATGTGATATACAGATGATATATTGTACACCTGAGTTGTACACCTGAAATATATGTAACTTTACTAATAATAGTAACCTTAATAAATTTTAATTAAAAAAACTAATGTGTTACTTTGAGGGTGATGAAACAAGCAACACTGACTTTATACCCCCTAGACTTCATCCTGGTAAATTGGAAAGATGGTATTTGTCAGATACTTCATGGAACTTATCTAGGTCTGACGGAGAGAATTCCATGGATATGGGCTGACTCTTTGGGAATACTCAGTGAGTTGTATAGCAGTATAGTGTTTTGCAGTGGTTGTCCTCAAAGTTTGTTACCAGGTTTTTAGGAGGTCCCTTAATGTTGTGAAAGGAGATATGTAGAAACTGATGAGAGGTTAAGGCTCTGAGCCACCAAACTCTTTCTTCTCCAAACAAATACCTCTACTTGTACCTGGTTTTTATCTTCTGATTTTGCTAAGGACTTCATTTGAAAAAATAACTAATGTTTTAAAAATAATTTTCCTGGGTTCCAGTGGAAAGAATACTGTCTGGAATCAGAAGACGTGGGTTCCAGTTTTTTATTCTATCACTTACTAGCTATAACTCTGTAACTCCAGGTCTGCCTTCTTTAAGGGGTCACTATGAACATCAAATGAGATGATAATTAAAACATGTTTTTTTGGTATGCCCTGTTCTATTGTCAGCAGAATTGGTAGTCCCCTACCTAGTGGAGTTGAGGAATTCCTAGTTGCCCATCCTGCCACTAAATAAAATATTTTTCCCAATAATCGGCCACAATGCCTGTAATTCATGCCATTAGTGTTACTGCTTTTGAAAAGAAAGTACTTCTACACACTCCTGTAAAATATACCAAGAGAAAAATTGATCTACCAGCAACAATTAATGTATTAATATGGAATCACTTACCGGATCAGCAAGTTAACATTCAGCAAGAGAAAGTGCCTAAAGCAATGGGAACATGTTATGGTAAATATCAAGGAAAAAGAAAAGAAGGGCTTACGGGGAACAAAAATAATAATCCTTCATATCATTTAATCATTTACAATTTCCATGCCATTTTCACATCTTTCATCTCTTTTGTCTTCACAAAGATACAGAGAATATGAGGTTGGGCAATTAAGTTCACGAACTCATCCTAGAAAAATGCTACATACCTCCTTGTGGAATATCACTATAGTTATCTTCAAAGTACTCCCCTTGGGAATCTCCAATGCTCACACTTAGTACCCCCTTCAAAGCAATTTTGGAACTCTTTTTGTGGAATGGCCATCAGAGCTGTCATTGTATTGCTTTGATGTCTTGAATGTCATCAAAATGTCTTCCTTTCAATATTTCCTTTAATTTCAGGTAAAGAAAGAAGTCATTGGGGGCCATATCAGGTGAGTGGGGAGGGTGTTGCAATGCAGTTATTTGTTTGCTGGCTAAAAACTCCCTCACAGACAATGCCCTGTGAGCTGATGCATTGTTGTGATGCAAGAAACATGAATTGTTGGCAAAAAGTTCAGGTAATTTTAATCTAACTTTTTCATGCAGCTTTTTAGCACTTCCAAATAGCAAATTTGGTTAACTGTTTGTCCAATTGGTACAAATTCATAATGAATAATCCCTCTGATATCCAAAAATGTTAACACCATCATTACAACAAGTTCACGAACTTAATTGTCAGACCTCGTGTGTGTGTGTGTGTGTGTGTGTGTGTGTGTGTGTGTGTGTGTGTGTGATTTTCTTTATCATTTTATCCACTGATTGGCACTTAAGCTGTTTCCCTATCTTGGCTATTGTAAATAATGCTGCATTAAAAATATGATCATGAAAGTTGGGGATGTCATAAGAGAGTGCTGAACTTTCCCTCTCTCAAGAGTGAAATTAAATATACATGTATATAGGTAGAAATTTCTCCTAAGAAACAACCAATCCCTGAATGAAGAGCCTATGGACAACAAACAAGAAAAAGAGACTAAATAGAGAAGCTAGGAAGCCGAGGGAGAACACCAGGGACAGCAGGAACTCTCCAAGTCTTCATGAGCTGGTGAGCACCATAGTTGACATTCCCTTCCACTTTAATAGAGTGGGCAAGAATGCTATTCTGGTGCTTTGCCTTACCTGCAAGATCACAGCAGAAAATTCACAGCTACATTAACTGGAAACTTTTGCCTCTCAACAAATGGATTAAGAAGGAAAAACAGGACATCAGCACACCCACATGGCCTCCTTGTAAAAGCTGTTCTGGACCCGACAGGCTACTGAATTAGGCACCTTATTTGTGCATGCGCACACACACATGGAGTTCTGACAATTAAGTTCGAAACAATGTTGCTAACCTTTTTTTTATATCAAAGGGAGTATTCATTATGAATTTGTACTACCTGGGCAAACAGTTAACCAAGTTTACTATTTGATAGTGCTGAAAAGGCTGCGTGAAAATTTTGAAAGTACTGAAAAGGCTGCTGAACATTTTGCCAGCGATTCATGGCTCTTGCATCATGACAATGCACCAGCTCACAGGGCACTGTCTGTGAGGGAGTTTTTAGCCAGTAAACAAATAACTATATTGCAATACCCTCCCTACTCACCTTATCAGGACCCCAATGACTTCTTTCTTTACCCGAAGATAAAGGAAATATTGAAAGGAAGACATGTTGATGAGATTCAGGACATCAAGGATAATATGACGACAGCCCTGATGGTCATTCCAGAAAAAGAGTTCCAAAATTGTTTTGAAGGGTGGACTAGGCGCTGGTGTTGGTGCATAGCTTCCCAAGGGGAGTATTTCGAAGGTGACCATAGTGATAGTCAGCAATGAGGTATGTAGCACTTTTTCTAGGATGAGTTCACAAACTTAATTGTCCAACTACATATATATATATATATATATATATATATATATATATATATATATATATATATATATATGCCAATGTGTACAGATAATGAAACAGGCTCAGGAAAATAATTCTAACCTGTACCAAACTGCACATTTACTTGAAATGCCCTCTCCATAATGCATATATGACTCATTTAAATTATCCTTGACAAACTAATTCACTTTATATTTTTCCTTAAGGAACACTCTTTGATTCCCTATAGATTTGATAAGACACTCCCTTCCAGAATGCTGTGCTTTTCCCGACATAGCAAAATGAAATGTTACTTTGATTTTCTTCTCAATGACTTCTTCCACTACTAGATTTTAAACAGTCATGGTGGAAGAGAACCTGTATATCTTGCTCACTGTTGTTTTCCCTGTATCTAAATTAGGGCCTGGCATATATATAGCAGTTATGTAACATATTTGTTGAATAAATAAATGATTTATAAATGTTATAAGCATATCCTACTGAGGGGAAATTAGGTCATGACAAAGATTGGCCACAATTCAAATGGAAATAAGTGATCCCTGGATAAAACTATTGCATATCCTAGAATTTGGCCAAATGTAATGCCATTTCACTTTTCTATTGGGCTACTTTAATATTTTTCTAAAGAAACTCAAACCAAATATAATCATTTATAATTAATACTTTTCAAAACTAAAACCAAGCACATTGTTATTGTATGGTTGCTTAGGATCAGAAATCATTATGTTCCTTTGGATTTCATCCACTGTTCTTTTTCATACAGGGACTAGCTTTTATTTTAACTCTTGCAATTGTGTGACATTAGTAGAAATCATTTCATTAGGTTAATAGGCTTAAAAGCAATCCAGAGAACAAAAACATATCCCATGTGTGTTCTTACTTTTCTTTATTAAAACTCAAATATTTAGATTTTCTGGTAAAAATGGTGGAGTAGGTAAATGCTGCTCTTACATGCTGTCACGACTACCTCAACATTACAACTAAACTACAAGACAAACATCATTGAGGATCATCTGAAATCTAGCTCTACAGAAATCCTACAACTTAGTATATGCAGAAGCCAGCTTGAGACTGGTAGGAGGGGCAGAGATGTGGAATGGGCAGATCCCATACCCGCATGTGGCAGTTATAAATTGTGAGGGATATCTTGGCTGCAGGGGTCTCCCCTGAGAGGCTAGGGTCCCAGCCCCACACCAGGCTACCCATCCTAGAGTTCCAGTGCTGGGAAGAGAAGTCCCCATAATTTCTGGCTATCAAAACTGGTGGAGATTGTGGCTGAGTGAGACAGAGGGCTTTTGGAGTTCCAGGCAGTCCTCTTAAAGAGCCTGCAAGCAGACTTACTCACTGATGGACTTGCTTACTCTGGCTCTAGTACTGGAGCAATGGCTAGAGGGCCATCAGGGACATACAGGGAGTAACCAAGTTATCTGGTTTCAGGGTGAGCACTGCAGGGGCAGCTTTATCCTAAATAGAAGTGCTGGCACAAGCCATAGTTCCTTTGTTGAGCCCTCCCTTCTCCCAGCATGAAAACTTAGGTGGGTGCCATATCTGGGACTCTACCACCTAGATAACACCATTCACCCCACCCTGGTGATTCTCTAAGACCCAACCTGCCCAACTTGAAGGCCCACCCAAGCCAGTTCCAGTGACTTTAGCATATAAACAGACTATTTTGCCTTATCATGAAGACTTTCTTTAAAACTCTCAAAAGTTCACAAACCCAAAACAGCAGCATCTGGCCTCAGTATGCCTTTTACCTCTTGTTGAGCTGCCCCAAGCCTGGGATTGCAACAGCCAGCCTCAATTCAAGACTTCACCTCTCCCAGGCATCTCCAAGCCCAGCGTAGACAGTGGCTATTTGCAGGTGGCCCCCAGTAAGCTGTGGCTGAATGTGACTTGCAGCAAGGTCCCTTACAGGGGCCCCAGTGACTGGCTTTGGACCCAGCCAGAGCATCCCCTGGCTGCCTCTATGGTTGACACACTAAAACGTGCAGACTGAGCAAGCACCAGAACTCTTCTAAGAGTGAACACTGATCCACAGGGTCAGCCTCTAACCAACAGGTCCTCCACTGTAGTCACAGCCACTGTAGTCTGCACAACCAATCAGCCTGAGGGTCAATCCCTCCCATTGATGTGCACACAGAAACCAAGTCTCAATTACAAGAGAAGGGCACACACAACCCACACAAAGAACACACCAGAAGCACCCAGCTCAGGTGACTAGGCAGACTATGTCATCGGGGCCCACAGAACACCTACTACATAAGGTCACTCTACAAAGACTGGGAGACAGAGCAGCTCTACCTAATACATAGAAACAAACACACAGAGGCAACCAAAACAAGGAGAAAAAGAAGCCTGCTCCAAATAAAAGAGCACGAGACTCTAGATAAAGAACTAAACAAAATGGAGACAAACAATCTACAGACACAGAATTGAAAACACTGATTATAAGGATGTTCAGTGATTTCAGGGGGAACTTCAACAAAGACATAGAAAACGTAAAAATAGAGATAGAAAACATAAAAAAAGAACCAGTCAGAAATAAGGAATACAATAACTGAAATGAAAACTACATTAGAGGTAGTCAACAGTAGATTAGATGAAGCAGATGACTGAAACAGAAATTTAGAAAAGTGTCATGCGGGATGTCATGCGGGGTCTCTGGTCCCGCTCCCCACATAAGAACGCAGGATGTGGCTAGGACAAAAAGGAACACCCACAGAGCCATAGATACGGGAGTCATAACACTATAGTCTCGCTGACGGCTGGGTTGGAGACACAGGAGGCAGGAGCCACATGATCCGCAATCCACACTCTGCCACCTGCTAGCTTAGCCACCATCTTCTTGCTAGCTCCCATTTGCTGCTAGCATAGCCACAGCAGTTATATTAGTGGCCAATGGCTCACTGGTTACAGCTGACGGCCAACTAGCCACTGCTGATGGCCATCCAATCACAGTTGATGGCCATTTACTACCTGAGCCAGCACCTTTCCACATGAGGCTGAGAGCCTAGTAACTGTACTCCTGGCTCTGTCCCCACACTCCACCCCTACAGGGTCTCTCATCACAATCTACGCGACAAGCGTCTTCTGCAAGGGACCCTGTGCAAGGAGCCTGGAGGTGACTGCAATATCCTGGACACAGCCAGGCTCTCTGGACACAGCCAGGATTTCTCAGGGTACCAGCAGTCCTTCTGGGCACAGCCAGACTTCCTGGGCTTCTTAGGGTACCACCAGTCTCGCCGGGTTCAGCCACGGCCTCTCAGGGCACTGCCACTCTCTCTGGGCACAGCCAGACTTCCTGGACTCAGCCAGGGCTCTCAGGCCACTGTCACTCTCTCTGGGCACAGCCAGACTTCCTGGGCTCAGCCAGTCTTTCTCACATATTCTCCATGGTGGCTGGTCGAGAAACAAAAGCAAACATCTACCAGTTCCACTACTTGGTGGCATGTTCCCAAGCAAACAGTCAAGTGGTCCATTAAATTAGCGATGGATCCCATTCCCCATAGTCCACAGTCATTCACCAGGGCTGTGCGTTAGCCTCACAATGTGTGTCCTCTCCACAGGGCGAGGGCCCCAAGTCCTCCCCAACCTGTGGGTGAGGGACTCAGCAAGCACTTCCCAGCCCACAGGGCCACAATGACCTTCGCTTTCGCTGGCCTATGCTGGTTGGGGAACCGTCCACATCTTTCCACCCCTTCACAGGAGTCCAGCTCTCCAGCAGCTGCTCCTCCTGGTCTTCCTGAGACTGAGTGTTCATATACACAAACTGCTCCACTGCTCTTCGGAGAGCTTTGGCCGGCACTGTACCCTGCTCACTGCACCATTTGTCGTGAGGGAGACCCTGCTCCCTGTGCCATGTGTCATGCAGGGTGTCATGCGGGGTGGCATGCAGGGTCTCAGCTCCTGCTCCCCACATAAGAATGCAGGATGTGGCTAGGCCAAAAAGGAACATCCACTGAGCCATAGGTAGGAGAGTCATACCACTATCGTCTCACCGGAGGCTGGATTCACACGACATGTGACCTGCTGTTCACTTTTCTGCCTGCCAACTGACCGACTCCCCTTGCTAACTGCAATCCATGCTTGTTAGCTCAGCCGCCATCTTCTTGCCAGCCCCCATTTTCTGCTAGTGTAGCCACAGCAGTTATATTAGTGGCCAGTGGCTCACTGGTTACAGCTGATGACCAACTAGCCACAGCTGATGGCCATCCAATCACAGTTGATGGCCATTTACTACCTGAGCCAGCACCTTTCCACATGAGGCAGAGAGCCTGGAAACTGTACTCCTGGCTCTGTCCCCACAATAAGGTAGCAGAAAACACCCAACCAGAACAGCAGAAAGAAAGGAAGAAAGAAAGAGAGAGAGAGAGAGAGAGAGAGAGAGAGAGAGAGAGAGAGAGGGAGAGAGAGAGAGAGAGGGAGGGAGGGAAGGAGGGAGGGAGGGAGGGAGAGAGGGAGGGAGGGAGGGAGGGAGGGAGGGAGGGAAGGAGGGAGGAAGGAAGGAAGGAAGAAAGAAAGAAAGAATCCAAAAAATGAGGCTAGATTAACGGGCCTTTCAGACAACATCAAGTGTACCAACATTTGCATCATAGAAATACCAGAAGGAGAAGAGAGAGAGATCAATGAATTAAAAACTGATTTGAAGAAATAATGATGGAAAACTTCCCAAACCTGGGCAAATAAATATACATACAAGTCCAGGAAGCACATAGAATCCCAAACAAGATGAACCCAAAGAGGCGCATACCAAGACATCATAATTAAATAGCAAAGGTAAAGACAAAGAGAGGATCTTAAAAGCAGCAAGAGAAAGGCAATTAGTTATCTACAAGCGAGTTAGACTATAAGACAGTTAGCTGATTTGTCAACAGAAACTTTCAAAGCCAGAAAAGAATGGCACACAATATCTAAAATAGTGAAAATTAAGAACCTACAACCAAGATTACACTACTGAGCAAAGCAATCATTTAGAATTGAAGGAGAGGTAAAGATCTTACCAGATAAGAAAAAGCTGAAGTTCATCACCACCAAACCATTATTACAAGGAATGCCTAAGGAACTTCTTTAAGAAGAAGAAGGGGGGGAAGAGGTAAAAAATATGATCAATAAAATGGCAATAAGTACGTATCTATCAACAATTACTTTCAATGTAAATAGATTAAATGCTATAATCAAAAGTCATAGGGTGGCTGAATGGATAAGGAAACAAGACCCTTGTATATACTGCCTACAACAGACTCACTTTGGATCAAAAGACACACAGAGACTCAAAGTAAAGGGATGGGGGGAAAACAGTTTGTGAAAATGGAAACAAACAAAAAGTTCAAGTAGCAATACTTAAACCAGATTAAATAGATTTTAAAATATAGGCTATGAAAAGAGACAAAGAATTACACAGTAATTCCACTTCTGGGTATTTATCCAAAGAAACTCAAAATGCTACTTCGAGGGGATGAGTGCATCCATATATGTCCATTGCAGCATTGTTTACAGTGTCCAAGATGTGGAGGCAGCCTGCATGTCTGTTGATGGATGAAGAATATGGAGTAGGTGATGCATTTATAGAATAGAATATTGCTTGGCCATGGAAGGAAATGTGTTCTTGCCATCTGCAGTGACATGGATGGACCTGGAGGATATTGTGCTAAGTAGAGTATGTCAGACAGAGAAAGACAGATGCAGTGTTATTTTGCTTATATGTGGAATCTAAATAGCAAAATAAACAAACAAAACAGAAACAAACTCATAGATACAGAGAATATTTTAATGGTTGTCAGATGGGAGGGCGATTGTGGGTGGATGAAAAAGGGGAAGGGATTAAAAAGTACAAATGGGTAGTTACAAAGTAGTCATGGGGATGTAATGTACAGCACAGGGAATATTGTCAATAACATTGTGATAATGTGGCACAGTGTCAGATAGTTGCTGAACTCATCATGGTGATCAATTCTTTAGGTATATAAATGTTGAATAGCTAAAATGTTGAATAACTATAGTGTACACTTGAAACTAATATAATATTGTATTTTAGTTATATTTTAATAAAAATCTTAAAAAAGTAAATTAATAATCAAAAAATAAAAGACATTATTGAGCTTAGCTTTTATTATTATTACTGTTACTGCCACTGTAAAACAGAATACTTTTTTAAACAGTTTACTCGCACACTGTCATAATGTGAAGTTCAAATGTTGATTGTGTTTGGGTAGTAGATTTTGTTTTCTTCTAATTAATACAGACCTTATACCTTATATATCTCATAGTGATGGATTAATTGATGAATTAGTCCTACACTTCCTAGAGAAAAGTGCTATTATAGAAAAAAATCTCAGAAATTCATTCCACAAAAAATGATTCTGTCTTAATGACCATCTCAAGCAAGGGATTACCTTCATCCTGTAGATAGTTTTTACCCAAGTGTTAAAATGAAAATACCACATTTACATCATGCTGATAATGCTTCAAAGAACATTTTGCATCTTCAGTAGATTAACAAATATTTTAAACTAAAGTATGCATAACTGGTACTAATAAGTAAATTCCTGAATTTCATTCTGAAGTTTTCAGATTGCTAAAATTATATAAAATTAAATGTTCAAATGTTGTACTTACCTGTATATATTAATTTATGTTTAATAATGTTAAAATATAATATTTAGTGCTCTTGGCAGCTCTAAAGATTGGGGCAGAAAGAGTATAGGAATATATTACCCCTTAATGAATGGTTACAAAGTAATCCATTGATAGTGAAGAAAAACCAAGAAAGGTTAAATCAACAAAATGGCTGTACATGCAAGCTTTCTCACATTAGCTTACTGTAGTTAGTGAACACATTTTCTAGGGTATAAGATTTGATTTTCTGATCTGGGCATTAAATAATTTCTTCTAATTATAGTATTCTGTGAGAGAAAACAAAAGCTAATTTGCATTATTAATGATGCAAGAAATGTGATGTTTAGTCTGCTAAGATTGGTGACAAAGAGAAAAGCATGTTGGAGATTTATTTTGCTTTTTTTTCCTTTGGAAAGCTAGTTAAAATGGTAAAACTTATTTAATTAACTACTTAGCAAATACATGTTTCTTCCAACTAGAATATACAGGGGAGTACAGTCTGAAATGGAAGTATGACTACAAAGTTTCCATTTTCAGTCTCATAGTCTCCAGGGGGAAATCAGAGTTTCTTTCTTTCAACAGTTTGGGTGAGATGATATTTTGAGATGTTGAGAGATGTCAAACTACAAAAACAGTAAAGGAACTCCTCATAAGAAATTTAAAATTTGTTTTTATCTACACAAGTGTTTCAGATTTTTTCCTCCTTTATTCTCTTACTGAAATGCAACAAACAAACAAACAAAAATGTAGGAGGGGCTAAGAATATTTGCCATTCTTCCCAACCAGAAAAGAAAAAAACAGACTTTGTAGTAATCATTCACCAAGTCATGCCTTTCCCCAATCTCCTCTATACATATAGTTTTACCTTCTTGATGATAGACAGCCCAATATGAACTAACCTGGAAACCCAACTTCCATGCACATGAAAGGGAAATCACTGGAGAACTCACCACATTAATCTGATGAAATACATGCTGAAGAATGGGATCCTATTATACACTGCACTATCCAAAATATTTGCACTCACCTTTGGGTCTAGATCTAGAAGATGACAAAATCTCTCGACACAAAGTGAAAAACCAAGTGAAGTATTTAAATACTGTCTTAATGGTGAATAAACATTAGATGATTAAAATATTCCAGAGTTTTTCATTATGAAAAAATAAAAAGTAAGAAGTATTTACAGCTTTTTTGTCATTACCTAGATAGTTTGAACTCAGTTCGGTCAGTGTGAGATAGTGCAAAATCTGTGAAATATAGATACGTATAGAATTTGGTTCATAAAGTCGCGGCTTAACTAGATATGAACCCTGGGTTAATGATTCAAAATCTCTCAATTTTGATAACCTTATATGAAAAATAGGAATATTAATAGTATTTGCCTCACAGGATCCTGAGAATCAAACAGAAAAATATATGTAAAGCACACACCAGAGTGACTAGAACATAGTACATGTTTGTTAAGCGATAGCTATTGTTATTGCCATGTCTGAATTTTTATTCTGCAGATAGCAACATCTGTTAACACATAAATTGATTTCCGCCTTTGGAATTTTTATTAGAGCATTAGGAAGGCGGTTAACTTGTTCAACTTTTATTTTAAAATGTTCTTGAAAGGGGGCATTTCAATGAAAAGCCTCATAGTCGATTGCTAATCCTAACATACATTATCTTCAAACTGCACTTTAGTTCTTTGTGAACTGAAAATCATGGAAAGAATCATTTGAGGTGAAAAGAGACAATATGATTTAGACAACAATTTCCCATATAAACCCTTTATATGAGTGGTAAGGTGATTTTTGCTCTTGTTTCCTGAAATCTTCAATGTAGGAAAATATGTGGTCCAAAGAGATGTTTTATATTCTCCCTTGAGAAAAAGGATTTGCATGGCAGGAAGGCAGAAGTTAGGGGTTAAACAGCCAAAAATCTGGAAAATAGAAGTGAGATAATAGAATAATGATGTGCTCAAGGAGGCGTGGCAATTTAAGTCTTTGGAAAGCCTAGCAATAAAATGAGTAACTTGTATTTATTCACTGGACTTGACTCTAAATAAAGGTTTGATGAAACAGGTCCCCCCCTTTCTTTTAAATTTAAGTATAGTTGGTATACATTACTTATACTAGTTATACTAGTTTCAGGTGTACAATATAGTGATTTGACATTTTTATACCTTACAATGTGATCACCTCACTAATTCCAGTAATCATCTGCCACCATGCAAATTTATCACAACATCATGGACTATTTTCACCGTTTACCTTTTTCACTCAACTTTCCAACCCCCTCCCTTCTGGCAACCGTCCTTTGGTCTCTGTTTCTATGAACTTTGGATGTTGAAATAATTTCATACTTACACAAAAGTTGAAAAGGTAGTACAAAGAATTCCTGTATACCCTTGTCCCAGATTTCCCAGAGTTAACATATTACATAACCACATCACAATGATCAAAAACAGTGAACTAACATTGATACAATATGTTCCAAATGTCCCACTAATTTCCTCTTTCTGTTTCAGGATCTGATGTTAGATCACAGACTGCACTATCTGACATGTCTCTTTAGATTCCTTTAATCTGGAATACTTTCTCAGTATTTCTTAGACTTTCATTATAGTGACATGTTTGAAGAGTCAATGTTATGGAATCGCCCTCATTTTGATTTGCCAAATGTTTCCTAATGAAAATAATCAAGTTATGTATTTTTGGCAAAGATATCATAGATGCAGTGTCTGTTCCTTTTTTTAGTGCATACATATTAGGAGCTCGCTGATGTTGGTATATCTCATTATTGGTGAAGTTAGCCTTGATCATTGGGTTAAGGTGGTGCCATGTTTCTGACTTGCAGAGTTAATGTTGTTTTATTTGTAATTAATAAGTATCTTGTATGGAGATACTTTGAAGCCATACAAATAACCTGTTTCTCTTAATACTTTTTTATTAAAGTTTATTGGGGTTGACAATTGTTAGTAACGTTACATAGGTTTCAGGTGAACAAACTGTAATACATCACCTATCTATCACATTGTGTGTTCACCACCCAGAGTCAGTTCTCCTTCTATTACCATATATTTGATCCCTTTTACCCTCATCTACCAACCCTCTGGTAACAATTAAACTATAGTCTGTGTCTGAGTTTTTGTTTCTTCATTTCCTTGTCTTGTTCTTTTGTTGTCTTCAGTTTTATATTCCACATATCAGTGCAATCATATAGTTCTTGATTTTTTCTGTCTGACTTATTTCACTTAGAATAACAATTTCAAGATCCATACACATTGTTGCAAATGGTACTATTTCATCTTTTCTTATGGCAGAATAGTACTCCATTGTGTATATATACCACATCTTGTTTATTCAATCATATAACAAAGTACACTTTGGTTTTTTCCATGTCTTGGCCATTGTACATAAAGGCAAACTGAACATCAGAGCACATGGATAAAAGTTTTCAGATTGTTTGGGTAGATACTCAGGAGAGGGACTGCTGGGTCATATGGTAATTCTATTCTTAATTTTTTGAGGAACCTTCACACTGCCTTCCATACTGGCTGCACCAATCGTCATTCTGAACAACAGTGTATAAGGGTTTTTTTTTTTCCACAGCCTCTCCAACACTTGTTATTGCTTGTCTTGTTGATGATAGCCATTCTAATTGGTATGAGGTGATATCTTATTGTGGTTTTCATTTGCATTTCTCTGATGATTAGTGATGTTCAACATTTTTTCATATGTCTATCGTCCATCTCTATGTCTTCTTTGGACAAATGTCTCTTCAAGTCCTCTGCCCATTTTTTAATTGGATTGTTTGTTTTTATTGTTGCTGTATTTTGTGAAATAATTATATATCTTGGATATTAGCCCTTATTGGTGGTGTTATTTGCAAAAATCTTCTCTCATTTGGTTGGTTGTCTCTTTATTTTGTCGATGGTTTTATTTGCTGTGCAGAAGCTTTCAGTTTGATATAGTCCCATTCATTTAATTTAGCTTTTACTTCCTTTGCCTTTGAAGTCAAATTCATAAAATGCTCCTTGAACCCAAGGACCATAAATTTAGTACCTGTGTTTTTTTCTATGTAATTTATTGTTTCAGGTCTTAAGTTTAAGTCTTTGATGCATTTTGAGTTAACTTTGGTACACGGTGACAGATAGCAGTCTAGATTCGTTCTTTTACATGTGGCTTTCCAATTCTCCCAGCACAATTGACTGAAGAGGCTCTCTTTTCTCCATTGTATGGTTTTAACTTCTTTGTCGAAAATTATCTGTCCATATTTATGAGGGATTATTTCTGGGTTCTCAATTCTATTCCATTGCTATGTATCTGTTTTACTGCCAATACCATGCTGTTTTGATTATTGTTGCCCTGTAGTACAAGGTGATATCAGGGAGTGTGATACTGCCAGCATTGTACTTTTTTCTTATTATTGCTTTGGCTATACGGGATTTTTGTGTCTCCATGCAAATCTGATGATTATTGTTCTATTTCTTTTTTAAAAAATGCCACTGAGATTTTCATGGGATTGCAATAAATCTGTATATTGCTTTGGATAATATGTCCACTTTAACTATGATGATTCCTCCAATCCATGAACACAGAATATCTTTCCATTTTTTCTTGTGTCTCCTTCAGTTTATTTTTAAAACTGTCTTACAATTTTAATAAATTAATAAGAGCAACTATATGCCAACAAATTTGACAATCTGGAAGAAATGGACAATTTTCTAGAGGCACACAACCTTCCAATGATAACTCAAGAAGAAACAGAAAACCTGAATAGACTGATTACCACCAGGGAAATTGAATCAGTAATCAACAATATCCCAAGAAACAAAAGCCCTGGACCAGATGGCTTTACAGATGAATTTTACAAAACGTTCAAAAAAGAATTATCCCCTATTCTCCTCAAGCTCTTCCAAAAAATCCAGAAGGAGGGAAGACTCCCAAACACTTTTTACGAAGCCACTATCACCCTGATCCCAAAATCACACAAAGATACCACAAAAAAAGAAAACTACAGGCCGATATCTCTAATGAACAAAGATGCAAAAATCCTCAACAAAATATTAGCGAACAGAATTCAGCAATACATTAAAAAGATCATACATCATGATCAAGTGGGATTCATCCCTGGTGTGCAAGGGTGGTTCAACATCCGGAAAGCAATTAATGTGATACACCACATTAACAAAATGAAACATAAAAATCACATGATCATATCAATAGATGCAGGAAAAGCATTTGATAAAATCCAACAGCCATTTATGATCAAAACCGTTAAGAAAGTGGGAATAGAGGGATCATATCTCAACATAATAAAGGCCATATATGACAACCCCACAGCTAACATCATACTCAATGGGGAAAAGCTAAAACCATTCCCCCTAAGATCAGGAACAAGGGAGGTTGCCCACTATCTCTGCTTCTATTCAACATAGTGCTGGAAGTTCTAGCCACAGCAATCAGACAAGAAAAAGAAATAAAAGGCATCCAAATTGGTAAGGAGGAAGTAAAATTATCATTATATGCAGATGATATGATACTATATATAGAGAACCCTAAAGACTCCACCAAGAAGCTATTAGAGCTGATAGATGAATTTAGTAAAGTAGCAGGATACAAAATTAATATTCAGAAATCAGTTGCATTTGTATATACAAATAACAAAACATCAGAAGGAGAAATTAAGAAAGCAATCCCATTTACAATTGCTCCAAAGACTATAAAATACCTGGGAATAAATTTAACCAAAGAAGTAAAAGATCTGTACTCAGAAAATTATAAGACACTGAAGAAAGGAATGAAGGAAGATATAAATAGATGGAAACACATATCATGTTCATGGATAAGAAGAATTAATATAGTTAAAATGTCCATACTGCCTAAGGCAATATACATATTCAACGCAATTCCTATCAAACTACCAACGATGTTTTTCACAGAAATAGAACATATAATCCTAAAATTTATATGGGACCATAAAGGACCTCGAATAGCCAAGGCAATCTTGAGAAATAAGAACAAAGTGGGAGGTATAACAATACCTGACTTCAAATTATACTACAAGGCTACAGTAATCAAAACAGCATGGTACTGGCATAAAAACAGACACATAGATCAATGGAACAGAATAGAGAGTTCAGAAATAAATTCATGCCTATATGGCCATTTAATCTACGACAATGGAAGCAAGAATGTACGATGGAGTAAAGACAGT
The DNA here is from genome assembly GCF_004115265.2 of Rhinolophus ferrumequinum. NCBI lineage: Eukaryota > Metazoa > Chordata > Mammalia > Chiroptera > Rhinolophidae > Rhinolophus > Rhinolophus ferrumequinum. Next base: position 71,487,284 of record NC_046284.1, on the reverse strand, counting down.
CTATTCAATAAATGGTGCTGGGAAACCTGGACAGACACATGCAAAAAAATGAAGTTGGACCACCTCCTTACACCATATACAAAAATAAATTCAAAATGGCTTAAAGACTTAAGTGTAAGATCTGAAACCATAAAATACCTAGAAGAAAATATAGGAAGAAACTTCACAGACATTACCCGGAGTAAGATTTTTACTGATATATCCCCTCGCGCGAGGGAAGTTAAGAGAAAAAATAAACATGTGGGATTATATCAAACTAAAATTTTTTTCACAGCAAAGGAAACCATCAATAAAACAAGAAGGGATCCTACTGAATGGGAAAAGATATTTGCCAATGATATATCTGATAAGGATTTAATATCACAAATCTATGAAAAACTCACTCAATTCAACTCCAGAAAAACAAACGACCCAATTAAAAAATGGGCAGAGGACTTGAAGAGACATTTTTCTAAAAAGGACATACAGATGGCAAACAGACATATGAAGAAATGCTCAACCTCACTAACCATCAGAGAAATGCAAATAAAAACCACAATGAGATACCACCTCACCCCAGTCAAAATGGCTATCATCAATAAATCAACAAACAACAAGTGCTGGCGCGGATGTGGAGAAAAGGGAACGCTTGTGCACTGTTGGTGGGATTGCAG